>NC_136939.1:3686329-3753829 GCF_949987615.1 Pollachius pollachius | reverse complement strand
TGATAAAGGACAGACTGTATTTGTGATAAAGGACAGACTGCAGCTGTGATAGAGGACAGACTGAAGCTGTGATACAGGAGAGACTGTAGCTTTGTAACAGGACTGTAGCTGTGATAAAGGACAGACTGTAGGTGTGATAAAGGACAGACTGTATTTGTGATAAAGGACAGACTGCAGCTGTGATAGAGGACCGACTGAAGCTGTGATAAAGGACAGACTGTAGCTGTGATACAGGAGAGACTGTAGCTTTAATAAAGGACTGACTGTAGCTGTGATACAGGAGAGACTGTAGCTGTTATAAAGGACAGACTGTAGCTGTGATAAAGGACCGACAGTAGCTGTGATAAAGGACAGGCTGTAGCTGTGATAAAGGTCAGACAGTAGCTGTGATAAAGGACAGACTGTAGCTTTAATAAAGGACTGACTGTAGCTGTGATGAAGGACAGACTTACCGACTGTATCTGCGACATCTTTGTGTCCAGGTCATTAAACTCCACGCCAGGTCCGTCCCCTAATCCGGACAGGAAGTGGTCACCATCGGCCCCTCCCCCCTCTAACACCGCTGCTCCGCCCCGGACCACCGGAGGCGGCATCAGCCAGGACTTTGTCTACGTGGACTTCGAGGACTATGAGGATTCTTCAGAGGGGTCAGCCCCCACCGTCCCCTCCTTCTCCACCGTCACCCCCACCACTAACAGAGGGCCCGTGGTCACCGACGTCGTCCCCGTGGTAACCGGCGTCGTCACCACGGTAACCGGCGGGGGCGCCGCGGCGACCACCAGCAGTCTCCCGACCACGTCAGCCGTCGGGACAACGACACAGGAACAGAGCATTCTGACCACGCCCGCTGTGACCACGCCCACGCGGGCCGCGAGCGCCAGGGCCCCGCCCCCCTCCTTCAGCAACGCGGTGGACGAGGTGTTGGCGCCCAGGGAAGGGGGGGGCCGGGTGAGAACACAGAACAGACGCATCCAGCAGCTCCTCAACGAGAAGCGCAGGAGGGAGGTGCTGAGGAGAGCCAGCCCCCCCCGGCACGCCCGCAAACACACACACTAGTGAACACACATACACACACACACAGACACAAGTACACACACCCGCACACTAGTACACACACACACACTAGTACACACACACACTCTAATACACACACATTCTAATACACACACACACATAAGTACACACACACACACACATACACACACACACACTAGTACACCCACACAAACACTAGTAAACACACATCGTCACACACACACTTGCACCACACACACAAGTATACAAGCACACACACACACTCATTAGTACACAAACACACACACACACACACACACACACACACACACACACACACACACACACAGACACACACATTAGTGTACACACACACAGCCACTCATGCGGTCATCATACTGGCACATATTTCATTGGGGGTGTGGTCAGGTCCCAGGCCCGTTCCTGGTCCACTTGGTGCTGGTCCAGAGGCGCCATGGACATTTGGTTCAAATATTTACTCATGTGAATAAATTGAAAAAGTTTGCTATCTGCATCTCTTCATTTCTGACCAGCTTTACGATATTGGTCGATACCGGTATTGAACCAAGATACTAGACTTGTTTTTTATTTTATGAAATTCCATAGTACCGATCTCCAAACCAGTGGGTGGCAGGAATACGCCAGGCGGCGTTCTAGGCCACCTTTATGTTAAACCGAGAGGTAGAAGAAGAACATCAGTCAACATGGCGGCCGCCGCAGTCAGAGCCCTCGGCTCCAATCTGTCCAGAAACCTGAGGGAAGTTCGTCTTCATCTCTGTCAGACCTCCCCGGCGAGCCAGGGCGCCAGGTAACCATATATCCGACGTAACTCTGGGAACACCTCGGTCTAAAAACGGCCTTTTTTATACTCACTAGGCCGCTAAGCTAACTAGCATAGCCAGTGTTGTGGTTAACCTTCAGCTGAGGAGACTCATTCATATATAACGCAATATAACAACTAGTTATATGACATAGTCGTATTTAATGCGAAATCACTTATATTTACATTAATCATTCTTTTATAATGAAATATAACAACTCCATAGCTTTGGGAAATAACAGTGATGTAAATGTGGTGTAAACAAGAGATCTATACATCCAGTTTATTGCACATCATTGGGAACACCTTGCATTTTTAATGCCTACATCTGGAGACTGATTACTAGGACATCTTATATTTATATTTTATACGTCATTCATAAGAGGATTAAGACCTATTTGTGGCACAGAACTCGGGCAAGGGTTAGTTACTAACTGAGACCCTTCTGTGGAAAGTGAAGTTGTTTTTCACCACGTTGGTGGGCGATGTGAGGAAGGCCTGGGGACCCACATGTACTTTCCTACAGCATTGTTCAATGGATCAGCGTGTGACCCAAAGGACAGTGTAGGAATGATGCGGGTAACATCCAGAACTTTGTGACACAATGCGAAAGGATGTTGGTTTGTGAGGAGAACGCAACTTCTGCCTACAACGAAATATTGAATCCATTGATTATCTTTTATTTGAACAGTAAGTCTTCCCGATGACAGTATGTGTCAATGTATTTGGTTCTTTGCGTTTGTGTGTGTAGGGACTTTGTGGAGAACCACTATGTGAGTCTGAAGCGCGCCAACCCAGAGTTCCCGATCCTGATCCGGGAATGTTCGGGTGTCCAGGCGAGACTCTGGGGCAGATATGGTGAGGGTCTCTCTCTCTTTGACTCTGGGACTGGGTTTGTCTCTCTGTAGCTGTCTCTTGTGTGTCTCTCTGTCTCTGCGTCTCTCGTTCCTTCTCACTTTGTCTCTGTTGGTGTCTGCCTGTATGTGTGTGTCGCCTGCTCTGTTTCTGTGTGTGTGTGTGTGTGTGTGTGTGTGTTTCTGGCTTTGTCTCTGTGTCCTTTTGTGTGTGTCTCTCTCTTGGTGTGTCTCTGTTTGTCTCTCTCTGTCTCTCTTTCGGTGTGTGTGTGCGTGTGTGTGTGTGTGTGTGTGTTTCGTGGAGCTACCTGCATAAGAAGGGGTCATGCTATATTCTCTGTTGTGATCTACGCCAGCTGGATTCTAAAGAGTTTAGATAGATGTTTCATCATGTGTACACCAATTGTGCATTAAAATGGTTAACATCATTCCAATGTCTTTCGCTCTGTAAAAACTTTTTTTAAAAGATCTGATATACTTAAATCTGATGTACATATTCTTTCATCAATACATAATCCTTAAAAATAAAGTCTTTACAGATATTTGTTTCAGTACCTATGGCTTGCTTTCTTACTGCCTCCTCCTACTTTGTTTACACCAAGACAAATTCCTTGACCGTGTGGGCATTGAATTCTGATTCCTGTTCTGAATCTCTACAGAATTTGGAAAAGAGCAGAGTGTCGCTCTGGACAACATGAACGCCGACCAAGTCGCTAAGGTGTTGGAGACACTGGCGCAGACCAAACCCTGAGGCCATCGGGGGTCCCAGTACTAGTGTCTATGTTGTGAATATTAAACTGACCATAATAAATGTGTATGTACAGCTGATCTCCTCCTTCAGTTCTTCTTTTTTCAGTAACACAACACCTGTTCATTGTAGGAATTTAGAGTGGTATTTTAACACAGAAGTTTCGGATGAAGGACCGATTAGTTTCAGAATTAGTCATCCACATATTGTTTTAGCATAGACTGCATGAAAGTAAGGCATACATTTTTATGGTTTGCAGTGAGGTTCCATGCTGAAGCAAATCCTAAAACATTGTTAACAGAAATTAAATCAAATACAGTATTTAGGGATTAAATCGTAATAATTTTTGCCTAAAAATAGGGTCAGGGTTGTTTATATTATATATATTACGCATACAGTAACGAGTACTTGCTATTCAGTTATATGTTTCATGTGATATAAATAGGTAGTATAAGTATGCTTCTTATCATAGTTCAAGCACTTTAGATGATATCAACAAACGTTATACTCGGACCCAGTGTAACGTGCTGTTAGCTGTTTCCGGTTCCGGTGCCGTGCGTACCAAACAGTTGGTGGTCCCAGAAGAGCGACCCTGGTTATAAACTCTGCTGCAGCCTACGTGTTGAGCTAATCCATCGGCGGAGTTGGACCGACACACTTCTTCATTCTAGCTGGGAGTGACTGAGACTTCGCCACGATGCCTGAAAGTAAGACATCCATCTGTGTCGTTCCTAGCAGCTGATGCTAGCGCAGTACTAGCGGAGTACTAGCGGCTAATGCTCGTACAGTACTTGCATAATACTAGCAGCTAATGCTAGCACAACACTAAGCTAAATCTAGAACAGTACTAGTCTTGTGTATTCCAGTTTGGTCATAAACATCTGTTATGATCATCTAAAATGCTTACTATGATCTTATACATGATACATATTACCAAGATTTTAAGTATTCTTGTGGTCATGTAGCATGCTTACTCTGAACGAATACATGATGCATATTACTAGGATTAGAAGTGAGGTGGTGTTCCTGTTAAATACATATTAGGATTGCATATGATGAATATCACCATGATTATGTATTCGGCTGCCCACTGTATCTTTGGTATGCACTATGAGCACATCAGTTCCTAGTTGGGTTATGATATTTCGGCGTTACGGTGCTATATCTCCTATAGCAAATAAACTCATGGCAATCTGCTTATTTTCCCTTCCACCATAAATTACTGTTGTCACAGACACACTGATTTTACACAGAATGAATAAGCCTGTAAAATTCGGGAAGCAGATTGCCGTGGCTTCTTATTTGCTACTGCTATAGTCATAGATTTTACAAACGTCTCAAAATGTGGACCATAAGTTATAAGACAGACTATCAATGTCCTGAATGTATACACCATTTACCGCGCATCCTTTTTTTTTTAGAACAACTTTAAAAAAAAACTATCAGACTGTTCGGTCTTCAGCAGATTGCATAGGCTGCTTATTAATAAATACATAAATAATCCTGCACTCACCATGAGAGCAGTGAGTTTGAAACAGGTCAGAGGTCAGTAGTGATTTTAACACCCTCTTTTGTTTCTCCTCAGCCGAGACCTACTCCAACCCGCTGGCCCCGGAGGGCCACGAAACGGAGGACCACATGTCTGCTCTGCAGTAAGTTAATAGGTTCATGAAGGAGCAGGTAGGGGTTAGACAGTACAGAGCAGGCCATTAAGGAGCAGATAAGGAGGACAATACAGAGCAGGTAATTAAGGAGCTGGTAGGGGTAGACAGTACAGAGACAGGTCATTAAAGAGCAGGTAGGGGTTAGACAGTACAGAGACGGGTCATTAAGGAGCAGGTAGGGGTTAGACAGTACAGAGACGGGTCATTACGGAGCAGGTAGGGGTTAGACAGTACAGAGACAGGTCATTAAGGAGCAGGTAGGGGTTAGACAGTACAGAGACGGGTCATTACGGAGCAGGTAGGGGTTAGACAGTACAGAGACAGGTCATTAAGGAGCAGGTAGGGGTTAGACAGTACAGAGACGGGTCATTACGGAGCAGGTAGGGGTTAGACAGTACAGAGACAGGTCATTAAGGAGCAGGTAGGGGTTAGACAGTACAGAGACAGGTCATCACGGAGCAGGTAGGGGTTAGACAGTACCGAGACAGGTCATCACGGAGCAGGTAGGGGTTAGACATTAAAGAGACAGGATATTAACCTTGTTTCTCCTCAGGTCCAAACTGACCAATGACGACTTCAGGAAGCTGCTGATGACACCGAGGTCCGCCCCATCCTCGGCCCCACCTTCCAAGTCTCGGCCAGAGTGAGTGTCCGGTTAATAGTACTCCTCCGAACAAATACCACTACTCCTAATAAATAGCCTAGCTAATACCCAATGAACCCTGATACTTACCACTTTTCAAAATGTTAACAATGGATTACCATGGCTGTTGAGAGGTGTATCCCTCCAGCGCTACACCAGTAACCAGCAGGTAAAGAAGCGTGTTGCCGGTGGCTCTATGTGGACGCGACGCACATACAGATGAATACCGTCACCTAGTGCAAACTATTGGGGGACAAAATAACCGCCTTTTGGGGTGTCACGTGCCGCAAGTCTGTACTGCCATTGTACTGACAGCTGATCGGCCGGCCATCTAAGATCACCTTCTGTTTTCCCAGAATGCCAAAGGACTACAATGAGGATGAGGATCCCGCAGCTCGGAGGAGGAAGAAGAAGAGGTGAGTCTTAATGATATAATGATGCGCATACCTAATGATATGATTATGACGTAATTTGAATGCCATTATATGATATTTATTACAATAATTTTTATCGTGTGTAATACTAATGATTCAATATTAAAAGCCCAGTGTGTATTATTTAGTAGCAACTAAAGGTGAGGTATTATGAGGGTCATGTGGCCTAAGCTATTTGGTTTTATAGCTACTAGGTTAAGCTATGTTGTTGTTGTTGTTGTTTTGTAGCTACTATGCTAAGCTATGTTGTTGTTGTTTTGAAGCTACTATGCTAAGCTATGTTGTTGTTGTTGTTGTTGTTGTTTTGTAGCTACTATGCAAAGCTATGTTGTTGTTTTATAGATACTATGCTAATTTATGTTGTTGTTTTGATTTGTAGCTACTATGCTAAGCTATGTTGTTGTTGTTTTGTAGCTACTATGCTAAGCTATGTTGTTTTTGTTTTGTAGCTACTATGCTAAGCTACGACAGCAGGAAGTGGAAAGAGAGAGGGAGTTGGCGGAGAAGTACCGAGACCGAGCCCGCGAGAGGAGAGACGGAGTCAACAAGGACTATGAGGAGACAGAGCTCATCAGCACCACCGCCAACTACCGCGCCGTCGGACCCACTGCTGAGGCGTGAGTACTACTAATATTACTAGTACTACTAGTAACACTAGTACTACTACGTAAACCATCAGCACTACCGCGCCGTCTGACCCACTGCCGAGGCGTGAGTACTACTAATACTACTAGTACTACTAGTAACACTAGTACTACTACGTAAACCATCAGCACTACCGCGCCGTCTGACCCACTGCCGAGGCGTGAGTACTACTAATACTACTAGTAACAATAGTACTACTACGTAAACCATCAGCACTACCGCGCCGTCGGACCCACTGCCGAGGCGTGAGTAATACTAATACTACTAGTAACACTAGTACTACTACGTAAACCATCAGCACTACCGCGCGGTCAGACTTACTGCCGAGGCGTGAGTACTACTAATACTACTAGTACTACTAGTAACACTAGTACTACTACGTAAACCATCAGCACTACCGCGCGGTCAGACTTACTGCCGAGGCGTGAGTACTACTAATACTACTAGTACTACTAGTAACACTAGTACTACTACGTAAACCATCAGCACTACCGCGCGGTCAGACTTACTGCCGAGGTGTGAGTAATACTAATGCGAGTACTACTAGTAATACCATCAGTATTACCACAGCCCTGTAAGACCTACTGCTGAGTATTGTAATAAATGAACAGCCCTACAGCTGGGGACAAAGTACTGTCTGTTCGACTAATGGAAGAGTGTGTGTGTGTGCGTGTGCAGGGATAAGTCGGCGGCGGAGAAGCGTCGGCAGGTGATCCAGGAGTCCAAGTTCTTGGGAGGTGACATGGAGCACACTCACTTGGTAAAGGGCCTCGACTTCGCCCTGCTGCAGAAGGTAGGGGCCCTCTACTGTTACTGGTTACTGCTGTTGTCACTGGTCTCTACTGTCACTGGTCTCTACTGTCACTGGTTACTGCTGTTGGCACTGGTCTCTACTGTTACTGGTCCCTGCTGTTGTTACTGGTTACTGCTGTTGTTACTGGTCTCTACTGTTACTGGTTACTGCTGTTGTTACTGGTTACTGCTGTTGGCACTGGTCTCTACTGTTACTGGTTACTGCTGTTGTCACTGGTTACTGCTGTTGGCACTGGTCTCTACTGTTACTGGTTACTGCTGTTGTTACTGGTTACTGCTGTTGTTACTGGTTACTGCTGTTGTTTCTGGTCACTGCTGTTGTTACTCGTCACTGCTGTTGTTACTGGTTACTGCTGTTGTTACTGGTCACTGCTGTTGTTACTGGTCTCTCCTGTTACTGGTTACTGCTGTTGTTACTGGTTACTGCTGTTGTTTCTGGTGTTTACTGTTGTTACTGGTCAATACTGTTGTTACTGGTTTCTACTGTTGTAACTACTGGTTACTACTGTTGTTACTACGGTTGTTACTGACAACTGTTGTTACTGGTTACTACTGTTATTACTGTTTACTAATGCTGTAACTGCAGTTACCTTTTACTACTAAAGGAACTACTTTGATAACACTGTTGTGAAATCTGTGCATTAACAGAATAGAGTTAACAATGTTGCGTCTGTGTGTGTGCCACTAGGTCAGGGCTGAGATCACCAGTAAGGAGAAAGAAGAGGAGGACCTGATGGAGAAGGTCCAGAAAGAAGTCAAGTAAGTGTTGTTTTTCCATGGCAACTGGCTCCCCTAGTCCCCCGTGCTCCCAGAACTATGGAAAGGCCATAGGGCATGCTGGGTAATGTAGTCTCAATAGAGGTGTGTCCGTTTCTGTATTCATGTGTTTGTTTTTTTTCTGTGTCCTCAGGAAAGACGTCGAAGTAGAGGAGAAGATGGAGTTCAAAACTCGCCTCGGTGAGTACCACGCCTGGTTCCTGTGTTGGTAGTACTATGGCAGCGGCGCTAGTACTAGGGAGCGTCCGGCAGTAGTACCAGTAGTGCTGTCCTCCTGTCCCAGGTAGGAACGTGTACCGGACGGTGTTCCGCTCGCGCATCGTGGAGAGGAACGAGCTGTTCCTGCCGGGCCGCATGGCCTACGTGGTGGACCTGGACGACGAGTACGCAGACACAGACATCCCCACCACCCTGATCCGCAGCAAGGCCGACTGCCCCAGCATGGAGGTACGCTGGTGGATATGTGTGGATCTCTCCCTCTCTCTCTCTCACTCGGTCTCTCTCTCCGTCTGTGTGTGTTTCTCTCTCTGTCTCTCTCTCTGTGTCTGTCAGTCACACTCTCTCTCTCTCTCTCTCTGTCTCTCTCTCTGTCTCTCTCTCTGTGTCTGTGTCTGTCACTCTCTCTCTCTCTCTCTCTCTCTCTCTCTCTCTCTCTCTCTCTCTCTCTCTCTGTGTCTGTGTCTGTGTCTGTCTCTGTCTCTCTCTCCATCTGTGTGTGTCTCTGTCTCTCTCTTCCTGTCTCTCTCTCTCTTAACTCTCTATGTGTATGTGTTATTGCTAGATGACCTCCACATGTGTAAAGCATTGATCTCGTCTCCCTCTCCCTCTCCAGGCTCAGACCACTCTCACCACTAACGACATCGTGATCTCCAAGCTGACCCAGATCCTGTCCTACCTGAGACAGGGGACAAGGCACAAGAAGATCAAGAAGAAGGACAAAGGTACCACCTCTCCTAGTATCACTACTCCTAGTACCATTACTCATAGTAGCACAGTAACACCATCTTCAAGTACCTCTACTCCTGGTACCTACGTTGATTAGGCGTCAACAGATCCCCGCCTCCAGCAACAGGATTGTTCCAAACCAATCCCTGTTTACCCAGACCAGGGATGGCTGCAGTGAGGTTAGGGAGACTGAATGAACAAACCTGTTCACCCAGACCAGGGGTGGCTGCAGTGAGGTTAGGGAGACTGTATGAACAAACCTGTTCACCCAGACCAGGGGTGGCTGCAGTGAGGTTAGGGAGACAGTATGAACAAACCTGTTCACCCAGACCAGGGGTGGCTGCAGTGAGGTTAGGGAGACCGTATGAACAAACCTGTTCACCCAGACCAGGGGTGGCTGCAATGAGGTTAGGGAGGCCGTATGAACAAACCTGTTCACCCAGACCAGGGGTGGCTGCAGTGAGGTTAGGGAGACTGTATGAACAAACCTGTTCACCCAGACCAGGGGTGGCTGCAGTGAGGTTAGGGAGACTGTATGAACAAACCTGTTCACCCAGACCAGGGGTGGCTGCAGTGAGGTTAGGGAGACCGTATGAACAAACCTGTTCACCCAGACCAGGGGTGGCTGCAGTGAGGTTAGGGAGACCGTATGAACAAACCTGTTCACCCAGACCAGGGGTGGCTGCAGTGAGGTTAGGGAGACCGTATGAACAAACCTGTTCACCCAGACCAGGGGTGGCTGCAGTGAGGTTAGGGAGACCGTATGAACAAACCTGTTCACCCAGACCAGGGGTGGCTGCAGTGAGGTTAGGGAGACCGTATGAACAAACCTGTTCACCCAGACCAGGGATGGCTGCAGTGAGGTTAGGGAGACCGTATGAACAAACCTGTTCACCCAGACCAGGGGTGGCTGCAGTGAGGTTAGGGAGACCGTATGAACAAACCTGTTCACCCAGACCAGGGGTGGCTGCAGTGAGGTTAGGGAGACTGTATGAACAAACCTGTTCACCCAGACCAGGGGTGGCTGCAGTGAGGTTAGGGAGACTGTATGAACAAAACCGTTTCACACGATGCTCGTCTGTCAGCAGGGAAACTGGATGAGAAGAAGGCTGCCGAAGCAGACATCAGGTACGTCTCTCTGTCCCCTGCTGTGGTCTGGGTCCGTTTATTAAGGGTGTGTGAGTGTGTGTGTGGGGGTTTTCTGTGTCAGTATATTAAGGGTGTGTGCGTGTGTGTTTGGGGGTTTTCTGTGTCAGTTCATTAAGGGGGTGTGTGTGTGTGTGTGTGTGTGTGTGTGTGTGTGTGTGTGTGTGGGTTTTCTGGGTGAGTTCATTAAGTGTGTGTGTGTGTGTGTGTGTGTGTGTGTGTGTGTGTGTGTGTTCTGGTCCGTATGTTACAGGTGGGTGTGTGTGTTTTTCTGGGTTAGTATATTTAGGAACTGGTTCTTGGTCAGAACATTAAGGGTGTGTGTGTGTGTGTGTGTGTGTGTGTGCTTTCTGGGTCAGTTCATTAAGGGTGTGTGTGTTTTCTGGGTCAGTTCATTAAGGGTGTGTGTGTTTTCTGGGTCAGTTCATTAAGGGTGTGTGTGTGTGTTCTGGTCATTGCGTTACGGATGTGTGTGTTTTTTCTGGGTCAGTATATTGAGGAACTGGTTCTGGGTCCGAACATTAAGGGTGTTTGTGTGTGTGTGTGTGTGTGTGGGGGGGGGTCATATAAGCATATAAAGGATGTGTGTTCTGGTCAGTGCATGAAGGATGTGTGTTCTGGTCAGTATATTTAGGATGTGTGTTCTGGTCAGTACATGAAGGGTGTGTGTTCTGGTCAGTGCATGAAGGATGTGTGTTCTGGTCAGTACACGATGGATGTGTGTTCTGGTCAGTACATGAAGGATGTGTGTTCTGGTCAGTACATGATGGATGTGTGTTCTGGTCAGTGCATGAAGGATGTGTGTTCTGGTCAGTACATGAAGGATGTGTGTTCTCTTCAGTATCTTTGAGGACGTCGGAGACTACATCCCCTCAGCTGCCACAGCCTCAGCCTCCAAGGCCGCCGCCAAGGACAAGGAGCGCTACAGAGAGCGGGAGAGGGAGCGGGAGAGGGAGAGAGTGAGGGAGGCAGAGGAGGAACAGAGGAGACAGAGCTACTTTGAGAAACCTCTCGCGGACGACCAGGAGGTTGGCAGCCCTAATCATCATCGCATGTTAATAAAGGGACCAGTGTTTATACCATTAGTGCTCACATGTTAATAAAAGGACCAGTGTTTGTACCATTAGTCATCGCATGTTAATAAAAGGACTAGTGTTTATACCATTAGTGCTCACATGTTAATAAAAGGACCAGTGTTTGTACCATTAGTCATCGCATGTTAATTAAAGGACCAGTGTTTATACCATTAGTCATCACATGTTAATAAAGGCACCAGATGTTATCAGATGCGTAGATACCACTACTTATCCTAAGGTGTGTGTCTCTCCTGTCTTCCTACAGGTTCTGGATTTGGAGACGGGTAACTATATTTGATTATAAGTTACTTACACATGAAGTGTCTTTAAAGCTGTTATAACCTCTTTGTCTCTCTGTCTCGCTCTCTCTCTTTGTCTCTGTCTCTCGGGGTCTGTGTCTGTGTCTCTCTCTGTCTTTGTCTCTCTCTGTCTTTGTCTCTCTCGGTCTTTGTTTCTGGCTCTCTTTCTCTCTGTCTGTGTCTCAGGTCCGAGCTCAGTCACCGATCAGATCAAGATGATTAACGAGAAGTTTGCTGGAGCAGCAGGAAGCCAATGGCAGAGCCAGGAAACATATCCTTTGGTCTTCCTATTTTGTAGTGAAGTTATTGTGTTTTATAGTATTTTAGGATTAAGGGACATCATTAAGTGTTAAGTGATGTCGTTAAGGGTCTAGAGCTGTTGCTAAGTGTCTATTGATGCTAAGTGTCTAGTGAAGTAGTTTCTCCTTGACTGCCGGCACTGCAGGGAACAGAAGGGAGGCTGGGAAAGAGCATCTTGGAGATTTCTTTGGGATGTCCAACTCCTATGCAGAGTGTTACCCTGCAACGTAAGACTCACCCTCTTGACTCACCATCACCCTCACCATCACTCTTTCACCCTCTCGCCTTCATCCTCTCATCATCCTCCTCTCACCCACCCATCATCACCCTCTCACTCAACTTTTCACCACCACCCTCTCACTCAACCTCTCCATCAGCATCTCACTCATCCTCTCTCCATCACCCTCTCACTCATCCTCTCTCCACCATCCTCTCCCCATCACCCTCTCACTCAACCTCTCTCCATCACCCTCTCACTCATCCTCTCTCCATCACCCTCTCACTCATCCTCTCCCCATCACCCTCTCACTCATCCTCTCTCCATCACCCTCTCACTCATCCTCTCTCCATCACCCTCACACTCAACCTCTCCATCAGCATCTCACACTCGTCCTCTCTCCATCACCCTCTCACTCAACCTCTCCATCAGCATCTCACTCATCCTCTCTCCACCACCCTCTCACTCATCCTCTCCCCATCAACCCTCTCACTCAACCTCTCAAAAAACACTCTCCCTCTGCGCCTTCTCACAATGTTGTGATGTGGTTTGTCTCAGTATGGACAGACCAGTGATGTAATCTGTTTGTCTCAGTACTGACAGACCTGTGATGTTATGTGTTTGTCTCAGTATGGACAGACCAGTGATGTAATCTGTTTGTCTCAGTACTGACAGACCTATGATGTTATGTGTTTGTCTCAGTATGGACAGACCAGTGATGTAATCTGTTTGTCTCAGTATGGACAGACCTGTGATGTAATCTGTTTGTCTCAGTACTGACAGACCTGTGATGTAATCTGTTTGTCTCAGTATGGACAGACCAGTGATGTTATCTGTTTGTCTCAGTACTGAAAGACCTGTGATGTAATCTGTTTCTGTCTCAGTATGGACAGACCTGTGATGTAATCTGTTTGTCTCAGTATGGACAGACCTGTGATGTAATCTGTTTGTCTCAGTATGGACAGACCTGTGATGTAATCTGTTTGTCTCAGTACTGACAGACCTGTGATGCTATGTGTTTCTGTGTGCAGTATGGACGACCTGGCTGTGGACAGTGACGAGGAAGTGGACTACAGCAAGATGGACCAGGTGACTACAAAGCCCATCATGCATCCTGTCAAAAGCTAAAAGCTAAACCAACAGGGAGAAGGCAGATGTATAGTGTCTGCAGGACTGTGTGTTGTTGTTCATATGTTCCTACCAATGTATTTATTCATTCACCTTACCTCACTCATTCATTCACATGTCACTACCAGTGTATGTGCGATGTGTAGTTCTTAACTGTGCTTCATGCTGTTTGTTTTGTATTTATTTACTGTGCTCCATGCGTAGGAATTGTGTAGTTCTTTACTGCGCTTTGTCTGTAGGTTGTGTAGTTATTTGCTGTGCTACATGTGTAAGGGTTGTGTAGTCCTTAATTTACTGTGCTATATGTGTACGGGTGGTGTAGTTCCTTACTATGCTACATGAATTTGTGTGTTTTGTAGTTCTTTACTATGCTACATGTGCATTGTTTGTGTAGTTATTTGCTGTGCTACATGTGTATGGGTTGTGGTGTTGTTTAATGGGCTACATGTGTATGGGTTGTGTAGTTCTTTACTTTGCTACATGTGTATGGGAGTGTAGTTCCTTATCCGCTTCTGTCTCTCTTTTCCCCAGGGCAACAAGAAGGGTCCGCTGGGTCGCTGGGACTTCGACACACAGGAGGAATATTCAGATTACATGAACAACAAAGAGGCTCTTCCCAAGTACGTCCTCCATGCACGGCAATTCTACCAACACTAGCATGATATTAGCACGGCAATGCTACCAACACTAGCATGTGATTAGCACGGCAATGCTACCAACACTAGCATGTGATTAGCACGGCAATGCTACCAACACTAGCATGATATTAGCAGTGCAATGCTACCAACACTAGCATGATATTAGCACAGCAATGCTACCAACACTAGCATGTGATTAGCACGGCAATGCTACCAACACTAGCATGATATTAGCACGGCAATGCTACCAACACTAGCATGTGATTAGCACGGCAATGCTACCAACACTAGCATGATATTAGCAGTGCAATGCTAAACACTAGCATGATATTAGCACTGCAATGCTACCAACACTAGCATGTGATTAGCACTGCAATGCTACTAACACTATCATGATATTAGCACTAAACTGCTACTATCACTAGCATGATATTGGCACAGCAATGCTACTAACACTAGCATGATATTAGCACTGCAATGCTATTAACAAAGGCATGATATTAGCACTGAAATGCTACTAACACTAGCATGATATTAGCACTGCAATGCTACTAACACTAGCATGATATTAGCACTGCAATGCTAATAACACTAGCATGATAGTGGCACTGAAATGCTACGAACAATAGCATGATGTTAGCTATAGCATGTTACTAACACTAGCATACCCCCAACACTGGCATGCTATAAGTCCATGCCACTGCTAGGTGTTAGAGGAAAGGCTATAGGAGATGCTAGCTGATGGTTGTTTGGTCTGCAGGGCGGCCTTCCAGTACGGAATCAAGATGTCTGAGGGCCGGAAGACCAGACGCTTCAAGGAGACCAACGAGAAGGCCGAGCTAGACCGACAGTGGAAGAAGATCAGCGCGGTGAGGACCAATCACAACTCTCTCCTCGCTCACTGCCTCCCTCTCTCCAACGTCCTTCACTCTCTGTCTCTCTCTCGCTCTCTCGCTCTCGCTCTCTCTCTCTCTCTGTGTCTCAATCTGTGTGTGTCTCTGTCTCTCCATCTGTGTGTGTGGGTTATTATTATGTGTGTGTGTGGAATTAATAATCTATTGTGGTTCCTTTGATCAGATTATCGAGAAGAGAAAGAAGCAGGAGTCTGATGGGTGAGTAGTTTCCTAGAAACTAGACAAACGGCTGACCGAATCACAAATCTCTGGCGAGCAGAAGAGATAAACATTTGTTTTTATTTCCACAGGGTGAACATTAAGCGACCAAAATACTGAGGAACACACCCACCTGTTACTTGGTTCTGCCTCGGTGGGGACCTGTATCAGACCTGACCTGGGATGTCGTGTGTGTATATATCACAGGACACGCATACAAATACACATACACATTAACACAGAAACACACACACTCACACACAAACAAATACATATACACATACACTCACACGCACACTTCTCTGATATGTTAAGTTTCAGTGAAGGTACGAACCACAATGATGATGATTATTATTATATTTTGTTGATGATGTTGTTGTTTAACAGTTCTTCATATCTCAAATAAAACATTTAAAAACACAAGCTGTCACATCCTGTTCGGTCATTAAGGAGCAAATAAGGGTAAGACAGTACTGAGACGGGTCATTAAGGAGCAGGTCTGAGTTAGACAGAAAAGAGACAGGTCATAAAGGAGCAGGTAGGGGTGAGAGTACAGAGATAGATCATTAAGGAATAGTTTGGGGTTAGACAGTACAAAGACAGGTCATAAAGGAGCAGATAAGGTTTAGACAGGTCATTACGGAGAAGGTAGGGGTTGCACAGTACATATACAGGTCATTAACTAGCAGGTAGTGATTAGATGGTAGAGAGACATGTCGTAAAGGAGTAGGTAGGGGTTAACAGTTCAGAAACAGTCCATTAAGGAACAGGTAGGTGTTAGACAGCACAGACACAGGTCACATGATTTTTTAAGGATGATGCGCCTTGAGCCTCGCGAGATTAGGTCCGCGTCACTCTCGTTGAAGTCTCGTCAGTGAGTTTCGTCACATGACTTCCTTACGCATCGGCTACCAACATGGCTTCCGAACATTTACCTTCTGAATTTGACGTCGTCATCCTAGGAACAGGTAGAAAACAATGAGTTTAATTATGAAAATAATGTTATAGGGTACCTCTGTAAAGTGTGTCTGCTCCATCAGACTGACGGCAGACATTAAATAAACCGTATCGGTGTATTTAATGTGGCTATTGGTGATGTGTTTACCACAAGCAAAGGCTGGCTGCCCTCACTGGGACCAGTTCATCAATGTAATGTCTGCATTTGGTATTCATTTATTTGAGCTCCTTTTTATCAGATGTTTTCCTTTCCTCCTGCTATTCCGTAATTACATGATGTTGGTTGTAGTGCCAGTAGGGTTAGGGTTAGGGCTGCTGGGTTGGGCTGGAGATGGGCGGTGCTGGCCCGACTGGTTTGTTATTAGTACATCAATTATGTATAGTAAGTCTCGTATCTATGGTCAAAACGAAAGGTTATACTTATTACATTTTTCAAAACTATTTAAAATCCCTTGTGGCATCTCTTTGGTCGTATTTATCAGCTTTTAAACCATTATTTTATTACTAAGCTATTGCTTCCTATATATGTTTATATGTATGTATGTATGTATGTATGTGTGTGTATGAATGTATTAATGTGTGTGTGTGTGTGTGTGTGTGTGTTTGTGTGTGCGTATATGTACGTATATAAATGTGCGTGTGTTTGTGTGCATCCATGCAGGCCTTGTAGAGTCTGTGGTGGCGGCAGCATGCTCTAGAGTCGGCCAAAGAGTTCTTCATCTTGACAGGTACTTCCGTAATACTGCTGTGTATTTATATACCCCAATACTGTATGTATTTATACTGCAGGAGAAGGAAGTATGTATTACTTCAGGACGAGTGATTGGAGTAGTCTGTATTTACTGTAGTACTCTTTGTATTTATTGTATCCTGCGTGTTTACTGTAGCACTGAGTATTTACTCGTGTACAGTGTATTCACTGTAGTAATGTGTATATTTGCAGGAGGAGTTACTATGCTGGGAAGTGGGCAAGTTTCACATTTAATGGCCTCCTCTCCTGGATAGAAGAGCAAAATAAAGTGAGTTTAGCTCCCACACACACACACACACACACACACACACACACACACACACACACACACACACACACACACACACACACACCTTAATCTAGATCTAAATAAGACCTGCTTACACCTTCATCTAAATCTTAATAAGGTGTGTGTGTGTGTGTGTGTGCGTGTGCGTGTGTGTTAGATTACCGCCAGTGAAGAGCATGATCGGTCGAGTCAGTTGGAGGAAGGCGAAGACCTGATCGGCCTGACAACCGGAGATGTCTCCCAAGTTACCAACCTCCAGGTTTTCAACTACACCAGGTAAACATGTCTCCTTGTTCCTAGGTAACATGTCACCTTGTTCCTAGGTAACATGTCTCCTTGTTGCTATGTTGCAATTATTAAGTGAATGTTTATCATTTTAGTGAAGAAGAGGAGCAAATCCCCTCAAGCCCCTTGGAGGAAGAGGCAAAGGAAGATGAAGAGGAAGAGGAGGGTGGAGCCGACCAGACTCCAGCCGGAGAGACGCAGGAGGAAGGTGCCCCCTCTAGTGGTCTGTCTGTCTGCTGACTCCTCTCCGTCTGATGTCTATAGCGTCAACAGTACAGTAGAACCATCTACTGTACTGTTGACGCTATACTGTGCTACGGGCATATATATACTTAAAACGTAGCGGAAAGCACGTGTGTTGTTTTAACCGAACCCTAACCGAGTCTTTCTCCCCCATTCAGAGTCTGAGGCGAAGGAAGATATTAACACTCCAGCACAAAAGGTAGAGAGAGAGAGAGAGAGAGAGAGAGAGAGAGAGAGAGACATGGACAGAGAAGGAGAGAATGAATAATAATATAAACCACACCCCCTTGTCCTGATCAGAGCCAACCAGAGAAGAGCAAGAGGAGGCTAACCTACGCTGAGCTGCTGAAGGAGGGCCGGCGCTTCAACATCGACCTGGTGTCAAAGGTAGCATTACCTCACTCATTACCTCACTCATTACCTTATTCATTACCTCATGCATTACCTCGTTCATTACCTCACTCATTACCTTATTCATTATCTTATTCATTACCTCATGCATTACCTCGTTCATTATCTCATGCATTACCTCGTTCATTACCTCACTCATTACCTTATTCATTATCTTATTCATTACCTCATGCATTACCTCGTTCATTATCTCATGCATTACCTCGTTCATTATCTCATGCATTACCTTATTCATTATCTTATTCATTACCTCATACATTACCTCATGCATTACCTTATTCATTACCTCATTCATTACCTCATTCATTACCTCACTCATTACCTTATTCATCATCTTATTCATTACCTCATGCATTACCTCATGCATTACCTTATTCATTACCTCATTCATACCTTATTCATTACCTCATGTATTACCTTGTTCATTACCTCATTCATACCTTATTCATTACCTCATGCTTACTGTTACTGTCTATACTATTTATTAAACTGTGTTTATATTCTTAATAATGGCCTTAGTTCAAGGACGTCACCCGCATCCTGTTGTCATTAGATTAAATGAGGCGTATAATGTTTTTTGTCCTGGTCGCTGCATAAGCGACCCCTGCTGGTCGGTCGGGGCGCCTGCACCTCTCCACGACCTCTCTTATCTGACCTTGACATGACCTGTGTGTTTGTGGCCAGCTCTTGTATTCCCGTGGCTCCCTCATCGACCTCCTCATCAAATCCAACGTCAGTCGCTACGCAGAGTTCAAGAACGTCAGCCGCATCCTGACCTGTCGCCATGGAAACTTAGAACAGGTAAACGCAAGCCCAGTCCTCCTCTCCTCACTTAGCCCTAAGTGACCCTTAACCCTAACTAACTGTGTGTGTGTGTGTGTGCGTGTGTGCGTGTGTGCGTGCGTGTGTGTGTGTGTGTGTGCGTGTGTGTGTGTGTGTGTGTGTGCGTGTGTGCGTGCGTGTGTGTGTGTGTGTGCGTGTGTGCGTGTGTGTGTGCGTGTGTGTGCGTGTGTGTGTGTGTGTGTGCGCGTGTGTGTGCGTGTGTGCGTGTGTGCGTGTGTGTGTGTGTGTGTAGGTGCCCTGCAGTAGGTCAGATGTGTTCTCCAGTAAGCTGCTCTCTGTGGTTGAGAAGAGGATGTTGATGCGCTTCCTGACGTCCTGTCTGGACCGGGACACGCCCCTCCTCTACCAGGGTACTCATGCACTTTTATGGGTTTTACATCAGGCGTATAACAATATATCATGTGTGTGTGTGCGTTATGTGTGTCTCTTATTTGTGTGTTCATATCGTGTGTGTGTTCGTGTCGTGTGTTTCTTAGACTTTGCCGAGCGACCGTATTTGGAGTTCCTTCAGCACCAAAAGCTGTCTGAGAACCTTCAGCACTTCCTGATTCACTCCATCGCCATGACAACGCCGGACACCCCCACGGCTGCGGCCCTGGAGGCAACACGGCACTTCCTGAAATGCCTTGGTCGCTATGGAAACACCCCCTTCCTGTTTCCTCTGTACGGCCTGGGAGAGATCCCCCAGTGCTTCTGTAGGTAAGGATAACTGGAAGGGGTACTGGTACTGGTAGAAGCACTGGTATGAGTACTGGTAGGAGTACTAGTAGGGGTACTGGTGCTGGTAGGAGCACTGGTAGGAGTACTGATAGGAGTACTGGTACTGGTAGGAGTACTGGTAGGAGTACTAGTAGGGGTACTGGTGCTGGTAGGAGTATTGGTAGGAGTACTAGTACTGGGACTGGTAGGAGTACTAGTAGGAGTACTGATAGGAGTACTGGTACTGTTAGGAGTACTAGTAGGAGTACTGATACTGTTAGGAGTACTAGTAGGAGTACTGGTACTGGTAGGAGTACTGGTGCTGGTAGGAGTACTGATAGGAGTACTGGTGCTGGTAGGAGTACTGATAGGAGTACTGGTAGGAGTACTAGTAATGATAGGAGTTCTGGTAGGAGTACTAGTACTGATAGCAGTTCTGGTAGGAGTACTAGTACTGATTGGAGTTCTGGTAGGAGTAGTAGTACTGATTGGAGTTCTGGTAGGAGTACTACTACTGATAGGAGTTCTGGTACGAGTACTAGTACTGATTGGCGTTCTGGTAGGGGTACTAGTACTGATAGTAGTTCTGGTAGGAGTACTAGTACTGATAGTAGTTCTGATAGGAGTACTAGTACTGATAGGAGTTCTGGTAGGAGTAATAGTACTGATTGGAGTTCTAGTAGGAGTAATAGTACTGATTTGGAGTTCTGGTAGGAGTACTAGTACTGATAGGAGTTCTGGTACTAGTACTGATTGGAGTTCTGGTAGGGGTACTAGTACTGATAGGAGTTCTGGTAGGAGTACTGATATGAGTACTAGTACTGATTTGAGTTCTGGTAGGAGTAATAGTACAGTTGCATTCAGGGCATTCAGCCCTAGACGCTTTTATCCAAGGCGACTTCTCGCCGTCGGCACAGTCAGGATGTTCACAGAACCAAGGGCCAAGCACTTACAACCACTAGGTTAACCCATCCCCCGTGTACAACAAAGCTAGCTAGGATAAGACGCTACAAGATGCCAAGTACTTTTCTTGAGTGTGTAAGGGCACACGACACAAGAGGTGTTTTTGGGAGAGTGAGGGAGGTAAGGAGGGAGGTAAGGAGGGAGGTAAGGAGGGAGGCCATGCAGTGTCCAGGAGAACTCTGGCCACGTGAGTCTTGAGTCTCTTGCTAGTAGTAAGTGATAGTAACCTTCTGTATTTGGCAGGATGTGTGCAGCACTGGTACTAACCCTGCTGTGTATTTGGCAGGATGTGTGCAGCACTGGTACTAACCCTGCTGTGTATTTGGCAGGATGTGTGCAGCACTGGTACTAACCCTGCTGTGTATTTGGCAGGATGTGTGCAGCACTGGTACTAACCCTGCTGTGTATTTGGCAGGATGTGTGCAGCACTGGGACTAACCCTGCTCTGTATTTGGCAGGATGTGTGCAGCACTGGGACTAACCCTGCTCTGTATTTGGCAGGATGTGTGCAGTATTTGGTGGGATCTACTGTCTCAGACATTCGGTCCATGCTCTGGTGGTAGACAAGGGCAGCAGCAGGTAATCATGGAGTACTTATCTCTAATCATCTATGTATCTATTTATAGCTCTATAGACCTATATATCAGGGGTGAAACGGTTCCCTGCGCTCACTGTCCGGAACAATATGCGCTACAGTTGTTTTCCGTTTCTGTACCTTTCGCTATAACAATCAAAATAAATGGCTCCATTTTCTGAATTTTATTGAGATTTTCACTGTAATGTAATCATCATGGATAGCTTGTTTTGAGAAGCACATTATAAATAAACACAAAGTTCTGGTTTTGGTATTATTATTGTTATTATTTGTGTTACTGTTATTAATAGACATAACAAAATCAATGTCACTCATCGGCCTATGGCCCCTCCCTCTACCTCAGGTGCAAGGCAGTGATTGACAGCACGGGGCAGCGAATCAGCTGCAGCCATTTGGTGTTGGAGGAGGGCTGTTTTACCCAGACTGCCCCGCCCACCAGGTGGGTGATTGGTCAGGCTGTGGTGTTATAAACAGCAGTTAATCTGTAATGGGTAGTAATCTGGTTAACCTGTTAGTAATTTGGTTTATCTTTCAGTAATCTGGTTAATCTGTCAGTAATCTGGTTAATCTCAGTAATATGGTTAATCTATTTGTAATTTGGTTTATCTTTCAGTAATATGATTAAACTGTCAGTAATGTGCTTAATCTGATAGTAATCTGGTAAATCTGTAATGGGTAGCAATGTTGTTAATCTGTAAATATTGTTATTTCAGTAATCTGGTTAATCTGTCAGTAATCTGGTTAATCTGTAGTGGGTATTAATCTGGTTAATCTGTCAGTAATCTGGTTAACCTGTCAGTAATCTAGTTAATATGTCAGTAATATGGTTAATCTGTCAGTAATCTGGTTATTCTTTCAGTAATCTGGTTAATCTGGTTAATGTGTCAGTAATTTGGTTAATGTGTCAGTAATCTGGTTAATCTGTCAGTAATATTTTTAATCTGTCGGTAGTCTGTCAGTAATCTGTCAGTAATCTGGTTAATGTGTCAGTAATCTGGTTAATGTGTCAGTAATCTGGTTAATCTGTGTCTCCAGGTATGTCTCCAGAGCCGTCCTGATCACTGATGGATCCGTTTTACCCACCGAGGCAGAGCAACAGGTAGAGGAGAGAGAGAAGGGACTAGGAGACGAGGAGGGAGGGACTAGGAGACCAGGAGGGAGGGACTAGGAGACGAGGAGGGAGGGACTAGAAGACCAGGAGGGAGAGACTAGGGGAGGGCGAGAGAGAGAGAGAAAGAGAGAGAATCACATCCAATGACATTGAAGTAAAAATCAATTGGGCCCCTGTGATTGGATACTGACATTTCATATTTGATATGCCTCTTTTCTGCAGGTTTCCATAGTAACCATTCCTTCAGAGTCGCCAGTCCGAATGGTGGAGCTCTGTCCGTCCAGCATGACCTGCATACCAGGAACACGTAAGTCACATGACCTGCATACCAGGAACACGTAAATCACATGACTGTCCCAAGGAAAATCATAGCACTTCCTCATGAAGGAGCCACATTGTGCGGTCTTGTGACCACAAGCGTGGCTTTACACAGCCGTCTGAACGGATCCACATGAGTGCTTTCCCCTGACTGCACCACGTCTGAGCACCACTTATTTTAATCTGGGAGAAGTTTGCGTATACCTGAGTTTATAGGGGTGTGTGTCTCAAGAGGTGTGTTTGCAGCTGTGCATACATGTGTTTGTTTGTATACAGGTTTTTGTATAAAGGTTTTTGTATACAGGTGTGTGTGCGTGTGTGTGTTTACGCAGTTGTGTGTGTGTGTGTAAACTTGAGGCTGAGAACTCTTTCATCTTGTTCACCTTAGATCTCGTCCATCTCACCTGTCAGTCAGTCGGCTCCGCCTTCGAAGACCTGTCGCCCGTCGTCAACAGGATGTTCCGGACACCAGACTCTGAGCACACTGGTAACCAACCAACCAGCTCCATCCCTCTCTCTTCATAGATAGAGATGGATAGTTCTACAGATATATGGATCTTTATCTTTAATAATGAGAAATAACCAGCCCCATCTTACAACTATTATAACCAGCCCTATATTAGTACATATAGTGTATGTTTATATGTCTCTATATATATATCTATATCTATGTGTGTATCTATATGTGTATATCTATAGAGCCGCGCCCGGAGGTGCTGTGGTGTTTATACTTCAACATGTCGGAGGGCTTGGAGTCGGAGGCCGGCGAGCTTCCCCCCAACGTGTCCATCTGCCTCGGACCGGACGGCTCCCTGGGACACGACGGCGCCATCGCCCAGGTAACTATCACCACGGTAACCATCACCGCGGTGACCCTCCCCTCCATGTTGATAACCAGAGTGTTTCCATCAGGCTGAGCTGATCTTCCAGAAGATTCTACCTGGAGAGGAGTTCTGTCCTCCTGCCCCCGCTCCTGAAGATGTCCTCTACCAGGGGGAGGAGCCTGAGGCTAGCTCCTCCCAACCGGGGGAGGAGCCTGAGGCTAGCTCCTCCCAACCGGGGGAGGAGCCTGAGGCTAGCTCCTCCCGACCAGGGGAGGAGCCTGAAACTGGCACCTCCAACCAGGGGGAGGAGCCGGAGGCTTGCTCCTCCCACCAGGGAGAGGAGGAGGAGGCTAGCCCCACGTGTCAAGGGGAGGAGTCTGAAACTAGCCCTTCTCCACAGGGGGAGGAGCCCGATGCTAGCTCCTCCCCCTGTACAGAGGATTCTGACACTTGCCCCACCCAGCTAGAAGATGGGACACAGGGCTGACCGATACGTTACAAGACACTCGAAATATAATCATATCGATATAGACATGTCTATGCATCATATATCTATATAGGTGCATGATATATATCTATATCTATGTATCACATCTGCTATCCTTCTAACCCTATATCTATGGATATATGGATGCCAATATTCATTGAGATGCCTTCAGTTTGAGTATTTGTTGTGCCTCTTCTGCATGTTGTCCTGTTTTACTGGAATAAAGTGAGGTCGCCATAGCAACATGTCTGATGGCTCAAGTGTATCTTAATGTCGTTTTTATTTAAATACCAGCCCTTATCAGAAGATTAACCAGTATAATAATCAGGTGATCTGGGGCCAGATATATAAAGTACCATCAAACTTTATAATCACAATTTATTGGTAACATCAAAAAACATTCCTTCAACATTCATGTGTTAAAAGCTTTGCAATATAATATCCTTTGAGCCGTTATATAATATAACTTTGACATATTTAACATTTAGCTATCTTCGAGTTACCGTGTTGAGTGGTGCATTGTGGGAAGTGAAGTCCTATCTGAACATGTCCAACAGACAACAGCAGCAGACGGCAGTCCAACATGCTCCAAGACACGCCTCCATCCCTGTGACTCCGCCTCTTCCTGACCGATGCCCACCTGATCCAACCATGTAAACTGAAAACAAATGAAACCCGACAGCATTGAGGTGGATGGAGACGATATTAGGTATGGTAGATTAGGAACAAAGACATGGAGTTGTAGGTTAGTGTTAAATTGAGAGTAGATTGGTATTACGGTAGATAAGGATTATGGTAGAGTAGGGTTATGGTAGAGTGTAGATTAAGATTATGGTAGAGTATGGATTAGGATAATGGTAGATTAATATTATGGTAGAGTGTAGATTAGGATTAAAGTAGAGATACGATTATAGTAGAGTGTAGATTAAGATTATGGTAAAATTGGGGTTGGTTAAGGATAATGGTAGAGTGTAGATTAAGAATATGGTAGAGTGTAGGTTACGGTAGAATGTAGATTAGGGTTATGGTAGAATTAAGATTATGGCAGAGTATAGATTAGGATTATGGAAGAGTTTAAATAAGGGTTATGGTACAGTATATTAAGATTATTGCAGAATGTAGATTAGGGTTATGGTAGAGTGTAGATTAGGGTTATGGTAGAGTGTAGATTAGGGTTATGGTAGAGTGTAGATTAGGGTTATGGTAGAGTGTAGATTAGGGTATGGTGTAAATAAGAATTAAGGTGTAATTGTAGATCTATGGGGGGGGGGGGTGTCCGGTGTTAAATAGTGAGGTGTGGTTTGAGTGACCTTTGACCTACTTGGGTTTGATGATGGTTGTTGATACTGGGAAACCTTGGTGCCCTCCCATCCAGGCTGAAAGGGGACGTGGCTGGCCGTATAGGGGGCGGGGTTACCTTGGTAGGGGGCGTGGCCACCTTGGTAGGGGGCGTGGCCACCTTGGTAGGGGGGGTAGCCCTGGTTGGCGTATTCCTGAACATAAGGAAAGCAGACCTTAAAGTGTGTCTTATTTTACCTAACTTTCAGAACGTGACATTTCATGACATGTTTGAGAGACGCTAAGAGAAGGCTCAAGACCAGGAGTGGACCATGGTGAGGAACGGATTACAGACGCGTTTGAAGTATTAACATGACTACCTGGTAGGGTGGCCCGGGAAACGCCGGTCCTAGAGGCATGCCTCCTGAAAACAAGGAGAGAGAAGGGACATAAGGAGAGGACACGAGGAGAGGACACAAGGTGAGGACACTAGGAGAGGTCATGAGGAGAGGACACAAGGAGAGAGGACACAAGGAGAGAGGACACTAGGAGAGGACACGAGGAGAGGCCATAAGGAGAGGCCATAAGGAGAGGGGACAAGGAGAGGACAGCAGGAGAGGACACTAGGAGAGGAGACACGGAGAGGCGACAAGACGAGGTGACTAGGAAAGAACCCTAGGAGAGGACTGTCCACTAGCGAGATAAACAGGAAGTGACATGTTCATGTGGAATACCTGGAGGTACCCCAGGGGGCCCGTATGGAGGGGCGGGGCCATATGGGGGGGCGGGGCCATATGGGGGGGCGGGATCATTGCTCATCAGGAGATTTGATTGGTGGAAGAAGGGTTGATGTTGTTGTTTCTCTATGAAAAAAAATACATATACAACAAATGTATTTTGTTCTGCTGTTGTTTGGGCGATAGATAACAGATATATTCTGTATACAACAGACACACACACACACACACACACACACACACAGACACACACACACAGTCACAAGACAGCGAGACAGAGTCCATCTGTGTGTCAACAAGCACTCCATTCTCAAGACCCTTACAGGGTTCTGCTGTCATGGCAATACTTTGTAAACATTGTTGAGAATTTGAGCTTCATCAAAATCAAGTGTTGTCCAAAACAACCAAAACAACCAAAACATACACACAGTCTTTCCATGTGTGTAAAATTCCTTAACATAACGTGTAGGAAAGTATCACTCCGGGAAAGTATTACAGAGCTTAGGAAAGTATTCTAAAACACAACGTCCTCTAAAGTATACGAAAGTATTCTCTAGAACATAAAGTATTGAAGAACGTAGGAATAGTATTCTAAAACTTGGCAAGGTATAAGTAGGAAAGTAGTAGAAATTAGATCAGTCTCAATTACGCATTCATTTCTATAAACACACACACACATTCAGGGATGCATACCTCTGTATTCACGTGCAAAACCACATGCATTTCGGATCCACATAAACCACCTTTCAAACCCTTAGTATTGTTAAGAATAAATAGGATATAACCACAACATAAATATATTATAATATAACTAGACTGCTAGAGCTTCAACTATACTGTATTATATCTTTAGACTTTAAACTAGAGTAACATAAATGAACTTTATAATATTATTATATATAATGAGACTTTATACTAGAGTAACATAACTAAACTATTTTACGAGAAAAGCTAATGAACTCCTTGAGTTATGTGGTTGTTCGTTCGGATGAACATGATAATGATTATTACATGTTAAGCAGTCTATATCGAGACGACATTTCAAAACTAAAATTAGTTTTACACAGCTCCGTTAAATCGGTAAAAACTTCGGAGGGGGTTAATTTTAAATGTTGGGAAACTTACCAAGATATCCGACGTGATGCTGTCCGCGCTTGTGGACCTCGAGATGCTCGTCCCGAGGCGTCGCTGCGTTGCGTCTGCGCATGCGTGCGCATTTCTTTCTGCGCCTGCCTGCGTGTTTTTGTGACGCTCGCTTGTAAAAAGTTATTTTACTTTAATTTATTATGTTTAAATCAGTTTAACTGCGGTGCGTATTAGTACTGTGCTAAAATGTATGCGGTAATATGTCAGTACTATAGTATTTTAGGATGGCACTATATTAGTTTGTAGTGGTAGTAGCTGTGTCAGGTAGGCCTAGATAGCATTTATCAGTGTCGTAAAGTTGTGTTTTTCTGTTTATTTCAATAAAAAAACAACAAGGATAGTTATATTCAACACACATTTTATCATTATTATCATCATCATCCAGTGTAGTATTGTGACAGTTCCAAACTGGGAATTTGCTGACTTCTGCATCAGCTGACCTCTGAGGACAATGTCAGCTGACCTATAAAGAATCTGTTTAGAGATTATTAAAGTTCTGACATCTTAACTATCTTCAACGTGGCTGATTCAGTGCACTTCTGTCTGTCTTCTGTCTGTCTGTCTCAGTGAAAGACGGTCTGTCTCCAGCGTTTGTCCTGGAGGAAGGGCCAGAGACAGGAAGTGATGGCGTCGGAGAAGGGGTGGGGCTCAACGCCCAGACCCATCAACTGGAGGCGGGAACAGTCCAGCTGAGCGTTCTGTGGGCGAGAGACCCCTGGGGGGGCCTCGGTCAGCTGAGAGAGAGAGAGAGAGAGAGAGAGAGAGAGAGAGAGAGATTTACTACTAGGATAAGGTGTAAGTACATCCATATATTAAGAGATTATCTATCTATCTATGGTATAAGATGTGTATATATATTTATATGTGTTTATATATTAACTGGTTAAAGGTGTGTATATATAAATATATAGCTTAGATATATTTACTACTTTAAATATTAATATATTTCTCGATCGATCGAGAAATATATTTTTAAGATGAGATGTGGATATACATATATTTAATACTTACTGGAATGAGGTGTGTGGAGGGCAGGTTAAAGGCCGTTGCCATGGCGACCGCCATCTGATACTTGGTCATCTGCTCCTTAGAAGAGAAGTGGAAGATACCCTTGACAGAAGCATCCTACACACACGCACACACACACACACACACACACACACACACACACACACACACACACACACACACAGACACACACACCTATTAGTAGTTTCTGTAGAAGCATTAGCATAAGTATTAGCTACATTAACCTGTAGACTGTTGTAGTGTAAAATGCAGTACTAGCAGTATATATTCTGTATTAGTATTAACTGCTGTACTAGGACAGTACCTGCAGTCTTCGCTCTGCGATGTTCCTACAAACGGCTGCAACGTCGCCGGTGTAGGTCGGGAACCTCTGCTGGCAATGGTCCAGCACGCAGCTCTCTGCTGCCCCCTGCTGCACGGCCGGCCACAGCACAGTCACTGCGCTCTCCGCCACGCTCTCCACCTCCCCATAGAGGATTGGGACCCTGAGCACCACCGCGCCTACACACACACACCGTAAATACACCAGCACGGACCTCTCTCGACCTCCCCATAGAGGAGGGAGGGAGAGAGAGAGAGAGAGAGAGAGAGAGAGAGAGAGAGAGAGAGAGAGAGAGAGAGAGAGAGAGAGAGAGAGAGAGAGAGAGAGAGAGAGAGAGAAAAGAGAGAGAGAGAGACAGAGAGAGAGACCTCAAAGAAAAAACAACCCCCAAACAATCAGAAATACCCCCCCTCAACCTGAACCTAACTACAACACCACAACCAATACCAACAATTACCAACTTCAACAGAGTCTAGACCTACTAGACCATTACTGTCAGACCTGGGCCCTGGCTGTTAACATTAAGAAAACAAATCCATGATACTCTAGAAAAGACCCAGATGTCTGGTAAACACATTGCATTTCACAATAGGAACACATGAAATAGAAAACTGTTTAGAATACAATTACTTAGGCCCGAAAATGAGTTCCACTGGAAGTTTAAATCCAGCAGTCAATGAACTGAGAGAGAAAGCACGCAGGGCTTTTCATTCAATCAAAAGACAAATTTACATTCAGATTCCAATTCTAATTTGGCTCAAACTACTTCAAGCAATTATTGAACCCATCCTGCTCTATGGGAGTGAAGTGTGGGGCCCACAAACAAACCAACTTTTTGACCAATGGGAAAAACATCCAATTGAAATTGCCAACACTGAATTTCCCCTCACTCAGCTGGTCCTGAGGCTCTGTCCACAGACAGGTTCCCCCTCTGATCTGCCTCAGAACCAGCCTGAGAACATATCAATTAGACTCAACCAATTATAACACATCAGAAACAAACCTACCTCACCCATTGGAACACTAAATACTATTATTTCTATATTTACATATGTACATCTGTATGTTATGGTATATTGTTATAGGTTGTTATATGTACATATTGTTCTGACGTTCTCTTTTGTTATTATACATAATATTTGTAACACTGTAGTGCTTTGGCAACACTGTTTGGTTTACCACAATAGTCTTTGACAATAGTCTTTTCAAAAGCTTTTTGAATTTGAATTTGAGAGAGAGAGAGACAGAGACAGAGACAGAGAGAGAGAGAGAGAGAGAGAGACAGGGAGAGAGAGACAGAGACAGAGAGAGAGAGACACAGAGAGAGAGAGACAGAGAGAGACAGAGAGAGAGACAAAGAGAGAGAGACAGAGAGAGAGAGAGACACAGAGAGAGACAGAGACAGAGAGAGAGAGACACAGAGAGAGAGATAGAGACAGAGAGAGAGAGAGACACAGAGAAAGAGAGAGAGAGAGAGAGAGAGAGAGTGCCTACCTGGGCATTGGCGGAATGTCTCTCGCTCTCCCGCCAGCTTGCTGCGTCCGTAATGGTTGAGAGGGTTTGGGGCGTCGTCTTCTCCATAAGGGGGGCGTCGCCCATCGAACACGTAATCCGTACTGATGTACAGGAAGACCACACCTGCTGCCGCTGCCAGAGCATTACCAGCCAATCAGACATCAGACACAATCAGCCAATCAAAGAGCAGGAGAGTGTCACAGGAATAGGATGTGACTTCATACCTGCTTCCTTGGCGAGCGCCCCGGTGGCGTGGACGTTGAGGTTCTCCGCGGCCTCTGGGTGGCGCTCCACCACATCTGGTCTCCTCTCCGCCGCACAGTGGACGATCACATCTGGCTGAAGACCATCACACACATATCCATAAGACTCACCTGTACCGCAAAGCCTTTAAAGAGTTTATTGGGGGTCAAGCAGCGAAGCTGCGAGACAACCATTGCTATTCTACGTTTTTTTAGAACGCCGTAGTCAAAAGTTTTGAAATTTGGCACACTGATTCAGGACAGTTCCATGATTTCTCACAGCAATTTTGGGGTTGCTGGTTCATGAGCTCTAGCGCCGCCAACAGGTCAAAGTTGGACATGCATTCATGTTAATAACTTTTGACCCATTCATCCAATATTCACAAACAACGTATCATTGGAATCCTTGGGCCAAGCCGAGTTCAACACATCCTATGTCATCACTTTGCGCCATGATGGGTTCTCCGCCATCTAGGTTTATGTCAAAAACACACCTATCACAAATGTTGTCCAATCATCTCGAAACTTGGCACAGATGATCTTCAGGCCATGATTGACATGAATCATCAAATAGATTTTTCATATGCAAAACCGTTTGGCTGCGACAACCAATCAAATTCGACTCCGAAGCCGCCAAACAGGAAGTAAGCCAATTTATCAGCAGCCCCTCGACATATCATAACCAGCTTATAAATTATTTCTCATGGAAACATCAGAATTTGGCCACCATGTTGAAAGTTGTCAAATTCAATAGTACATATCCACAGGCAACAAATTCTATCCAATCTTCATGAAACTTGCCATACATGATATAAGCTGAATAAGTGTGCCAAACAGCCTTTTCAAATTCAAAACCGTTTGGCCGTGACAGCCAATCAAACTTGACGGCAAAGCCGCCAAACAGGAAGTAAGCCTGTTCTCAGCAACTCTTTTAACATATCATGGCCAAACTTGGCACATAGACTCATGACATCATTCTGGGGACACCCAAACAATTTAGTGGCCTTTGACCTCAGGGCGACGTCAAACAGGAAGTGGGCTTATATCTCTGCAAGGCCTTCATTTATCCAAACCAAACTTGGCTCATATTCTTATGACCCTATCCTGATGATGCCCAAATAATTGGGCATCATCAACGCCTAGGGGGGCGTTGTTAGCAGCAACTCTATTCCGGCCCTTAGAAAGCAACTTCAATGTATTTTCATTGTGATAACCATTTGCCAATATCTTTCATTGTAGGTGAAATTACTGAGACGGTCATCATGTAGCCACCTAACCGATTATGTCTGTGCAGCAAAATTTGTTTATGAAGTCCTATTCTGCTTGACCACCACAATGCTGCTCGCAGCTATAACCATTGTTATTCTACATATTCCTATTATTATTTTCCTGCCATGGGAGTCTATGGCAGCCCATAAAACTCCTCGGTAAAAAAATTGAAATTTGGCATACTGAATCAGGACAGTCCCATGATCCCTCCAAGCAATTTCGGGGTCGCTAGCTGAAGAGCTCTAGCGCCACCAACAGGTCAAGTTGGACATGCATTCATGTTTATAACTTTTGACCCATTCATCCAATGGGCCCAATCCAACAATCTTTGTGCCAAGCCGAGTTCAACGGCTTGGCCCAAGGATGTTGTCATTTTGCGCAATGATGGATTTTCTGCCATCTTGTTTTTTATCAAAAACCTTCAAAATACATCTCCTAACACAAATGTTGTCCAATCTTCTCAAAACTTTGCAGACATGATCTTCAGACCATGTATCACAAAAGTTATCAAATAGATTTTTCAAATTCAAAAACTTTTGGCCGCGAAAGCCAATCAAATTCGACCGCTAGATATATACGCTAGACATATACATATATACGGTATATATACTGTATTTATCCATGTATACATGTATACTTTTATACATATGCACATATTATATGTATATATATATAACAAATATATGCATATGAATACACTTCTATAGGGACCATATACTGTTGGGGACGAGATATTTTTGACTGTTAGAAAGACAGGCAGACAGACAGAAAGTTAGACAGGTAAACTGACAGACAGTAAATCCCAAAGACAGACAGACAGACAGAAACGGAAGACAGACAGGCAAGCAGGCAGGCAGACAGACACCTTGTGCTGGTTCAGCAGGCTCCTCACAGCCTCCTCGTCCAGGAGGTCACAGCGCAGTAAGGAGCCACGGGCCCTTCTGTAGGCCGTCCCCACCGCCCTCCAACCCCCCTTCTGGAACTCAGCCAGCATCGCCCGACCCAGCAGCCCCGAGGCCCCCGTCACCAGTACCCCCCGGCCACTAGGGGACGCCACTTCCTCCTGGAAACCACACAAAGACAGACACACGCTGCGTATTCACAATCTGCGTGTTCACCTGTTCATAATTTTTCATCTTTTTTTATTTAGAACGGTATCTTTAGATAACTTAATCTTTTTGATAACTTTATATTTTTCAGAACCCAATCCTTTCCATAATTCTATCTTATTTAATTTATCTTAATGATAACTATGTATTTCATAACCTTTTCTTTTTCATACCTTTATCTATAGAGTTGAGTTCAAGTTCACGTTCAAGTTACACACACACACACACACACACACACACACACACACACACACACACACACACACAAATCACCTCACCCCAGCTACACAAGTCCAAGGAGAATCCGAAGCATAAATCTCATGGAGATACTGACAACACTAGGTCATAAACATACACACCACACCCCCACTTACTGTATGAGTAATATGTAAGAGGATAGCAGTTTCGTTTTTTAAAAAAAAATTGAAAGCCGAAGAAGGTACGAAGTAGAGAATACAATTAAAATAAATTGAGTAAGTAAAATAACAAGAGAGTGATAATATAACATTGTTTATAGTTGTATATCTGTACAGTAGTGTGGGTAGTGTGTAAACCAATTCAAAATCTATTTTATAAAGGCTTATAAAACGAATTATACCATTATATACGCAATATCAATCTACACTATACTACTATTTGACTAAAGGGACAGGTTAGGCTCGATGAGTCTGATGGTCAGAGAACCTACACAGTAACTAGATTATTATACAATAGTTAAGAGTAGTTACCTTCACCAACGCCACATGTCCCGGGCTGAAGGAAATCCTCGAAGCCATGGGATCACAAACTCTCTACCACTGTTCCGTAAGGTTTTAACTCTGCTGTTGATCTAAACCCTAAACCCTATTTTGTAATTGTTATTCCGCATATATAATCCATAAAATCTATGGTATCGTCACTGTAGATATTAACTGTGTTCAGTGGGTATGTGGTGGTAATATAAAAACCATAAACACGATTGTATCAATAACCTGTCGTTGTTCTTTACTCGTAAACGTCAACGCTACCTGGTCGGGTTGTTTTTATGAGGTAACCAGGAAGTGGTTAGGTTGTGTTTAGGAGGTAACCAGGAAGAAGACAAGCTCTTTACCGCAAAGCGATCAGAACTGTCCCAAACATGCTGTCCGCTTTACAAAAACAACGAGAGAAAATCATTACAGGAGGCCCTAGAAAGTAACTTCCATCATTCATATATTTAACGTTGAAGTAGATTAATTGTTTTGTGATTCCCATCCTGCTGGTTTATATTATATGACATACCGACGGTGATACCACTCCGGAGCAGCAGGCGGCGCTGGCGGGCGAGGGCGTGGTCACGTCGCTATCTGGATTATATGGAAGACCTTTGACGTCACACCCGGAAGCACAGCGACGTGAAGCCGCAAGGTAAAGATAGAAAATGAAAACATAATAACAGTAACATGATATTTAACATGATATTGATTAATATTAATTGTTAACATCCAAATCAATCGTTTTTTTCAACACACATGCATTACACTTCCGTTCCAGTGTATTAATGTCCCTTAGAATCCTGTCGATAAGTTACAACATGTTGTGTATTATAGTATATTTCTCTTATTGTAGAGAATTGTAATAGTATTGTAATGGTAAGAGTGTATTATTGTATTCTAATGATAGTATATTTATATTTAGTCTATGGTAGAGTATTATAGTATATTATTTCAATGGTAGAGAATTGTAGAATAGGATTAGAATGGGAGAGTAAACTATAGTATTCTACTGGAAGAAAATTGTACCATAGTATTTCTTATGCAGTTGTATAGCTGTTGAAAAACGGTGTGTGTGTGTGTGTGTGTGTGTGCGCGCGTGTGCGCAGCATGGAGGAGCATAAAAGAGGAGCTGCTGTGCAGGGAGCTTTCAACACAACTACAAAGTAGGAACTACACTACACAACTACACAACGCAAATACACAACACAACAAATACCCAACTATACTTCCCTACACAGCTACCTTACCCAACGCAAATACACAACTACCCTACGCAACAAATACAGAACTTACTACAGAACTACACTACACGACTACATTTCACTTTTACCTACGAAACACAATAACACACCTACACTTCACAAATACACTACACAACAACACAGCACAGGTTCTAACACTAACTAAAGAATATTTTAATTAAAAATATGGAAATGATATGAAATATAACATTCTAACGTATGTAAATTATATTTACAATATTAAATAGTGATTACCATGGTTTACTGTGGGGTAGAGTACAATGTTTCTGTGGTTACAGCGATGTTGAGAAAGAGTTTACTGTGATGTCGATTCTGATTATTTAAGGCTCTCTGATTGGCTCCTGTTTGTCTTCCAGGGACAGTCGGGGGGAGGAGGAGCAGGAGGAGGAGGAGGAGGAGGACTTCTATGAGTGCCAGGAAGACCCAGGACAGGAGGAAGAGGAGGAGTCTAAACAGGAAGAGGAGGAGTCTAAACAGAAAACAGCGGGCCATCTAGAGGCCCCCTCTCGGACACAGAGTAGCAACAGAGAGGAGGTGGAGGAGGAGGAGGAGGAGGAGGAGGAAGAGGAGGAGATTGAAGGAGGAGGAGAAGAGGAGGACGTGGCCGGAGGAGCAGAGGAGGCAGGGTTGGCAGAAGGAGCTAAAGAGGAGGCTGGTGGAGGGATGGATTCAGACTTTGAGTTAGAGGAGGAGGAGGAGAAGGAGGATGAGATCAAAGAGGAGGTTAAAAAAACTCTAGAGTTCGATGATGAGAAGCTGGCGGAGGCGGAGAAGGACCTCACCGAGGAGGAGAAGGAGGTTTGTGTGTGTCTGTGTGTGTCTCTGTATGTGTGTTTGCATGTGTTCACATGTGTATGTGTATTTTATAACACTGTACAATATGCAGATTTAGCGGTTCAGAACGCCGCTTTTAACACAGCTTTTTAAGCAAAAGGCGCTATTCAACAATCGTCAGTATTGACTTCATAATGTCAATTAATATTGCCTCTTGGTTAAACAGCCACACTGAACATCAAGAAGATAAATGTAGGCCTAACTTAGCACACATTAAGTTGACATTGAACACAGTCGTAAGAGGTGGAATGATTTATCCATATGCTACTTTCTGAGAACCAAACTGAGAAAAAACGTGGTGATCTAAGTTAAAATAATGTGTAGTCTACAACATATTACTGAATTGAACATGGATTAAACACCTGATATAGCCTGCACATAGTATAGAGAAGTGAATGTAAATACCTTAATGTAAATAATAGTGTGTGTGTGAGTTAATAGGTGTGTATGTGTTATTAAGTTAGTGATTGTGTATTAAAAGGTGTGTGTGTGTGTGTGCATGTAATACATGTGTGTTTTAATAAGTGTTTGTGTGCATGTAATAAGTCTGTGTGTGTGTTTGTAATAAGTGTGTGTGTGCGTGTAATAAGTCGTGTGTGTGTGTGTTTGTTTGTAATAAATCTGTGTGTGTGTCTGTAATAAGTGTGTGTGTGTGTGTGTGTGGAATAAGTCGTGTGTGTGTGCGAGTAATAAGTCTTTGTGTGTGTGCGTGTTATAAGTCTCTGTGTGTGTGTTTGTAATAAGGTGTGTGTGTGTGTGTGTAATAAGTCTTTGTGTGTGTCTAATAAGCGTGTGTGTTTCAGGTGAGGCGGAAGGAGAGTCTGGACCTGAAGGACGAGGGAAACGCTCTCTTCAAATCTGGAGGCAAGTTAAACAGAATTAATACATAATAACATATATATATATTATATTATATATATCGGGTTGGCTCAGAAGGTGGAGCGACTTGTAACAGGAAGGTTGGATAGGAAGGTTGCTAGTTCCATCCCCGGCTCCTCCTAGCTGAGTGTCAGGGTGTCCTTTGACAAGAAACCTCCGCCTAAGTGCTCCTCACCATCTGGCGGGAAGAGACACCCGTGAATGTGTTTATGAACCACTGTAAGTCGCTTTGGATAATTGTAAGTGATAATTAAGTGATAATGAGTTAATGAGGAGGTGTTCATGATGTAATGGTGAGGTGGTGATCATGAGGTCATGGTGAGGTGGTGATCATGAGGTAATGGTGAGGTGGTGATAATGAGGTTATGGTGAGGAGGTGATCATGAGGTCATAATGAGGTAGTGATCATGAGGTAATGGTGAGGTGGTGATATTGAGGTAATGGTGAGGTGGTGATCATGATGTAATGGTGAGGTGGTGATCATGAGGTCATAATGAGGTAGTGATCATGAGGTAATGGTGAGGTGGTGATAATGAGGTAATGGTGTTCATGATGTAATGGTGAGGTGGTGATCATAAGGTAATGGTGAGCTAATGATGATCATGAGGTAATGGTGATCATGATGTAATGGTGAGCTAATGATGATCATGAGGTAATGGTGATCATGATGTAATGGTGAGGTAGTGATCATGAGGTAATGGTGAGGTAATGATGATCATGATGTAATGGTTTGGTAGTGGTCATGAGGTAATGGTGAGGTTATGATGATCATGATGTAATGGTGATCATGATATAATGGTTCAGTAGTGATCATGAGGTAATGGTGAGGCAGTGATCATGAGGTAATGATGATCATGATGTAATGGTGAGGCAGTGATCATGAGGTAATGGTGATCATGATGTAATGGTTCGGTAGTGATCATGAGGTAATGATGATCATGATGTAATGATGAGGCAGTGTTCATGAGGTAATGGTGATCATGATGTAATGGTGATCATGATGTAATGGTTCGGTAGTGATCATGAGGTAATGGTGAGGTAATGATGATCATGATGTAATGGTGAGGCAGTGATCATGAGGTAATGGTGATCATGATGTAATGGTTCGGTAGTGATCATGAGGTAATGATGAACATGATGTAATGATGATCATGATGTAATGGTGAGGCAGTGATCATGAGGTAATGGTGAGGTAATGATGATCATGATGTAATGATGATCATGATGTAATGGTGAGGCAGTGATCATGAGGTAATGGTGAGGCAATGATGATCATGATGTAATGGTTCGGTAGTGATCATGAGGTAATGGTGAGGTGATGATGATCGTGATGTAATGGTGAGGTAGTTGTCATGATGTAATGGTGAGGCAGTGATCATGAGGTAATGGCGAGGCGTCTGACGTGTTTCAGAGCACTTGGAGGCGGAGCTCCGCTACACAGCAGCGTTGAGGGCGTGTCCCGTGTACTTCAGCAGAGAGCGAGCCGTTCTGTTCTCCAACCGAGCCGCTGCCTGCCTCCACCTGGTACACACCCGCTTCCTGTTAGCAGCACACACTTCCTGTTAGAAACACCCACTCCCAGTTGGATACACATACTTCTTGTTAGAAACATGTTCTTCCCAGAAGGATTGTAATAATGTCATGTGACCTCCCCTCAGGATCGCAAAGAATCTGCCATCGCAGACTGCTCTAAAGGTGTGTGTATATATATATATGTGTGTGTGTGTGTTTGTGTGTGTCTGTTAGTACATATTTGTGTGTGTGTGTGAGTATATATAGACGTGGGTGTATGTCTACATATATGTGTGTGTACGGATATGTTTGTGTGTGTGTGTGTGTACCGGTATGTATAAAAATATGTGCATGTGTATTTATATGTATATTTACATGTGTGTAAATATATATATATATAAATACACACACACATATTTTTATGTGTATATATGTGTGTGTGTGTGTGTGTGTGTGTGTGTGTATATATAGACGTGGGTGTGTGTCCACATACAGTAAATGTGTGTGTGTACATATATGTTTGTGTGTATATGTATATATATATATATATATATATGTGTATGTGTGTATGTAGATATATGTGTGTATTTGTGTGTGTATGTATGTGTATATATATATATATATATATATATATATATATATATATATATATATATATATACAGTATGTGTGTGTGGGTGTATATGTACAGTCAGGTCCATAAGTATTGGGACATCGACACAATTCTAATCTTTTTGGCTCTATACACCACCACAATGGATTTGAAATGAAACGAACAGACTTTCAGCTTTAATTTGAGGATATTAACATCCAAATCAGGTGAACGGTGTAGGAATTTCAACAGTTTGTATATGTGCCTCCCACTTTTTAAGGGACCAAAAGTAATGGGACAAATTAACAATCATAAATCAAACTTTCACTTTTTAATACCTGGTTGCAAGTCTTTTGCAGTCAATTTCAGCCTGAAGTCTGCAACGCATAGACATCACCAGACGCTGGGTTTCATCCCTGGTGATGCTCTGGCAGGCCTCTACTGCAACTGTCCTCAGTTCCTGCTTGTTCTTGGGGCATTTTCCCTTCAGTTTGGTCTTCAGCAAGTGAAATGCATGCTCAATCGGATTCAGGTCAGGTGATTGACTTGGCCATTGCATAACATTTCAATTCTTTGCCCTAAAGAACTCTTTGGTTGCTTTCGCAGTATGCTTCGGGTCATTGTCCATCTGCACTGTGAAGTGACGTCCAATAAGTTCTGAAACATTTGGCTGAATATGAGCAGATAATATTTCCCGAAACACTTCAGAATTCATTCTGCTGCATTTGTCAGCAGTCACATCATCAATAAATACAAGGGAACCTCTTGCTTTGGCAGCCATACATGCCCACGCCATGACACTACCACCACCATGCTTCACTGATGAGGTGGTATACTTTGGATCATGAGCAGTTCCTTTCCTTCTACATACTCTTCTCTTCCCATCACTCTGGTACAAGTTGATCTTTGTCTCATCTGTCCATAGGATGTTGTTCCAGAACTGTGAAGGCTTTTTTAGATGTTGTTTGGCAAACTCTAATCTGGCCTTCCTGTTTTTGAGGCGCACCAATGGTTTACATCTTGTGGCGAACCCTCTGTATTCACTCTGGTGAAGTCTTCTCTTGATTGTTGACTTTGACACACAGACACCTACCTCCTGGAGAGAGTTCTTGATCTGGCCAACTGTTGTGAAGGGTGTTTTCTTCACCAGGGAAAGAATTCTTCGGTCATCCACCACAGTTGTTTTCCGTGGTCTTTCGGTGTTGGTGAGCTCACCGGTGCGTTCTTTCTTTTTAAGAATGTTCCAAACAGTTGATTTGGCCACACCTAATGTTTTTGCTATCTCTCTGATGGGTTTGTTATGATTTTTCAGCCTAATGATGGCTTGCTTCACTGATAGTGACAGCTCTTTCGATCTCATATTGAGAGTTGACAGCAACAGATTCCAAATGCAAATAGCACACTTGAAATGAACTCTAGACCTTTTATCTGCTCCTTGTATATGGGATGATGAGGGGAATAACACACACCAAGCCATGGAACAGCTGAGCAGCCAATTGTCCCATTACTTTTGGTCCCTTAAAAAGTGGGAGGCACATATACAAACTGTTGTAATTCCTACACCGTTCACCTGATTTGGATGTAAATACCCTCAAATTAAAGTTGAAAGTCTGCAGTTAAAGGACATATTGTTCGTTTAATTTCAAATCCATTGTGGTGGTGTATAGAGCCAAAAAGATTAGAATTGTGTCGATGTCCCAATATTTATGGACCTGACTGTATGTGTGTGTGTGTGTGCGTATGTATAGACAGTATGTGTGTGTATATATATACGGTGTGTGTGTGTGTATGTATATATATATATATATATATATATACAGTATATATTTTTGTGTGTGTGTGTATATGTATGTGTGTGTGTACATATATGTGTGTATTTGCGTGTGTTTGTATACAGTGTGTGTGTGTGTGTGTATATACAGTGTGTGTGTGAGCCTCCTAATAGGGGTTCTGTCTGCAGCTCTGGAGCTGGACCCCGGCTACGTGCGCGCCCTCCTGCGGCGGGCTCAGCTGTACGAGGCGTCGGAACAGCTGGAGCAGGCTCTGCAGGACTACCAGACCCTCCTGGAGGCCCAGCCCGGACACCCAGAGGCCCGCACAGCCTGCATGGTGCCGCACACACCCACACGGCTCTATAGATCTACAGATATAGGGCCCCATCTATAGATACACACCCACACGGCTCTATAGATCTACAGATATAGGGCCCCATCTATAGATACACACCCACACGGCTCTATAGATCTACAGATATAGGGCCCCATCTATAGATACACACCCACACGGCTCTATAGATCTACAGATATAGAGCCCATCTATAGATATAGAGCCCATCTATAGATACACACCCACACGGCTCTATAGATCTACAGATATAGAGCCCCATCTATAGATATAGAGCTTATCTATAGATACACACCCACACGGCTCTATAGATCTACAGATATAGGGCCCCATCTATAGATACACACCCACACGGCTCTATAGATCTACAGATATAGAGCCCATCTATAGATATAGAGCCCATCTATAGATACACACCCACACGGCTCTATAGATCTACAGATATAGAGCCCATCTATAGATACACACCCACACGGCTCTATAGATCTACAGATATAGAGACCATCTATAGATATAGAGCCCATCTATAGATATAGAGACCCATCTGTGGATATACATAAACATCTGTAGACACAAAGACCATCTATAGATACACAGACCCATCCATAGATATACAGACCCATATATAGATATACAGACCCATCTGTAGATAGACAGACCCATCTATAGATACACAGACCCATCTGTAGATAAACAGACCATCTATAGATACACAGACCCATCTGTAGATAAACAGACCATCTATAGATATACAGACCCATCTAAAGATATACAGACCCACATGTTGATATACAGAAACATCTGTAGATAGACCACTCTATAGATATATTGCTTTATTAACACAAACCCACACGCATCTATAGCTATACAGACCCATCTATAGATATATTGTTAAGAAATACCCTTGTGTATCTTAAGACACCCACATGTATTATGATATGATGTATTTTTTTAGATAGCTTTATAAATACATACACTTCTATTTATACCTGTTCAAAAGCAGCGCGTCTTCATGGGAACTTCCGTGGGTCGTGTTTCCATGGCGTCGCCATGCAGCCGCGCTAGAGCTTCCAGCCCTGCTCCAAACCTTGGCGCGCATCGAAGCGCCATTACCTCTCATAATGCTAAACACAGAACCAGGCCTAAGCTGCGCTGCCCCACGCGGGCCTCCGTGGCTTGTCTGGTGGGCGACCGGGGATCCATCAGGGATCTGCCGTAACCGAGTCAGACTCGGGTTGAGAGCAGATCCGAAAGCCCCAGACTTCCTCCACACAGCACTTACGAGATATTGCAGTTTTGCTCGTTCCATTACACATGTTAACCCATTCGACCGTTTCAGGAATGAAATGTCTTCGTCGCGACAGCCCTATTTAAGATGTTACTTGGTGGCACAGCTTCACTCTAACATGGCTTGGGGATTTTTGTTTATATGCTCTTCTTTACCATAAACGTACCATACCGAACCGAAAACCCTGACCCTAAAACTGTGTCTATAAATCTATAGATAGCTTTGTATACATACACATTTATAGATAGCTATATTTATACATAAACATCTATAGATAGCTATATATACAGAGAAATACCGGGATATCTATCTATAGATATCTATATCTCTCTCTCTCTCTTTGTTTCCATGTCTACCAGAGGTTACCTCGGGAGATTGAGGAGAAGAATGAGCGACTTAAGGAGGAGATGATGGGTAACTAACCCTGTCATCTGTCTAGTTCTGTAGCCCTAACCCTGTCATCTGTCTAATCCTGTAGCCCTAACCCTGTCATCTGTCTAGTTCTGTAGCCCTAACCCTGTCATCTGTCTAATCCTGTAGCCCTAACCCTGTCATCTGTCTAATCCTGTAGCCCTAACCCTGTCATCTGTCTAGTTCTGTAGCCCTAACCCTGTCATCTGTCTAGTTCTGTAGCCCTACTCACCCTGTCATCTGCCTAGTTCTGTAGCCCTAACCCTGTCATCTGTCTAGTTCTGTAGCCCTACTCACCCTGTCATATGTCTAGTTCTGTAGCCCTAACCCTGTCATCTGTCTAGTTCCGTAGCCCTAACCCTGTCATCTGTCTAGTTCTGTAGCCCTACTCACCCTGTCATCTGTCTAGTTCTGTAGCCCTACTCACCGTCATCTGTCTAGTTCTGTAGCCCTAACCCTGTCATCTGTCTAGTTCTGTAGCCCTACTAACCCTGTCATCTGTCTAGTTCTGTAGCCCTACTAACCCTGTCATCTGTCTAGTTCTGTAGCCCTAACCCTGTCATCTGTCTAGTTCTGTAGCCCTAACCGTCATCTGTCTAGTCCTGTAGTCCTACTCACCGTCATCTGTCTAGTTCTGTGGCCCTAACCCTGTCATCTGTCTAGTTCTGTAGCCCTACTCACCCTGTCATGTCTAGTCCTGTAGTCCTACTCACCCTGTCATCTGTCTAGTTCTGTAGCCCTAACCCTGTCATCTGTCTAGTTCTGTAGCCCTACTCATCCTGTCATGTCTAGTCCTGTAGTCCTACTCACCCTGTCATCTGTCTAGTTCTGTAGCCCTAACCCTGTCATCTGTCTAGTTCTGTAGCCCTACTCACCCTGTCATGTCTAGTTCTGTAGCCCTACTCACCCTGTCATCTGTCTAGTTCTGTAGCCCTACTCACCCTGTCATCTGTCTAGTCCTGTAGCTCTAGTTGTAGGTTGTTGTAGGTAAGCTGCAGGACCAGGGCAACACGTTATGTATTATTATATTATAATAGTCCTGTAGTGCTAGTGATCTTATAGTGTGCTGTGTTTCCAGGTAAACTGAAGGACCTGGGCAACATGTTCCTGAGACCGTTCGGTCTGTCCACCAACAACTTCCAGGTGAACCAGGACCCGGCGGGAGCCTACTCCATCAACTTCGTCCAGGGCGGCGGCAACAACAACAACAACAACACATAGCGCGGTGGAAACCGTCCCACCCTAGCAACCAACAGACAGTAACAGTAACACAGGAGGCGCACAGAACTGGAACGGGTGTGAGTGTGCCTGTGTGTGGGTGTGTGTGAGTTTGTGTGTGTGCATGCATGTTTAATGGAGATATTGGAAGTCAGAATAAGAAGAAAATCCTCTCACCGTGGCTACCTGATCACCGTGGCAACCGGACCACCGTGGTGACCTGATCACCATGGCGACCTCATCACCATTGCTACATCATCCCCGCAGCTACCTGATCCCCGTGGCTAGCTGATCACCGTGGCGACCTGATCACCGTGGCTACCTGATCACCATGGCGACCCGATCACCGTGGTGACCAAATCACCGTGGTGACCAAATCACCGTGGCGACCTGGTCACCAAGGCTTCCTGATCACCATGGTGACCTGGTCCCCAAGGCTTCCTGATCACCGTGGCAACCTGATCAATGAGCAGACTGCAGCGTGTTGTCACCTGATGAAACCATCAGGTGACATCATGACACATGACATGGGAATGTTTGATCAACTGCTCTTTATTCTGGATCAATAAAGACCAAATAACACAACATAGTTTAAATCTCTCTTTAAGGCAGGAGCGGGGGGAGGGACGGGAGGTGCATTTCTCTACACTCGATGAATAGAGGGGGCGGGATAACGGTATGGATTCATTCCACTGGGTGTAAAATCAGCTGTCAATCACCCGGTCTGCTGGGTCACATGACCCGAGCAGGGAAAAGGGGGGCAGGAGTCCGTGGAGATGATCCGGTCCTCCGAGCGGAGCTCCAAAGTGCGGTAGGAGGTGAACTCATGTACACGATGCAGGACAGTGATTCTATGGAACGCGTCTTCAAAATATTTAAAAGCATTTGATAAACCGTCTGTGTGTGTGTGTGTACAATACGGGGAGGGGGAGACGAGAACACACAACGGAGGTGGGGGGGGGTGGAGAGACTGTTTCTATGGTAACGTCAGGAGCATCTGCCTGTAGACAGCCTGAGTGTGTGCATCTCTTTATAAATATAGTTTCTTCATTCTCACCCTAACAGTTAAATAAAAACAGGTCAGCTGGGGCCCTCCCGCCTCCTGATTGGACCGTCAGCAACCTCAACACCAATGGCAGCCGCGATCTTCCCCCGCATCAGCAACCCTTCACCGTGGCAACGCTAGAGAGAGAGAAAGAGAGAGAGTCACCGTGGAAGCACTAGTGAGGGAGTCACATTAGAACTGAGCTACTAGAAGCATCTTCTCTAAACCTCTGGTTAGACAAGAAACCGCATCTATTTACCTCCTCCCCATCATCACCTGCTCTCAATCATCACATCCTCATAATCACCTCCTTCTCACCTCTCCCTCCTGATCACCTCATCACCTTCTCCTGATCACCTCCCCTCTCCCCCTCATCACCTCCTTCTCCTCACCTCCTTCTCCTGATCACCTCCCCTCTCCCCCTCATCACCTTCTCCTGATGACTCCTTCTCCTGATCACCTCCCCTCACCCCCTCATCACCTTCTTCTCACAATCACCTCATCAATTCTCCATCTCCTGCCTACATGGTAGTTATCACTGCTAGTATTGTGATGCTCTAGTATTTTACCACACAACTACCAGAGCACTGTGGTAAAACACTATGGAGTATCACAGCTCTACCATAGCACTGTGAGTCCTCCATACTATTTTACCACAGTAGTTGTACTATGCTACGTAACTAATCATGGCTGACCGTAAGGGATGAGTACTGAGAATTCAGAGACGACAGCATGACCTACTCATCTGTTTGCAGTAAGATAATCTGTTCACTATCCACGCCCCACCCAAATGACCACAAGTATGGAAGCTCTTTATTTTATTTATTTATTTATGTTTTTGTTGGTTTTATTTTTGTTTTAAACATCAGAAAAAGACATTTATACAATTAGTCAATCGTTGATCTGGGAGTAAACAGTACTCTTGTCTGCAAACAGATGCTCCCGAGAATAAATTAAGAACAGAACATCATCCCTCCAACAGCGCTCTGTCACCTCTACCCTGGGCCACCACCCTACCCAGAACCCGACCGTACCCTAAACCCTACCCTAGCACTCAACCCTGGACCTCCGCCCTACCATAGACCCCTTCCCTGGTACACAACCCTACCCAGACCTCATCCCTACCCTAAACCTCAATCCTACCCTAGACCTAATCCCTATCCCTACCCTACCTATTGTAAGTCGCTTTGGATAAAAGCGTCTGCTAAATGCCCTTAATGTAAATGTACCCTAGACCTCATCCCTACCCTAGACCTCTTCCCTACCCTAGACCTCAATCCCTACCCTAGACCTCATCCCTACCCTAGACCTCAATCCCTACCCTAGACCTCATCCCTACCCTAGACCTCATCCCTACCCTAGACCTCATCCCTACCCTAGACCTCAATCCCTACCCTAGACCTCAATCCCTACCCTAGACCTCAATCCCTACCCTAGACCTCATCCCTACCCTAGACCTCAATCCCTACCCTAGACCTCAATCCCTACCCTAGACCTCATCCCTACCCTTGACCTCATCCCTACCCTAGACCTCAATCCCTACGGTAGACCTCAACCCCACCCTACTAAACTAACCCTAGTGGAGCTCCTTCACTACCCTACTTAACTAACCCTGAGCCTACTGGACCATACTAAACTAACCCTAACTTACTGGAGGAACTGAGCTGAACTAACGTCTGGTGGGTTTGGTGGGACAGAGTGTGAGGGGAGGTGGGTTGGATTGTTTCCCAAGGTCAGAGGTCAGACAAGGATGTGGTCACTCCTCTAACAGGAAGATCAAGAGATGAGAACCAATCAGATCTAACGACGCGTCACAGCATTCTGGTGGGGGGAGGGGAGGGGAGGAGGAAGGGGGGGGGGATTCAGTTCTTCAGCAGAGTTCAGAGGTCAACCACCAACCCCCTTACCCTGCCCACAAGGGGGCGGGGCTTCGGGCAGAAGGCAATGGGCTGCAACTGCAACCAGGAACCAGCACTCTGAGCCTGTGTGTGTGTGTGTGTTTCCTATGCTTGGGTCTGTGTGTGCGTGCGTGCGTGCGTGCGTGTCTGTATCTGCGCGTGGCTCAGGCCTCCAGCTGGGTGAGCAGCGAGCGCACCCCCGGGGGGAGGGGCGTGGCCGCCCGCGCCGCCTCGGTGACGGCGCGGCGGTACGGGCCCCGCCTCTTCCTGTCGAAGCGGCTCTGGAAGCTCTCCAGGAAGGGCGCCAGCTGGGAGACGGGGAGGGAGGAGGTGGTGGGCGAGCCGAACCAGGCCACGCGCGCCTCCTCCTCGCGCCGGGCCAGCACCTGGGCCGGCCACCAGGGGAACCCCGAGATCTTGGCCCACACGATGTCCCCCACGCAACGCCGCCCGCTCCGGCCCTCGGGGCCGGGGCCCTTGAGGGGCGAGGAGGAGGCCGAGGGGGAGGAGGAGGAGGAGGAGGAGGAGGAGGAGGAGGAGGAGGAGGGCGCGGACGAGGGCGTGGCGGCGGGGGCTTTGAAGGCCACGCAGAGCAGCAGACTGCCGCCCCGCACCTCCCGCCCGGTGTCCTCCGGCCGCTCCTTCAGCACCACGGCCACGCTGGCGACCCCTGTGGGGGGGGAGGGGTTGGGGGCGGGGTCGTCGGTACGATACCTTTGAGGCTTGATGCGGAGGCGGGGGGGCAGCGGGGCCCGCGGCGGGGGCCCCAGCTGCTGGAGCCGTCGCGTGAAGTGGACCTTCTGGTGCTGCGTCGCCTCCTGCAGCGCCGCCGCCCGCGTCAGGGCCCGCGGGCCCCCGCCCGGGAGGGCGGGGCCCCCGGCGGGGGACCCGCCCTCCCGGGGCTTCTTCAGGACGGGCCGCGTGGCCCTCAGGCGCCGGGCGGGCGGGGCCCGTGGCACGCGGCCCGAGCACGAGGGCGGCGGCGGCGGCGGCTTCACCTCAGTCCTCAGTTGCTTGGCGGCCGTGGAGGAGGAGGAGGAGGAGGAGGCGTCCGTGTGTCTCCTCCTCCTCCGCGACGCCTCCTCTGCTCCTCCTCCTCCTCCTCCCCCTCCTCCCCCCCCCCGGCGGGCCTCCCGCGGGGCTCCGCCCCCGCCGGTCGACACCAGCCCCTTGCACTTGTCACACAGCAGCTGGCGGGGGCGGAGCTTGATGGCGTTCATGATGGAGGTGGGCGGGTCCTCGAAGCGGTACCGCCGCTTCGGCCTCTTTATTTTGCGGGGAGGGGGCTGAGGTAAGGCCTGGTTGTAGGAGTCCCTGATGAGGAGGGGCGGGGGGTACGGCGCGCCGTCCTGGAACAGGGGGGGCGGCTTGGAGGTCCGGGGCGGCGGCAGCGGCGGCGTCTCGGCGGCGGCGGCGGCGGCGTCCGCTTCCTGTGACGGCGAGGGGGCCGGCTTGCTCCTCTCAGGAAACACCGTGATGGGGATCCCGTAGGGGCCGAACCTGGGGGGACAGGGGGGTTAACATCTCCACGGTAACGTGAACGCTCCCCACCCTCCACGTGAACGCTCCTGAGCTCCTCGTGAACGCTCCTGAGCTCCACGTGAACGCTCCTGAGCTCCTCGTGAACGCTCCTGAGCTCCACGTGAACGCCCCTGACCTCAACGTGAACAATCCTGACCCTCCACGTGAACGCTCCCCACCCTCCACGTGAACGCTCCCCACCCTCCACGTGAACGCTCCTGAGCTCCACGTGAACGCCCCTGACCTCAACGTGAACAATCCTGACCCTCCACGTGAACGCTCCCGACCCTCCACGTGAACGCTCCCCACCCTCCACGTGAACGCTCCTGAGCTCCTCGTGAACGCTCCTGAGCTCCACGTGAACGCTCCTGAGCTCCACGTGAACGCCCCTGACCTCAACGTGAACAATCCTGACCCTCCTCGTGAACGCTCCTGACCCTCCACATGAACGCTCCTGACATCCATGTGAACGTCCCTGAGCTCCACGTGAACACTCCTGAGCTCCACGTGAACTCCCCTGACCACCACGTGAACGCCCCTGACCTCCACGTGAACGCTCCTGACCTCAACGCAGCGGCCCAGAAGCCAACAGAAACGCCCGAGCCTGAACGTCACTCATCGGTCCTTCTGGTGTCTCGGCCTCGTCTGTCTGAGACTAACCCTACGTCCGACCCAGCTCCACCAATCACAGGCCTGGATGCCGACCTCTGCAGAGACGGGTGCCGCGGTGCTGACCTCTGGGAGGACAGCTGCCAGACCCTGCAGAGGTCTCTGGTCTCTGAGGGGCGAGGCCCGGTCTCTGAGGGGCGAGGCCCGGTCTCTGAGGGGCGGCAGGTCTTCACAAACGTGATGAAGCTCAACCTGATGTTACGTGTTTAATGTAGATCCCAGGTGGTGTGTGTTTGAGCATGTGCTTGTGTGTCTACGTATACTTGCATGTGTGTGTTTGTGCACGTGTGTGTGCATGTGTACGTGTATGAGTGTGTACGAGTGTGTGTTTTAGGTGTCCAAAAACGTTATCCAACAGTAATATTATATCAAGTAATACATTATTAATTTGTATAACAATAGCACGGATATACACGATAAAACATCCTGTAGGTTGTTATTCTCACGGTAAGAGTTCCTTTCATGATCTTTTAACCAAATATGTTTTTTAGTAGTTCTTAAATGTGATATAATGAACGTAACTATAAATAGAATTGTCAACTTGAACCGTAATGTGTTGAACTGATTGTTATTCGTGAATCTAGTCTTATATACGAAGATTAACTGCAAAACAGCAGTCTACACGACAAGACAGCAGTACCTTGACTGAGAAGACAGCTCCATTACGTTGTTTTGTGTTAGTCTGTTTAGTATTATGAACGGTGTTGTAATGAGAATCTGTTCTCAGTTCCCAGGTAATTTAATGACGCCTACATTAGGTTCCCGCTGCATAGTAGCCCGCTGCTTTACCTGCGGGACAGGTCCATCAGGACCCCCGAGAACACCTTCTCCCCGAGCCGGAAGGACACCACCAAGGCGTCGTCGATGATGTGGTCCAGGGAGACCCGAACCTCCGACCCGGCCGATAGCTGCTCGACGGATAGCGGCTCCGGTTTGGACTCTTCGTCCGGTTTGGACTCTTCGTCCGGCGTGGACTCACCCTCCCGAACCTCCTGCTTAATGTTCATACTCTCGCCCGGTCCCCGCGGAGGAGGCGAGGGACAGGACGAACCGGGTCTTGGCGAACCGGGTCTGGGCGAACTAGATCCGGGCGAACCGGGTTCGGGCAACTCGGACTCAGGGACCGGGGGATTCGAAGGGGTCAGGTCGCTGTCTACTACACAGCAAGTCGGTTGGGTTCTGGAGAAACCCCCGCAGGAGGTAGCGCTGTGATCCGTGGCTGCCGGTTCTATGTCCATGATGGTGGCGGTGCCGACGGGTGAGCTGGTCCGATCCGGGCTTCTACCCGGGACCGTGTCTACCCTAGCATCCTCCGTGTGCTCGGTCGGCATCGAGGAGGAGGAGGAGGAGGAAGAGGAGGAGGAGGAGGAGGAATTGTCCGGCGGCCTCGCGTCCTCCGCGGTCAGAGACGTGTAACTGAGGTCCAAATCTTGGTGTACGATAAGCGGGTCCGCTCGGTTCTGGTAGTAGTCGTTCGCCGTGACGTTGGTGGTGGGCTCGGCGGGTTCTGCTAGGGACAAGCCGGCCTCCGGGGCGGCCGGGTGGGCTGGGAACGAGAGGAGGAACACGGCAGACGGCTGGGAGTCCGTCATGGCACTCCGGTACTCCACCGGCCCGGGAGAGAACGGCTCCCCCGCCCCTTCGGGTAGTGTCGGGGTGTCATTCGGAAACAGTTCGGTGTTTTCCTCGGTGTCGGTCGTCCGCGGGGGTGAGGGTGCTGTTGTTCCCGCCGCGGGCCCGACATGGCCGCATTCCTCCACCACGTCCCCATCCTTCAGCCCTCCGGGGCCAGCGGGATCGCTCACTGCGGCGTATTCTCGCCTAACGTCTGTCGGGAGGTCGTCTCCCGAGTATATGGTCTTACCCGGACCGGGTTCCAGTGGACCCGTATCGTCTATTGCCGTCGCTGCGGTCGGAACCGACGCGGCTCCTGCTGGCTCTGCAGCCACGGCCGCCATTTCCCTTCCACTCTGCCTCCCGAAACTCCTCCCCTTCCCCGCTCAGCGCCAGACCCCGTCGCGACCCCCAGCGAGAAACACACTTAGGATTGGCCGGCGAGCTGTTGAGTCTCTGGTGATTGGTCCAGAGGCACGTCACTCAACGACTTCGTCATATGAATTTACTTTTGTGATTGGCTGCTTTCGTTTGTCCCCGTGATGCTTGGACAAAACAATGATCCAAGCCCTTTGATGAAACAAAAACATTAGCGGAGAAACCCTACCTGATAACAACTTTACTGTAAATACGAAATACAATATAAATAAAACATTCAGTCATTCAGTTAGAAAAATATATTATTCCCCACATTTAACCAAATGTAACACTTCTAGTCTACAAAACTATCTTTCTAGGCTTGTTTTCCCCACACAAAAGAATCAAGGCAGACATATATCCTCGGATAAGCAGGACTCAAAAAGCACGCATTCTGCTTACCTTAAACTCCGTCCTATACGCCTTAACATTTAGTTAGTAGTTGATGTCGAACAGACAACCCCTCTGACTAGCAGAGCATGGGTACCAGGGTGAGGGTGCAGGTGGGGCCGATAGAGGGCGCTGTGGAGTGGACACTGGGCCCCGTGGCTTCAGGACCCAGGGTCGCTTTATTTCGGTATGTTTGGGTTTGTTGACTTGAGTCGGAAACATCGAGGAGCGCATTGAGAATGATAAACCAGTATAATACCTGATTACTCTATGGTCCGAAGAATTGGAAGCATTTTATCATCTTAGTTGTTGTAAAGGTTAATCCCATAAAAATGAGAATCGTTGGTGGAATGTAATTATTTCTAAATGGAGAATGTTTATGGGGGGCTGCTGTCCTTTCCTCTCTGTCACATTATTCCTCAGATCCTGTTGTCATGGCCACTGTCATCTCCTATCTTAGAAGCTTCACCTCCCCAGGTCCTATGTAAGGACCTTCTCTTCATCCTGCCTCGCTGGACTCACAGCTTTAAGGCTGGGCCTGTCCAGGTGTAGCCAGCTCCTCACTGACACGTTGTTGGCTCCTATTAAGGACCTTTGTTTACTATTCTATTAGCCCCTTGCTGGAGTGATCTATTTCCCAATGCAGAACCCCAGGTTGAGTTTGGGAAGTATAATACGAGAGGCACAGGCTGGCTAGCCTTTTTTATTTGTAGACTATATCAGTTTGGATTTTATTTTATTGAAGACATTAAAAACAACCTCGATCAGCATTGACTACAATATGTCCAGGTAATATAACAGTTAAATGTTATGTACTGCAACTTTAATGTTTCCACACATTGAAAAGTTGTTTTTATTTGTTTAAAAATATGTAAACAGTTTCCTCTTCTGGCGAATTATGACTTGCAGCATGTCTTGGATTTAATATAATAACATAATATACTGTATATAATATAATAATAAATATATGATATCATATATCATAATACTGTAACATAATGATACATATATAACATATAATAATATGATAACATAATCATACTTATAAAATAATATAGAACATAATATATATAATGGTAAAATAATGCTAAATATTATAATATAAAATATTTATAATATAAAATATGATAAATATATATAACATAATATATATAACATAATGATACATTTATAATAATATTACATAAGTGTTATGACATAATGGTCAATATATAATGATATAATATATACAACAATATGATAAAATATAATAATATAATATATATGTTACATAATAATCGATATATTTACATAATGCTGAATATATAATGATAAAGATTCGATTTTGAAGATGAATATATGAATATATAATGCTATAGACTAGATCTTGAATATGAATATATGAATATATAATGATATAGACTAGATCTTGAATATGAATATATGAATGTATAATGATATAGACTAGATCTTGAATATGAATATATGAATGTATAATGATATAGACTAGATCTTGAATATGAATATATGAATGTATAATGATATAGACTAGATCTTGAATATGAATATATTAATGTATAATGATATAAATTCGATCTTGAAGATGAATATATGAATATATAATGCTATAGACTAGATCTTGAATATGAATATATGAATATATAATGATATAGACTAGATCTTGAATATGAATATATTAATGTATAATGATATAGACTAGATCTTGAAGATGAATATATGAATGTATAATGATATAGACTAGATCTTGGTGGCGGCCAGGGCTGGTGGGTCTCGAGCCCGGAAGCCCTGGAAGGTGGGGCTGATGGGCAGCCGGTGGAGCCAGCCCACCCGCCGCACCAAACCCATTCCTATCGGGAAGTCATAGGAGGAGGGGCCGGGGGCGTGGTCAGGGGCGGAGCCATCCACAGCGGCGTGGTCTGTCGTATCAAAGTCCAAGAGGCCTCGTTCTTTTCTTGTGCCTGTAGAGAGAAGAGAGAGAGTGTATCTGCATGTGTGGGTGTCTATGTATCTGTGTGTGTGTGTGTGTGTGTGTTTGTGTGTGTGTGTGTGTGTGTCTGTGTGTGTGTGTGTATCAACCAGGGATGGAGTGTTTGTGTACCACGGATGTTTGTGTACCAGGGATAGTGTGTGTGTGTGTTTGTGTGTGTGTGTGTGTGTGTGTGTGTGTGTGTGTGTGTGTGTATCAGGGATAGTGTGTGTGTGTGTGTGTTTACCAGGTATAGTGTATGTTTACCTGGTATAGAGTGTGTGTATGTGTGTGTGTGTGTGTGTGTGTGTGTGTGTGTGTGTTGGTGTGTGTGTGTTTGTGTGTGTGTGTGTGTGTGCCTGGTATAGCGTCTGTTTACCAGGTACAGTGTGTGTTTACCTGGTATAGTGTGTGTGTGTGTGTGTGTGTGTGTGTGTGTGTGTGTGGGCCTGGTATAGTGTCTGTTTACCTGGTATAGTGTGTGTGTGTGTGTGTGTGTGTGTGTGTGTGTGTGGGCCTGGTATAGTGTCTGTTTACCAGGTATAGTGTTGTCCAGACAAAAGGCGAGGATTCCTCCAACGAACATCTCAGTGGAGAGAAGAACAGTCACGATGTGGTCCACCTCCGATACACCTACACACAATCACACAAACACACACAAAACTCATGACCAGAAGTGGGGGTTATAAGCAGCTAATTCACCTCACTGGGTGGGTGTGGTTGTGTTTGGAGGGGGGTGGGGGGGGCTGTGTGGATATGGGTGTACCTGTCTTGGTGCTACCTGGGTGTGTGTGTGTGTGTGTGTGTGTGTGTGTGTGTACCTGTCTTGATGCTTCCTGTGTGTGTGTGTGTGTGTGTATGTGTGTGTGTGTGTGTGTATGTGTGTGTGTGTGTGTGTGTGTGTGTGTGTGTGTGTGTGTGTTTGTACCTGTCTTGATGCTTCCTGGGTGTGTGTCCAGGTAGTTTGGTAGTGTTAGGCCGAAGAACATGGAGAAGCCGAGAACGAAGAGGTTCCTGGAGGAGTTGAGGTCCACAGTCTGCAGGTTGGACAGGCCCACTGCTGTGATCATCCCTGTAGAGACAAGCTAGCATTAGTCCTACCGCGGTCATCATCCCTGTAGAGTCATGCTAGCATTAGTCCTACCGCGGTGAACATCCCCATAGAGTCATTCTAGCATTAGTCCTACCGCGGTCATCATCCCTGTAGAGTCATGCTAGCATTAGTCCTACCGCCGTGAACATCCCCATAGAGTCATGCTAGCATTAGTCCTACCACGGTCATCATCCCTGTAGAGACAAGCTAGCATTAGTCCTACCGCGGTCATCATCCCTGTAGAGTCATGCTAGCATTAGTCCTACCGCGGTGAACATCCCCATAGAGACATGCTAGTGTTAGTCCTACCGCGGTCATCATCCCTGTAGAGACAAGCTAGTGTTAGTCCTACCGCGGTCATCATCCCTGTAGAGTCATGCTAGCATTAGGCCTACCGCCGTGGGAAGAAGAGGATAGGACGAGGGGAGGAGAGAGGAGGGAGAGGACAGGAAGAGGAGGTGCATACCAAACAGGGTGCAGAACATGCCTCCCAGGATGGGGTCTGGGATAGAGGCGAACAGAGCTGTGAACTTCCCCATAGAACCCAGCAGGACCATGATGAGCGCCCCGAACTGGACCACACGTCTACTGCCCACCTGAGGGAGAGGAGGAGGGAGGAGGAGGGAGGAGAGAGGAGGAGAAGAGGAGAGGAGAGAGGAGGAGGGAGGAGAGAGGAGGAGAGGAGGAGAGGAGAGAGGAGGAGAGGAGGAGGGAGGAGGTGGGAGGAGAGGAGAGAGGAGAGGAAAGAGAAGGAGAAGAGGAGAGAGGAGAGAGGAAAGGAGAGAGGAGGAGAGGAGAGCAGATTGGAGATGAAAGGTTTAGAGAGGAGGGAGAAGAGAGAAGGAGAGAAGAAGAGAGGAGAGACCAGAGGATGAGGAGTAAGGAGGAAGATGGGGAAGGAGGAGAAAACATGGCGACTGCTACTTACCTTTGTGATGCCCAACACGCCTATATTGGGGCTGGAGGAGGTTGATCCATTTCCTGTTCCCAGAATTCCTGCCAGGATGCAGCTGAGACCCTCCACGAAGATCCCCCTTTAAACACACATACAGTACGCACACATACAAGGATTGAACGTAAAGTATTAAATGTAAACTTGTGGATGTTGTTCCCATGTCTTTGCTGTATTGCTGACACCAGACTGAGCTTCTGCGTTTGTGGCCGCACACACACACACACACACCCACACACATCCTGTGTGGACCATTCAGCGCTGACCTGTTGATGGCGTGGACGGGAGGGGGCGTGGCCCCGGCGAGGCGGGCACAGGCGTAGTAGTCACCGATGGACTCCACGATGCCCGACAACGTGGCGCTCAGCATCCCCATCACCCCGGCAACCGTTACCGTCGGCAACCCCCACTGACCTGTCAACAACCAGGTGACCTCATCATCCCTCCATCATTCTGTCACCCGTAGCATCCCCCCCATCATTCTGTCTCTCATCATCTCTCCAACATGTAATAAATTGGCAGATGTGTGCTCATTGGTTGAGTGTTTAGTTGGAGGTGAGTCCTGATTGGCTGATGAACTCACATGGGTAAGGGACCCTGAACCAGGGGGCGGTGCTCATGATGTTGCCGCGGGCATCGGTCCGGGCCTTGTATCCATAGAGGTCAGGGTTGTTGGGCAACACATCTGTCAACGTGAGGCAGTAACAAACCAGCCACACCACCATGATGGCCAGAATGATCTGCAGACAGACAGGGAGGCAGACAGACAGACAGGAAGACAGACACACACATACACACACAGACAGGTAGACAGATACACAGGTAGACACAGACAGATTTGAAGGCAGACAGACAGCGTTTTTCTGTGTTTGTGTTTTTGCATCTGTGTGTGTGTGTGTGTGTGTGTGTGTGTGTGTGTGTGTGTGTGTGTGTGTGTGTGTGTGTGTGTGTGTGTGTGTGTGTGTGTGTGTGTGTGTGTGTGCGTGCGTACTGGGAACAACTTGAACAGTTGTATTCCGGTGGTCCTGAAGCCCCGCCCCCTGCTGTAGGTTGGAAAAGGAACTGAGAATTCCCTCATGTACTGGGCAAACAGAATGATCAGAAAGATACACCTGGAGGTAGAGAGAGAGAGAGAGAGTGTCACAAATGGTCTGACAAAAAGACCTCTCAGAGTGTAGAAAGACAGCTGTCTCACAGTGCAGACAGACAGCTGTCTCACAGTACAGACAGACTGATAGACAGACAGCTGTCTCACAGTGCAGACAAACAGACAGCTGTCTCACAGTACAGACAGACAGCTGTCTCACAGTACAGACAGACTGATAGACAGACAGCTGTCTCACAGTGCAGACGGACCGAGAGGTGTCAGACAGTGCCGACAGACAGGTGACTCACAGTGCAGACAGACAGGTGTCTCACAGTACAGACAGACTGACAGACAGGGGTCTCACAGTGCAGTCAGACAGACAGGGGTCCAACAGTGCAGACAGACAGACAGACAGACAGACAGACAGACAGACAGCTGTCTCACAGTACAGACAGACAGGCAGGGGTCTCATAGTGCAGACAGACTGACAGACAGACAGGGGTCTCACAGTGCAGACAGACAGACAGGGGTCTCACAGTGCAGACAGACAGACAGGGGTCTCACAGCGCAGCCAGACAGACAGCTGTCTCACAGACAGACAGGCAGGTGTCTCACAGTGCAGACAGACAGGTGTCTCACAGTGCAGACAGACAGGGGTCTCACAGTGCAGACAGACAGACAGGTGTCTCACAGTGCAGACAGACAGACAGGGGTCTCACAGTGCAGACAGACAGACAGGGGTCTCACAGCGCAGCCAGACAGACAGCTGTCTCACAGACAGACAGGCAGGTGTCTCACAGTGCAGACAGACAGGTGTCTCACAGTGCAGACAGACAGGGGTCTCACAGTGCAGACAGACAGACAGGTGTCTCACAGTGCAGACAGACAGACAGGGGTCTCACAGTGCAGACAGACAGACAGGGGTCTCACAGTGCAGACAGACAGACAGCTGTCTCACAGACAGACAGGCAGGTGTCTCACAGTGCGGTCAGGCCCCAGTGGGAGCTGGCCCTCTCCCCGGCGGTGCTGAAGGCGGACAGGCCGATCAGGGAGATGGTGGGCGTGATGGTCAGGGGGCCGATGTATCTCAGCAGGAGCCCCGGCACGCCCAAGAACCCCACCAGCACCTCCAGCACGCTGGACACCATGATGGCTCCCTGGATCTGGAGCAGGTCATAAGGGCGTCCATGTCATGGACTGGACTGCATTTTAATTAGCGCTTTTCTAACCATTGGCCGCCCCGAGCGGCAAGCTGTTTACAATATTTTGCTCACATTCACCCATTCACACACCGACGGCGGAGTCAGCCATGCAAGGCGACAGCCAGCTCGTCGGGAGCAGTTTTAGAGTTAGGTGCCTATCTCAAGGACACCCCAACACTCTGCTAGGAGGAGCCGGGGATCGAACCAGTTACATCCATAGAGGATTATTAGCGTTAGCATTAGCGTTAGCATTAGCATTGTTGTGTGTAGCATTGTGCGTTGCATTCGCGGGTACCTCTCTGATCCTTGGCTGCCAGATGTGGGAGGTGTTGAAGGGAAGACTCCCGTTCCCGTAAATCTCTTCTGCAGGAGCAAAAACAACCAATCACAGCTCAGAAGCCCGTCCCTCTGTCAGTGCACGTTCAAAAGGACCGCTGAGTTCAGCTATATATCCAGCTATGTATTCAGCTATGTATTACTATATATTACTAACTCACTGTTATATTTCTATTTGTGTCACTTTTTGAATCTCCACTTTTAAAAGAAGACTAATACAGGCAGGCAGACAGGTAGATGCAGACGGACAGACAGACAGACACACAGCTAGACAGACAGACAGCTGTCTTACCATCAGGTGGGCAGGCCCACCGGTCCAGTCCTAGGATGGCCTGAGCAGGAATCAGGAAGGCAAACGCACTGGCCTGGAACAGAGGGAGTCTATAGACAGGTTTAGGGTTAGTCTACACAGACAGGTTTAGGGTTAGTCTACACAGACAGGGCCTGGAACAGAGCTGGTCTGCAGATATAGGGTTGGGGTTAGTGTTAGAGGGTCAGTGTTAGGGTAAGAGGTTATAGGATTTGGGTTGGAGGCTAATTGTTAGAGGGTGAGGGTAAGAGCGTTAGGGTTAGAGGGTTAGGGTTAGAGACTCATTGTTAGAGGGTGAGGGTTGGAGTTACCTGACTCCCAGGGTGGTCTGAAGCAGTGTGGTGAGGCCCACTGTAGTGAAGATGGTTCCGACTAGGAGGCTCACAGTGTTCTGGTCGCGACCAACGCACATGGCTTCAGCCAGCAGGAAAGGAACCGCGATGGTTCCGCTGAAACATGTCAGGTAGTGCTGCAGTAGGACAGGTGTTTACTTACTACCATACGACAGTTGTTAGTGTGTGTGTGTGTGTGTGTGTGTGTGTGTGTGTGTGTGTGTGTGTTTGTGTTTATATGTTTATGTGTGTATGTGTGTACCTGTAGACCCAGCAGTACACACAGGTACCAGGGCGGAACGTCCTCGATGGTGTATATCATGTCCGACGCCGGCCTCTGCTCTCCTTTTGGCTCTTTGGCCATCGTCTGTTCGGTCATGGGCAGAATAGGTCCGTTTGTTTCTCCATCCCGCCCCTCCAGGGATGTGGTCGAGACAGATCATAGGGTTATATTAGACTCAGGAGAACCCTGAGAACGTAGCGACTCAGAGTGGTTCCATAGGAAAACCCTGAGAACGAAAAGACTCAGAGTGGTTCCATAGTAGTTGAAGACAGACAGACAGACAGACAGACAGACAGACAGACAGACAGACAGACAGACAGACAGACAGACAGACAGACAGACAGACAGACAAATACATAGATAGCAGATACAGCAAATAAGAAGATTCAGTAGTACTCAGTTACTCTTTTACGCTTTTACGGTATAATGGTTGCCAGAATTTGGAGACTAACTTAGACTAACTAAATGACCTCATTTCACAATCCACCATGGAGTCAGCATTTTTAAAGTTAAACGATAATAACACTCAACTTAATAACTAACCAGAGGACCTTGAATGAGTCATGAATACAGACAAAGCACATGCCTCACTGCCCCTGGTCATCTCTAGAACACAAGAACATGGACCTGCATCCCCTAGAGAACCTTTGACATTAGATCTCTAGAACACAACAACATTGACCTGCATCCCCTAGAGAACCTTTGACATTAGATCTCTACAACAGGTGACATGGACCTGCATCCCCTAGAGAACCTTTGACATTAGATCTCCAGAACACAACAACATTGACCTGCATCCCCTAGAGAACGTTAGACATTAGATCTCTAGAACACAACAAAATTGACCTGCATCCCCTAGAGAACGTTAGACATTAGATCTCTAGAACAGGTGACATGGACCTGCATCCCCTAGAGAACGTTAGACATTAGATCTCTAGAACAGGTGACATGGACCTGCATCCCCTAGAGAACGTTAGACACTAGATCTCTAGAACACAACAACATGGACCTGCATCCCCTAGAGAACCTTTGACATTAGATATCCAGTAAGACCACATGATCACTGTTAGCTGGAAAACACCACACATGACATCACGTTACAAATATGAGGAAGTTATGGAGTTATGAAAAAAGGTTTACTTCACACGTGTCCTCCATGTCCGTCACGAAGCGCCTGCTCCTCCTTCTGCTGCTTCTCCTCCTTCTGCTGCGTCTCCTCCTTCTGCTGCGTCTCCTCCGAATACCTGGTGTGTGCAATGTGTGTGTGTGTGTGTGTGCGTGTGTGCGTGCAGTGTGTGTGCCTGTGTGTGTTTGTGTGTGTGTGTGTGTGTGTGAGTTAATAAACTGTCATAAAAAAAGAAAAGGGTTTTCTTAGACTTTAACCCTCACGTGAAGACAGGAAGAGAACATTTTACAGGACAAAGGTCAAAAGTACCTGATACCTTCAGATCAATAACTAATACCTAGGACATCAATACCTCCTGATACCTATAAGACCTAATACTGAACAGATTAATACCTCATGATACCTAAGAGATCATAGCCTCCTAATACCTAACAGATCAATAACTAATACCTTACAGATCAATACCTCCTGATACCTAACAAATCAATACATCCTAATAACTAACAGATCTATACCTCCTAATATCTAACAGATCAATACCTCCTGATACCTGACAGATCAATACCTCCTGATACCTAAGATCACTACTTCCTAATAGCTAGCAGATCAATAACTACTACTACTACTAATAATAATAATAATAATAAAAATAATAATACATATAATTTGAAGGCGCCTTTCTCAGCACCCAAGGACACCGTACAAAGGTACACAAAAGTCATTAAAAATAAACAACAAGAAGATCAAAAAAATTGCAACAAAAGTAATAGACATAGTAATTGGCATCAGGTGGAATAGGCAGTTTTGAACAGATGTGTTTTGAGTTGTGATTTGAAATGAATCAATGTTTCTGAGTTGGGGTGGTAATGAATTCCAGAGACGGGGAGCAGAGCGGCTGAATGCCCTGTGCCCCGTGATGGGGAGACGGGCAGAGGGGACAGACAGGTGTACGGAGGAACAGGATCGGAGGGAGCGGGAACATGTACGAGGTCAGACAGATATAGGGGGGGCGTGGTTGTGGATGGCCTTGAATGTTAACAGGAGGACTTTGAATTGGATACGGAACCGAACCGGGAGAGGACAGGGGTGATGTGGAAGAGTTATGATGCGGGCAGCTTATACCTAAGAGGTCAATACCTCCTTATACCTTACAGATCAATACATCCTAATGCCTAACAGATCAATAACTAATACCTCACAGATCAATACCTCCTGATACCTAAGAGATCAATAGCCTACCTCCTTATACCTTACAGATCAATAACTAATGCCTAACAGATCAATACATCCTAATACCTAACAGATCAATAACTAATACCGAACAGATCAATAACTTAATACCTAAGATCAAAAATGTATACCTAACAGATCAATACCTCACAGATTAATGAGCATACAAGGTCTTTTCTTAAGTTAAACAGTACATTGTATATTGTTAAAGTTATTGCAAACAGGATCTATCAAGCTAAAATAACCACTACACATCAGAGGGATCCACTGCATCCCACTGCCGAATATCTTGTCAGGAAATAGTCATAAAGTACGATCAACTTTATTAAAACCTTAAAGTAGACTAGATGCGAGTACTGACAACATACTTTGTTGAACGGTTGAATCTGTTCAGACATTCAAAGCGCGGTTACATCTATTGAGCTGAGTCTGAGTGTGATGCAGAATTGATCCACACGATGGCAGTAAATGTACACTTTGTTAGAATACTATTACTCAATACAACACTCACTGCGTCCGCTTCATCCTGTTCCTCGGTCAAAGCTACATAATTGAATATGTCCAATCGTTTCCTCATTAGACAATCGGATCCACGGTTGTTCGATTAAATTCATCAGTTTTATCTCATTGGTTTCATTGGATAATAAATGTATGGTATTGTTAAAAGGCGACTTGTGTTGAAATTATATTGTTGATCACGCGTTAGCAGTAAACGTTACGAGAATGAGAACATTGTAAGTGTAGTATTTTCTAATATTGATGATTTATGATACATTTTTTCTTTTAAATATAAAATGTGTTTGTTTAGTTTTGTGTGTACTGTAGTTGTTGGTTTAATCGTAAACTTGTTGAATGTTGGCATATGCTTAAATGTCGTCCCTAAATACTATTCAAATTTGTAATGAAAGCAGTAGAAGTAAAAAAAAGTATATATTGTAAACACTTTAATTTACATTATCCCCAAGTTTATTCTTTCTTGGATTCACGTTTTCTTTCCTTTATTCATTATTTATCACACATAAACCTCTCTGTATTTTTTAAATACACATTATCCTTCATTTGTTCATTATTAAATACATATTAACCTTCCTGTATTTATTAAATATACAGTATCCTTCATGTATTCATTAAATACACATTATCCTTCATTTTGTCATTATTAAATACATATAATCCTTCCTTGACTAATCATTCAATAGACATTATCCTTATTTTATTCATTATTAAACACAAATTATCGTATCTTTATTTATTATTTATTATTTAAGTACACATCATCCTTCCTTCATTCATTATGATTTGATTTCTCTCAGTCTCTCTCAAGCTAAATAACATAATGTAAATATAGATGAGGTCTTTGTTTAGAGGAAATTAAGAGTAAAAAAATTGTCGTTTTTATCATTGGTACATATTGTAGAGTTTCCCAACACTAACACATGTTTCAGTTCCATACCTGCAGTTTCTATATGATCTAAATCTATACCTCTGTGATAACAGGCAGCGAAGACCCTCTGACCCTCCACCTCCACGATCTGTGACAGCCCGACAAGAGACCAGCAGAGACACCAGTAGAGACACGAGAGACACCAGCAGACACACAAGTGATACCAGGGACACAAGAGGCACCATCAGAGACACCAGCGACATCAGGGATACCAGAGACACGAGAGACACCAGCAGAGACAGCAACAGAGTCACCAGTGATACCAGAAATACAGGAGGCTCCAGTGACACCAGTGACACCAGCGACACCAGCAACCCGCCTATCTCTCTGCTTGGATGCCAGACCGACTCTTCTGCGCAGATGCCTGTCTATCTGCTGGGCTGTTAGACCTGGTCCCAAGCGTACAGGCCTGTCTGTCTGCTGGGCTGTCAGACCTGGCCTCCAGCACACAGGCCTGTCTGTGTCTCTCTCTCCTGTCGTCGGAGGCGAGGGGTTGTAGTTCTCCTCCTGGCCAGCGGGGGAGCTGTGTTGGGGTCGAGGGGGAGGGGCTGGAGACCCGGGTCCGCTGGACTCCCTCCAGCCCCCCCTCGCCAGACGTGCGGCGCTCAGGAAGGAGTCTGGGGCACCTCCAAGGCCCCCGGACGGAGCTGAGGACCAGAGGGGGAGCACCTTCCCTGGGACGCACACATCCTCCATCTGAGTCTCACTGTGGATTAGAGCAGATTATATTAGTCCAGATTAGATTAGAACAGATGAGATTGGTTTCAGATTAGACCGGATGATATTAGTTCAGATTATATTAGACCAGATCAGATTAGTTCAGATTAGTTGAGAACAGTTTAGATAAGATCAGGTTAGATAATTTGATTAGATCAGATCAGATTAGATCAGTTTCAATCAGATTAAAATCAGATTAGATATTAGATCATATCAGATTAGATCAAATTAGATTAGATCAAATTTGATTCGATTCGATTAGGAGAGGCTTCTTTTTGGGGCTACTTTGGTAGTGTCAGTAGCCCAAGAGAGACTCCACCTGGGCTTGTACTAAAAGTATATACTAAATAATTTACATACTATTCTGTAGTCTTCATACTATACCTAGAATACTAGAGCATAGTATACTATAGTATACACAGATAGATAGAAAGACAGATGGTATACTATAGTATACATAGTATTTATAGGATACATACTATAAACGATAGTGTTCTACAGTATGTAAAGTATAGAGCGTATACGGATACTAACCAGTGGTTCAGCAACGTGGAGACCAGTAAAGGCTGGGTGGAGGAGAACACTGTCATAGAAACATCCAGAATATGTTATTACACCTTTATTAACATCTATCTACAATTCTGTTATAACGTCTAGAATATTATGTTATTACACCTTTATTTACATTTGGCAACTACAATACTGTGGTCAGGATTGTGTTGTGTATTTGTGTGCCTGTGAGTGTGTGTGTGTGTGTATGTCTGTGTGTGTGTGTGTGTGTGTGTGTGTGCGTGCGTGTGTGCGTGCGTGCGTGTGCACGTGTGTGAGTGAGAGGTCAGAGAGTTTAAAGGATATCACCTCCTATCTGTTAACTCAGACAGACAGACAGATAAAGAAGTTTCTGACAGAAAGACAGAAAGACAGACAGAAAGATAGATAGACAGACAGATAGATAAACAGACAGAGATATCGCGAAATGTCAGATGGAAAGACAGACACACAAACACACAGACAGATATATACAAAGATAGATAGACATACAGATAGACAGATATATACAAAGACAGACAGACAGACAGACAGACAGACAGACGGACGGACGGACGGACGGATAGATCGATAGATCGATAGATAGAGAGAGAGAGAGAGAGATAGATAGATAGATAGATAGATAGATAGATAGATCAATAGATAGAGAGAGAGAGATAGATAGATAGATAGATAGATAGATAGATAGAGAGACAGACAGACAGACAGACAGACAGACAGACAGACAGACAGATAGAGAGAGAGAGAGAGAGAGAGAGAGAGAGAGAGAGAGAGAGAGAGATAGATAGATAGATAGATAGACAGATAGATAGATAGAAACACGGCCAGACAGATACCTGAAGATGTCTTTGCTCTCCTGCCACTCGCTGAATGAAAGTTCTGACTCACATGTGGTCAGACTACCGTATCATAGGTTAACTTTAAGGTAGTACCATAGGATAACGTTAAGGTGGTATTAGAGATTAACGTTAAAGTGGTATCATAGGTTAACGTCAAGGTAGCATTAGAGATTATACTTAAAGTGGTATCATAGGTTAACGTTAAGGTAGTATCATAGATTAAAGTAGGTAGTATTCAATAAGTAGCTCTGCCAGTCCACCTTAATGCTCAAATAATCTTAATCAAATAGGGTTTCAACATCCACACTGCCTAGTGTGTGTATGTGTGTGTGTGTGTGTGTGTGTGTGTGTGTGTGTGTGTGTGTGTGTGTGTGTTTTTGTGTGTTTGTGTGTGTGTGTGTGTGTGTGTCTTTTGTGCACTGTGCGTATGTGTGCCTGGCGTAAGGGCAAACTCAAAACTAGGTCAAAGTTCATGGGAAACAGAAGCATGTCCTATTTTGTAAGCTACTAAGATAAAATGATATGGTTGATGGTTGTTTACCTGTAAACTAACTCACCAGACAGACTAGTTAACCAGGTAAAACTAGATGTCTAGAACAGCCTGCTCTACAGGTAACCACAGACTAACTTACCAGACAGACTAGTTAACCAGAACACACTAGATGTCTAGAACAGCCTGCTCTACAGGTAACCACAGACTAACTCACCACACAGACTAGTTAACTGGATCACAATAACAAGACCCAAAACCCAACCCATGGGAGACCCTTACCCTGATACCATACCCTAGAACCCAAAACCATCCGTCAACTCCACCCCCTATGAACCCCAAACCTCAGAACCCTAGAACCCAAACCCTACAACTCCACCCCATATGAACCCCAAACCCCAGAACCCTAGAACCCAAACCCTACAACTCCACCCCATATGAACCCCAAACCCCAGAACCCTAGAACCCAAACCCTACAACTCTACCCCATATGAACCCCAAACCCCAGAACCCTAGAACCCAAACCCTACAACTCTACCCCATATGAACCCCAAACCCCAGAACCCTAGAACCCAAACCCTACAACTCCACCCCATATGAACCCCAAACCCCAGAACCCTAGAACCCAAACCCTACAACTCCACCCCATATGAACCCCAAACCCCAGAACCCCAAACCCTCCCTCATATGAGCCCCTGAATCTTCTAGTCCTCCTCCTAGGGACCTGTCTAGACCCTATAGACAGGGGGTCTGGGGGGCCCCTATAGACAGGGGGTCCCTAGAGACAGGGGGTCCCTAGAGACAGGGGGTCCCTATAGACAGGGGGTCTGGGGGGCCCCTATAGACAGGGGGTCCCTAGAGACAGGGGGTCCCTATAGACAGGGGGTCTGGGGGGCCCCTAGAGACAGGGGGTCCCTAGAGACAGGGGGTCTGGGGGGCCCCTATAGACAGGGGGTCTGGGGGGCCCCTATAGACAGGGGGTCCCTAGAGACAGGGGGTCCCTATAGACAGGGGGTCCCCAGAGACAGGGGGTCCCTAGAGACAGGGGGTCCCTATAGACAGGGGGTCTGGGGGGCCCCTATAGACAGGGGGTCCCTATAGACAGGGGGTCCCTAGAGACAGGGGGTCCCTAGAGACAGGGGGCCCCTATAGACAGGGGGTCTGGGGGGCCCCTATAGACAGGGGGTCCCTAGAGACAGGGGGTCCCTTGAGACAGGGGGCCCCTATAGACAGGGGGTCCCTAGAGACAGGGGGTCCCTAGAGACAGGGGGCCCCTATAGACAGGGGGCCCCTAGAGACAGGGGGTCCCTAGAGACAGGGGGTCCCTAGAGACAGGGGGCCCCTATAGACAGGGGGTCCCTAGAGACAGGGGGTCCCTAGAGACAGGGGGCCCCTATAGACAGGGGGCCCCTAGAGACAGGGGGCCCCTATAGACAGGGGGTCCCTAGAGACAGGGGGTCCCTAGAGACAGGGGGCCCCTAGAGACAGGGGGTCTAGGAGACAGGGGGTCTAGGGGTCCCTAGAGTCAGGGGGTCTAGGGGGTCCCTAGAGTCAGGGGGTCTAGGGGGTCTAGGGGGTCCCTAGAGTCAGGGGGTCTAGAGGGTCCCTTGAGTCGTGGGGTCTAGAGGGTCTTGGGGGTCCCTAGAGTTGGGGGGGGCTAGGCTGGGGATCCCCTCTCTGCAGGAACAGCAGCTTCCTGCTTGGATGGGTGGCTCGCAGTAAGCCATAGTTTTAATGGGATTATGAGGACAGTTATTGTTTGCTAGAATTGATGTTTGTGACTTTTATGAGGTGTGTGTGTGGGGGCGGGGCCAGCAAGGCCATAAAGCCACGAGGAATGTTAATTGGTCGAGAGCTCTGGTGCCTGCTTTGTTCGCTCGCCCCTTTGCTGCCGTAGAGAGAGAAAGAGAGAGAGAGAGAGAGAGAGAGAGAGAGATTGATAAGTCTCACAGGTTTTAAATCAGCTCTCTCTCTCTCTCTCTCTCTCTCTCTCTCTCTCTCTCTCTCTCTCTCTCTCTCTCTCTCAAACACACCCCATTCCATATATATATTGTTATTTATGTATGTAGGTATCGTTTGTGACTATATAGTTAGTTAATCTTTGTACTTGTACTGCATTCATACAATTATCATACATTTATCTAATATACTTGATATACTAGGACAAATAAACATTTTCATTTTATGTTTAGTAAATCAACCAAAGACAGGAAAATGATTTATTAAAAAAAATGAGTTTGGAGGAATCTAAAGAATCAGAGTGATGATGGAGTTACGGACAATATAGATCCTGGATGAAATCTAGTCTGACCTCTGACCTTGAGAGTGTGAGTGAATCGGTGATAACCTCATGTGTGAGTGAATCTAAATCATGTCTAAACAATGTTTCAGCCGATTGTTCCCGCTGAGAATCGAACCT
>NC_136939.1:3573829-3681329 GCF_949987615.1 Pollachius pollachius | reverse complement strand
CTGGTCTGTACTGGTTTGTACTGGTTTGTACTGGTCTCTAGCCATAACCGGCCCATGAACGGACCGCGTTCAGCAGACCCCCGGGGGGTACGGACCCAGAGGGGGGATCGGGGGGGTACGGACCCAGAGGGGGGGCGTTGGGGGGGGTTCTCCGCGGGTACCTGCACCGGGAGCCCCTGTCGGAGCGGTGTGGGTGATGTCAGCAGGCGTAGCGGCGGAGAGGGGATGTTATTATGTGGATTTGGGGTTCATTCATCGCGCGGCCGCTGGGCCGATGACAGGCCGTGTAGCAGCCAGCTGCCGAGAGCTGGGCCTGATTTAGGAGCAGCAGTGGCGGTATGTAAACCGCTCAGTGCAGGAATGCATAAGCAAGCCGTAAAAATAGGCTTTGGCCTGAGAGCCCGGGGACTGATGGTGCTGTGAAACAATGCTGTCCATCACCGCTGTGTTTAAACCTACCTGGGGAGAGGAAAGCGCTGCATTAACAACACCTAACACGCGCTACACACCAGCTGAACGCAAACACACACTAAACAAGCCTGACACACGGTACACTTGTTGGCAGGCTACATCTGAAGGTTTATCCGAGAAACATCTAAAGGTTCATCTGAGTAACATCTAATGGTTGTGATTTCCCTCAGGATCTGAGGAAAATGGGAGGAAAATGTTATAAACATCCGAGTTATATCTGAGTAAATCTGAGGAAAATCCGATGAACATTAAAGTATCATCTGAGGAACATCATAGGAACATCTGAACACTTTCTCCACATGTTCTCAACACGTACCACACATGTGGAACCGGTCCGACTCCTGTCCCTCCTCGTACCTTCAGTAAGGTGAAATAGAACCATTGGGCCGTGGAACCACCTCCTCTAGTCTGGAGCCAGAGGCACTGGAGGCCGGAGGCACTGGAGGCCAGAGGCACTGGAGGCCGGAGGCACTGGGAGTCAGAGGGAGTCAGGGGGAGTCAGAGGGGAGTCAGGGGGAGTCAGAGGGGGACAGGGGGAGTCAGAGGGAGTCAGGGGGAGTCAGAGGGAGTCAGAGGTAGTCAGGGGGAGTCAGGGGGAGTCAGGGGGAGTCAGGGGGAGTCAGAGGGAGTCAGGGGGAGTCAGAGGGGGACAGGGGGAGTCAGGGGGAGTCAGAGGGAGTCAGAGGGGGACAGGGGGAGTCAGAGGGAGTCAGAGGGAGTCAGGGGGAGTCAGGGGGAGTCAGGGGGAGTCAGGGGGAGTCAGGGGGAGGCAGGGGAGTCAGGGGGGGAAAGGGGGAGTCAGGGGGAGTCAGGGGGAGTCAGAGGGAGTCAGGGGGAGTCAGAGGGGGACAGGGGGAGTCAGAGGGAGTCAGGGGGAGTCAGAGGGAGTCAGAGGTAGTCAGGGGGAGTCAGGGGGAGTCAGGGGGAGTCAGGGGGAGTCAGAGGGAGTCAGGGGGAGTCAGAGGGAGTCAGGGGGAGTCAGAGGGGGACAGGGGGAGTCAGGGGGAGTCAGAGGGAGTCAGAGGGGGACAGGGGGAGTCAGAGGGAGTCAGAGGGAGTCAGGGGGAGTCAGGGGGAGGCAGGGGGAGTCAGGGGGGGAAAGGGGGAGTCAGGGGGAGTCAGAGGGGGACAGTGGGAGTCAGAGGGAGTCAGAGGGAGTCAGAGGGAGTCAGGGGGAGTCAGAGGGAGTCAGAGGGAGTCAGGGGGAGTCAGAGGGGGACAGTGGGAGTCAGAGGGAGTCAGAGGGAGTCAGAGGGAGTCAGGGGGAGTCAGAGGGAGTCAGAGGGGGACAGTGGGAGTCAGGGGGAGTCTTCTGTCATACTTGCTCCGGACTCCTCGATTCCTCAAAGCTCTCTTATTTAGTTGAAGTGATAGAATTTGGTTATTTTCTACCACACCACCTCCTCGGGCTCCTCCTTCACCACAACCTCTACCTCCTCATACTCCTCCTCCTCCACCTCCTCCTCCTCCTACAACTCCCCCCTCCTCCACCTCTTCCACCTTTTCCTCCTCGTCCAACCCCACCTCCACCTCCTCTACCTTCTCTTTAACCACCTCCTCCTCTTCCACCTTTGTCCACCTTCTCCTCCACCTCTTTCTCCTCCTCCTTCCACCTCCTCCTCCTCCTCCTCCTCCTCCTCCTTCTCCTCCTCCACCTTTTCCACCTCCTCCTCCTCCTCCCCCTCCTCCACCTTCTTCCCATCCTCGGCCTCCTCCTCCTCCTCCACCTTTTCCACCTCCTCCTCCTCCTCCTCCTCCTCCTCCACCTTTTCCACCTCCTCCTCCTCCTCCTCCTCCACCTTTTCCACCTCCTCCTCCTCCTCCTCCTCCACCTTTTCCACCTCCTCCTCCTCCTCCCCCTCCTCCACCTTCTTCCCATCCTCCTCCTCCTCCTCCACCTTTTCCACCCCTCCTCATCCTCCTCCTCCTCCTCCTCCTCCTCCTCCTCCACCTTTTCCACCTCCTCCTCATCCTTCTCCTCCTCCTCCTCCTCCTCCTCCTCCTCCCCCTCCACCTCTTCCCGTCAGGCTGCTCTCCTGCCTCCCAGACGAGGAGACCGCAGGCTCATTGTTCCGAAGCTAACAAGCTAAATGTTAAATGACGACGTGTCAGCAGGCATCAGTCAGCGGCCGCGCGACACGAGACAGACGCCGCCACGCAGAGAGCGCAACGCCAGATAAAAGCTCTGGGCTGAGCCGCGCGTCACGCCAGACACAAGAGATTTGATTAATGTTCTAACGGGCTGGACAGTAAGTACATCACTAGTATTAACACACACAGAGGCCTACACACACACACACACACACACACACAAAGATACACACGCACACACTCACTTACTCATTCACTTACAAACACGCACACTGTCACACAAAGAGACACACACACGCGTTCACTCGCTCATTCACTTACACACACATACGCGCGGGTGCTCATTCATTCATTCACTTACACGCTTGCTCATTCACACACACACACACATGCGTGCTCACTCACTCACTCACTCACTCACTCACGTACACACACTCACTCTGACACACACACACACACACACACACACACACAAACATACACAATAACATACACTCATTCACTCACACACACACACACTCACACACACACACACACACACACAAACATACACAAACACATACACTCATTCACTCACACACACACACACTCACACACACACACACACACACACACACACATACACACACACACACACACACAAAACGTGCGACAACAGTAGCGGCCCTCCTGTGCTCTGCAGCAGACTGCATGCGATCATGTGATCATGTGATCTGTGATCTAATAGGGGCTGTGGCCTGGGGCCGTGGGTCTGGCTCTCTTCAGCCGCAGTGGATGTGACAGAAAAACACAACAGAACCACAAGGAGACGCCGAGACAGGCGACCTTAGTACTGCTTTAGAACCACCGTCTCCAAAGAGCCACCGTCTCTATAGAACCACCGTCTCCAAAGAACCATCTCTATAGAACCGTCTCTATAGAAACACCGTCTCCAAAGAACCACCGTCTCCAAAGAACCATCTCTATAGAACCATCTCTATAGAACCATTGTCTCTCTATAACCACCGTCTCCATAGAACCGTCTCTATAGAACCACCGTCTCCAAAGAACCACCATCTCCAAAGAACCATCTATAAAGAACCATCTCTATAGAACCACCGTCTCCAAATAACCATCTCTATAGAACCATCTCTATAGAACCATCTCTATAGAACCATTGTCTCTCTATAACCACTGTCTCTATAGAACCATCTCTATAGAACCATCTCTATAGAACCATCGTCTCTCTATAACCACCATCTCTATAGAACCATCTCTATAGAACCATCATCGCTCTATAACCACCATCTCTAAAGAACCATCTCTATAGAACCATCGTCTCTCTATAACCACCGTCTCTATAGAACCATCTCTATAGAACCACCGTCCCCAAAGAACCATCTCTATAGAACCATCTCTATAGAATCATCATCTCTCTATAACCATCTTCGCTATAGAACCACTGTCCCCAAAGAACCACCTGGATAGAACCATCTCTATAGAAACATCTCTATAGATCCATCTCTATAGAACCATCATCTCTAGGGAACCACCATCTCTATAGAACAATCTCTATAGAACCATCATCTCTATATATCCATAACCTCTATAGAACCATCTACCATCATCTCTATTGAACCACCATCTATAGAACCATCATCTATATAGAACCATCTCTATAGAACCATCAACTCTATAGAACCATCATCTCCATAGAACCATCAACTCTATAGAACCTTCATCTCTATAGAGACATCTCTATAGAACCATCTCAATAGAAACACCATATCTATAGAACCATCATCTCTATAGAAAAAACCTCCCTATAGAACAATCATCTTTATAGAACCATCTCTATAGAACCATATCTATAGAAACACCATCCCTATAGAACAATCATCTTTATAGAACCATCTCCATAGAACCATTTCAATAGAAACAATCATCATTATAGAACCATCTCTATAGAACCATATCTATAGAAACACCATCCCTATAGAACCATCATCTCTATAGAACCATCTCTATAGAACCATCTCTATAGAACCGTCTGTATAGAACCGTCTCTATAGCACCGTCTCTATAGAACCGTCTCTATAGAACCATCAACTCTATAGAACCATCATCTCCATAGAACCATCAACTCTATAGAACCTTCATCTCTATAGAGCCATCTCTATAGAACCATCTCAATAGAAACACCATATCTATAGAACATCATCTCTATAGAAAAAACCTCCCTATAGAACAATCATCTTTATAGAACCATCTCTATAGAACCATATCTATAGAAACACCATCCCTATAGAACAATCATCTTTATAGAACCATCTCCATAGAACCATTTCAATAGAAACAATCATCATTATAGAACCATCTCTATAGAACCATATCTATAGAAACACCATCCCTATAGAACAATCATCTTTATAGAACCATCTCCATAGAACCATTTCAATAGAAACAATCATCATTATAGAACCATCTCTATAGAACCATATCTATAGAACCATCTGTATAGAACCGTCTCTATAGCACCGTCTCTATAGAACCATCTCTATAGAACCGTCTGCATAGAACCGTCTCTAAAGAACCGTCTGCATAGAACCGTCTCTATAGAACCGTCTCTATAGAACCGTCTCTATAGAACCGTCTCTATAGAACCGTCTCTATAGCAGAGCCTCTACAGATGCCTCAAGACCACGGGCCGTAAATCAGCTGCCGGTCAGAGCGGTATGCCGACCCATCGCCGAACCCCAGCTCCTCCACCTCCTCCTCCTCCACCTCCTCCACCTCCTCCACCTCCTCCACCTCCTCCACCTCCAGTCCCAGCGTCAGGTGGTCTCCGGGCCGCAGCCTGACCCCTGACCCCAGACCCTAACGTCTAGGCCCCTCCAAAGGCGTGGCCTCGAGGGCGGCTCCCGCCTACCGTTCCCTTTGTGCTGGACAAGCGCTCGCATTGGGCCAAGGGATCGTGGGAAGGCTCGCTTCCAGAGGGGGGAGGGCGGCACAACGCCGGGTGGAGGGGTCGAAAATCACCACTAGCATCATGCAGCTAGCATGCTAACGCTAACCGAGCTTGCTCACCCAAAACTAGGATGCTAACCCTAACATGGTTATCCAACCATAAGCTAGTATTCTAACCCTAACCCAGTTATCCATACAAAACTAAGACGATAACTCTAATGTAGTTATTAAACTAACCTAGCATGCTAACCTTAACCTAGTCATCTAACCCTCACCTTGCATGCTAACCCTTACATAGTTATCTAACCATAACCTAGCAGGCTAACCCTAACGTAGTTATCTAACCCTAACCTAGCATGATCTGACCTTTCCCCTCCATATCCTCATGCCCGCCCCCCCCCCCCCCCCCCCCCACCTCTCAGCCCCGTGTACAACAACCATCCAATCAGAGGTGGCATGGCTGAGATAACGACCAATCATGGGTCGGAGAGATGAGAGCATTCCTGCGGTTATTTTAGGGTCTGACTGATATGGCAGCAGGCCCGGAGCAGGCTGATATGTGTCATACTAGTACCTATGTAGTCATTCTCCGACGCTTTATGTAAAGTCACTCACAGCGCACACAGAGACAGGTCATTAAGGAGCAGGGAGGGGTTAGACAGTACAGAGACAGGTCATTGAGGAGCAGGTAGGGGTTAGACAGTACAGAGACAGGTCATCAAGGAGCAGGGAGGGGTTAGACAGTACAGAGACAGGTCATTAAGGAGCAGGGAGGGGTTAGACAGTACAGAGACAGGTCATCAAGGAGCAGGGAGGGGTTAGACAGTACAGAGACAGGTCATTGAGGAGCAGGTAGGGGTTAGACAGTACAGAGACAGGTCATTAAGGAGCAGGTAGGGGTTAGACGATAAAAAGACCATCATTAAGGATGATGATATATTAAGCTCTATAAGTTCTATAAGTTGTATATGTTACATATTATGATATATTAACCATGCTCTATTACGTGTTATATCATATTATACATGTTCTTTTAGTTTAAAAATGTAAAGCTAATTGTTTGAACAGCATTGGTGGGAGGGGTTAATGGTTTTTGTTGTCATGGTTACTGTTGTCAAACTCTTTCATGGCCTACAGCAACACCTCATAAAACACACACACACACACACACACACACACACACACACACACACACGCACGCACGCACGCACGTACGCAAACACACAAACACACACACACACACGCGCACACACGCAAACACACACACACACACACACACACACACACACACACACACACACACACACACAGCCTGTTCATCTCAACCTCCACCTCTTCTTCCTCCTCTTCCCCCTTCTCCCCCACCACCGGGTCCAGAGCTTGAGACGGACCCGGCTCTGCTCCCTGTTCCCTCCATCCGCCCTCCACGGGTCAGTCTCCGGGCGAACCATGGGATCCTCATCCAGCACATCCCACCTCGTCCCTCATCCCACCATGTGACCGTACTCACCTCTCACTCCAGCCTTTGTCGTACCACAAGTTACAAAAACTCTTTCCCCGTGCTTTCCCATTGACTGGGAATACCAACTGGGAATGCCAACCGCTCGCCTGCGTCTGACGAGGTCCCCGTTGGAATCAGCCGGGGCCCCGCCCACTCGGAGTTGCTTTGGTTCTAATTAGAGACCGGGTGTGTGTGTGTGTGTGTGTGTGTGTGTGTGTGTGTGTGTGTGTGTGTGTGTGTGTGTGTGTGTGTGTGTGTGTGTGCTCTTTAACAAGCTGTTTCTGTCTTTAAGAGCTGAAAGGTAAATGAGGTGAGGGCCGGTTGACCTGAACACCTGGTAGTCACAGGTAGAACACAGCGGCTCTATTCACAACCCCCACAGCATAACAAACTGTTTTGTTGTGGAGGTTGTGTTGTTATGTTATGTTGTGGAGGCCTTTATAGAGACTGCCATACTGTTATGTTATCAGTCTTTATAGAGACTACCATACTGTTATGTTATCAGTCTTCAAAGAGACCTAAAATCTGTTATATTATGAGCCTTTATAGAGTCGAACATTATGTGGGAGCGTATCTATGTTCCCCAGGTCCTATGTTCCCCGGGTCCTATGTTCCCCGCTTTGTATGTGACCGGGGAACATAGGACCCTGTGAGCAAATATTTTTTTCGTAGGATGGTAGGGGCAAGTACCGCCTTTATCGCCTCTGATTCACCTGTGATAGGTTAGAACGTCTCTCCTCCAATTGGTTATGGTTAGGGTCAGGTTTAGGGTTAGGTTAAGGGTTAACCCTCACCCTAACCCTAACCCTAACCCTAACCCTAGCCCTAACCCTAAACCTGACCCTAACCCTTTGCACCTGGGGAACATAGGGATGACCCCCATTATGCTATGGTATCAGCCTTTATAGAGACTACCATACTGTTATGCTATCAGTCTTTATAGAGACCTAACATCTGTTATGTTATCAGTCTTCAAAGAGACCTAAAATCTGTTATATTATCAGTCTTTATATAGACTAACATACTGTTATGTTATCAGTATTCATAGAGTCTAACATTCTGTTCAGATCAAAGTTTCTTAAAGAAACTGCTTGCAACTGGCAAGTGCTTGAATAAGAATCCTAACATATCATTCTGAGATATCTTGGGATTCTCGCTGCTCGCCGCAGCAATGTGAAGCCATCCGTGGTCATACAATACAGCTTGGGAGACTAGAGACAGGGTGCTGACAATAGCGTTATGCTAGGATTTAGAAGCTGGGGATTCACCTGCTCACCCTGAAAAACCAACACAACTTCAGGGAAGGTACCCCACCTGGAGAGAGACTTATGACTGATGGAACTGCTTCTTGGCAACTTGTGATAAACAATTTATGTGGTGAGAGTTCCACTTTTTTCGTTGTTATAATTCCCCTTTAAAAAGTAGCGTTTCATACTTTCAGTGACAAACAGGTCACGATGAGGTTAGTGTTCGCCATGATGAAGTAGTTGCTGAGTACCTGAATGCAACCTCAAAGCACTCTGCCCTTTGACTGAATCTCTTGAGACTAAACGCTCCAGAAGCGACTAACAACTGACAACTAACCTGACTGCTGCAGCTTCCTGCACCTTCTCAAACAGGGAACCTGTGCTCTGAAACTGTCTTGATAACAGCTCTAAAAGCTAAGAGCTCGAAGAGCTAAGAGTGCGCCGAGCTAACAGCTAACGGCTGTAGAATCTAACAGCACCAACAGCGCCAAAAGTTCTTGGAGCCCACAGCCTTAACAGCTTACATCACTAACAGCTCTAACAGATCAAACAGCTTATAAACATCTGCTAGCTGTTAGATATCAAATAGCAGTTATAACAGCTCAGATTGCTAATGGCTAACGGTTCTAACTGCTAACAGCACTAAGAGCTCAGACAGCCAATAGCTCTAACAGCAAACAATACAGCTAACCGCTCTGACATCTCTGAAAGCTCTAACGGTTAACAGCTCTAGTAGCTAAGAGCTGTAGCAGCTAATAGCTCCAGCAGCTCTGTCAGCTTACAGCTCTAGCGGCTTCTAAGAGCTTTGAGCTCTACAAGCTAACAACTCTCACGTCTACCAACGGGCGCGTACAGCTCATAGCTCTAACAGCTGTAACTGCTGTAGGAGCTCACGTTGAGAGGCTTAACAGAGAGCCGAAAGGCCGCGTAGCCAGCATTCTATTTATTTGAGTTGCATCCAGCGTAAGCACTTTGGAGAGGGAGGAAGCGGCTCTATTGAAACTCTCATCTGATGACACAAACAATTACAGAGAAACCCATAACATGGACAAGATGGCTGCCCTGACCTCGCTGGAGCCTTTCCCACCCGAGCAAGGGCGGAGGGAGGAGAACAGTGCTACTCCATTGATTCATGTTCTTTATTTTCTTCCGTTCTTTCCTTTCTATTAAATAAACAGATTGTAAGAGCGTATTTCATATCTCCGCGTGCTGATAGGAAGCGTTTCAAGTGTCACATAATGATTCAACCACTTCTTCATGACTGATGACTCAGGCTTATTCTGTGTAGAACATAGAGAGTAGAATATAGTCCATATTCTAAGTTCAAGTTAGAAAGTACAATATAGAATATAGAATAAAACATTGAAAATATAACATGAAATGCAATTTATAGAAAACAATGTAGAATAAAGACTGGAACATGGAATAAAGATAATTTAATACATTTTAGAAAATGCAATATATTATATAGACTACAAAATTGAATCAAGAATATGAAAATCGTTACAGAATATGGAAAACAATATTCTTCAAAGAGCTTGGTGAGATGGGGGGAACCACCTCTAGATGGAGCAGGTCTCCCCAAACCCCGGCACCGTCCAGGAGGAGGTAGAGAAGAGGGGGACCTGGGACAGGTTCCTAGGGGGGCACCTCCACTCAGGTACCACTAGTACCTTCCAGGTACTAGTGGTACCTGAGGACCCAGCGGACCGGTCTTCTCAGGAGGTTCTTGGATGTGTACAGTAGCCAACTGCAGATGTTCTACCAGTCTCTGGTAGAACATCTGCACATTGTTGGAACTTTGGTTGGCTAGGAAGGGGGAAACAGCGCTAGAGAGGAGGCCTGAAGGCTATAGGATGCATCAAGGCTGGGGAGGAGGAATCAATGCAATAGGAGGCATCAAGGCAAAAGGAGCCATCAAGGCTATAGGAGGCATCAAGGCTATAGGAGGCATCAAGGATAGGGAGGAGGAATCAATGCAATAGGAGGCATCAAGGCTATAGGAGGCATCAAGTCTATAGGAGGCATCAATACTCATGTACATTGTTTAGTCAGTTGACTGCGTTTACTGTTTATCGTTGAAATAATTGTTTACTATTTGTCTATTTTGTGTCATGTATATCTTTATTTTGGAACTGTCTTCTCCTTTATCTCTATTTTGAGATTTGAGATGTGATAATACCCCACCATTAATCAAGCGTTATCTCAATAGAAAATATGGAACAGAGAATATTCAACATAGAAGACGAATATGGAATGGAATATTAAACACACTGCAGAAAATGGGATGAAGAATGTGTGTTGAGTATTCCAGTGTGTTTGACTTTATGGGAACAATTAAATATTTCTTCCTTAGACCTGCATCTACAAAGCAGACACAGGCCAGGCCCGAACGGACGGTGTGTGTATCCCTTGTGAATAACAGACAGAGCGCGGTGACTGGCCATCTATCGTCCACGCGGTGAAATATGGTTCAAACTACTGCAGCGTAAACACGGTCCACGCTAGAGGACTTTTATGGAATATGTCTCGCTGGGAGCGGACACCGGGAGATTTACGGCCGTATTTAGAGAAGAGGCAGCAGAAAATGGTTTCTAAATAGTGTCAAGGTCAAGCAATGTAATGGGATAATGTTTAAACAGGCGAGATAAGATGCCGTGTTTGTGTTGGAGGCGACGCTACTTGTAGAGCTTCGGCAAATTCTTCTAGAAGATAAAGAGAGAAGAGTCGAGAAGATAGTCCGGAATGAGAGGAGAGGGTAGGATAGTGGAGAGGAAAGGAGGAGAGAGGAGAAGGAAGAGGAGGGGAGAGAGGAGACGAGAGGAGAGGAGAGGGAAGAGGAGGAGAGAAGAGGGGAGAGGAGGGAGGAGAGGAGAGAGGAGGGAGGAGAGGAGGGGTGAGGAGAGGAGAGGGGAAAGGAGGTGAGGGGAGTAGAGACTAGGGGAGGGGGGGACGTGGACATCAGGGGTGTATCTCTAGAAGATACCTCAGCAGACTACCTCCCGCTGAGCTGAGTGGCTCGTGTCTCCCCCTTGGAGCGGCCCTAGCATGATGTTTTCATGTAGAATCTGCTGCTGATCCCACATGAAGATCAGGTGGAGTGCAGGCCTACAGAGTTCTGCTTCTGCATCCGACCATCTGCATCGTTCTCCTGCAGCAGGCTTCCCCCGACACATAAAACAGCAGGACGCCGCAGGTCGTTCAGGCATCAATAAACGATTGTGGAGAACAACGACAACACTGTGGCCAGCCTCAGATGATATTCTGACCCTGTTTCCTTTCCATCTCAATTCAAATCCATATGAATTAATAACAAATATATATATATATATATATATATATATATATATATATATATATATATATATATATATATATATAACCCTAACCCTATATATAGAGAGAGAGAGAGAAAGAGAGAGAGAGAGAGAGAGAGAGAGAGAGAGAGAGGAAGACAGAGATAAAAGGCCTATTATATATAAATATAAAATAATACAAATCAAATGAATCCATACATTGTTTAAATCGATATAATGATAAGTCATTATGCATAACGTTCCAATAATAAAGATAATACAATAACAAATACAGGACTAAGGGGAATTCATCCACAACTTTAAACTTCTGGAAGTTTTATAACTTAACTCATTGTGATATTCTAAAATATGGCCTGACGATGAATCATGAAGAGTTAAAGCTGCGGTTACCATCAAAGATCTATAAGGAAAGAGATAAATATAAATTAAAATAGTTCAATAAAAACTGTAATATTAAAGAGATATAAATACGACTTTTAAGATAAAGAGATCGAATTAAGAAATATATAAAAGATATATAAATAAAGAATTATACATAAAGATGTGTAAAATAAAGAGTTATAAATATAGATATATAAAAATAATATATTTAAAATATGTGGTATAAGTAAAAATACATGAGATAAAGATATAAAATGGAAAGAGACAGAAATAAAGATGTTTAAGATAAAGAGTATCTAATTTTTAAACTGTATTTATTTTAATATAGTTATTTAAATAAAGAAATTTAACATAAAGAGTTGAATAAAGTTATATAAATAAAGATAAATAAAATGAAGAGATGTAAATGAGGATAGTTGAAACAACGATTTATAGAGATTTAAATAAATTGAATAGATATGAAACAAGAGGAAAAAAAACAGATTTTAATAAAGAGATATGAATAAAGGGTTCCCAGAGGTGACTGCGGGAACACCAGATGTAATCTGAAGCAGATTTTGAATAACAAGAAGACCCCAACTCTCACGACGCTCTGATTGGCTAACGGGCTTGGACTAGCCTCTTATTGGCTGCTCGGCTCCCGTTAGGCCTGGTCTGCCATTGGCTGCCGACCACCATCAGATTACCTCATCATATAAACCTGATGGGCCTCGGATCCAGAGCTCACATTTCTCACGGATGACGAGCAACCGCAATACCCGACGTTTGGAATCTAAAATCTCACTTTCCTTTTTCATTTTTGACTTTTGACTTCTCCTATCCTTTCGTTTTTTCTTTAAAGTGAATCCAATTGTGACTTTTGCCTGACTGAAACTGAAAGGCAGTCTTTACTTTTACCCAACCGGTTATTCGGTGGAGGATGACGTTGGTCCTCCGGTGAAGCGGCTCGTGCCTGCAGAGTCCTCTCGTGTTGGATGTCATTCTGGTCCTCAGTGGTTCTCGTGAGCTCGTCTTCCCGGCAGCAGATGAGCCTCGCGGCCTGACCTCTCAGAGAGACCCCGTGATCAGCAGGTCAGTGATCGATCAGATCCGCCATGAACGTGATCGGCAGCTACCAGCATCACCACCTCATGCACGAGACCTTCCCGTTCGTCCCGCGGTGCGCCCAGGAGCCCTACCTCCACAGCTGGGGGCCCCAGGCCTACCCGGCCGAGGCCGTGTACGGGGGGCCCCCGGGGGGCCACGACGCCCCGCTGGAGGGGCTGTCGGCCCGTGGTGGCACGCGCCGGCCCCCGGGGCCCAAGAAGGAGCGACGGCGGACAGAGAGCATCAACACGGCCTTCGCGGAGCTCCGCGAGCGGATCCCCAACGTGCCCGCGGACACCAAGCTGTCAAAGATCAAGACGCTGCGGCTGGCCACCAGCTACATATCCTACCTGATGGACGTGCTGGCCGCGGACTGCGGTCACGCCGATGGCTTCAAGGCGGACATCAAGAAGTTCGACAACCGAGAAACCAAGCGCAAGCGGGAACTGGTGGGTGCCCAGATGTGGAGGTTCAGTGGGTGTGTGATGTTGTGTTCAGGGGGATGTTGAGGTTCACAGGTCTGACCCGAGCCCTGATGAACAACACCGAGGTCTGGTAGTAAGCTGAACCCTCCTGAACAGGGCCAGTATAACCCGAATCCTCCCGAACAGGCCCATTTTGACCCGAACCCTCCCGAACAGGTCCAGTATAACCCGAATGCTCCCGAACAGGGCCAGTATAACCCGAAAAGGCCCAGTGTAACCCGAACCCTGCTTAATAGTCCCAGTATAACCAGAACCCTGTACCACATTACCAGGCCTTCATGTTTTTATTACGTTGCCATTACCATTCAACGAGTCAGTCTGATACAACTTTCATTTACATCTTGAAGTGTTTTAATATTGTTGTTATATTTGAACAGTCATAGTTCAACATTTTAATAATTATCAAGCTTCATGGTAATATGTCTTCATCTCTTCTTATTTTCGAAATCAATTAGCAGTTTAAATGATACTGGTGTTTGAAATAAATATAGTGGGCTAGATATAAGATAATACATATAATTATATACATATGCCTACATAATTCATGTCTAGGCCTATTTAATAAGGCTGGATCAGGACTGGTTAAATACATAATGAGGCACCACTCTTATGGAGACTGAATCTAACGAACCGATATCTTTACTGCGAGTTAAGTTGAGTGGTCCTTCCTTGCTTCACTCGGTGCTTAGGCTATTTTATATCTTCTGAGAAGAGAAGCGTTATTTTATGTCCTAACATGTTTAGATACAATTTGATTACATTTAATTCAGTTGTAACAGCAGCAGATATTTCTAAAGATAAGGTATAACAAAAAATACGGGCAATAATGAAGTAAGAATAAAGTCTGACTCTTATGCAACAGAACAGTATAAATATCGGGATTCAGATCAGTCAGTTAATGACGCCTTATTTATATCATATATCGGGTCTCGATGAGTGATTGTGTAACAGTGCCTGGGCTATACAATTATGGGCAGGCTGCCTTTAATACTGAATAGGCCCTTTAGAGATTTAGGCTACAATCAAAAATAGATAGCGGGTGTATGTGAGTAAATGCAATATAATATAATAATATGTATATTAGAATAATATAATAATAATAAGAATAATAATAATAATAATATAACAATATAATAATATATTATATTGTTTAATGTAATATATATTATTTATGATTTTGTGAACCTTTGGTGTTTCAGAGCGTAGGTTCTCTAGTGTTATTATATTCTATAATGTTATAGTTTATATATATGTGTGTATATATATAATATTACATAGTATCATAGAATAACACAATATAGCGCTATATAATGTACTATATCATTATATAATTTAGAATCCATCTATATTGGTTCCAAACGACGAGCAGGATTATCTATAGGCATATAATATAATTAGGCCTATATAAAGTACAATATCTCATACGTTAGAATCGATCAACTATCTCCAGCATTGTGCATATAATATAATATCATAATATATGTGATATTATATAATGTCATAATAATCTAAGATGTGCTATTATATAATAATATATTATATTTCATAATATCATAATAATATATGATATTATATAGTATAATAATATATTATATTGTATTATATAATAATATATAATGAGTATATGTAATCTATAATCGATATCTTGTTCCAGAGCGACTGGCTCAAGGAGTGTGGCTACTATTAAATATAAATAACATGTTATTACACGGCTCTTCTCAATGCCGTGGAACGCTCCGTTCACTTGCATGGGCCCTTCACAACTTCCGGTGGTGAATGATAATTCACCGTTGCTAAGCGTAATTGACCGCTGTGAAGGAAAACAAAGGATTTTTTGCCTCTAATGACGTCTTTGGTATTTCTCCGCAAGTAGTCCGGTAACTTGTCAACCCCAGCGTCTTCGGTTGCTAAGCGACGTCAACGTCTTTGGCGGACTATTTCTCTGTTGATCAACACTACGAATGCTGGTTACAAATAAATTGTAAAAAGACACACCATGAAGTTATTTTTTCTTACATATTATATGATGATTTATGATTGGGTATTAATTAATCTATGATCCTTCTCTGGTTCCAGAGCGACGGGCTGCAGGAGTCGGCGGCGGGGGAGAAGCGTCTGAAGGGCCGGACGGGCTGGCCGCAGCAGGTCTGGGCGCTGGAGCTCAACCCGTAAGGCCCCGGAGAAGTCCTGAGCGGGTCTGGGCCCTGGACCTCACCCCGAGGGGACCGGAGCGGGCCTCGGCCCTGGAGCTCAGACCCTAGGTGACCCGGGGCCCACACTGTAGGGTTATGATGGAGGAGGAGGATCACAGGAGCCCTGGTCCCGGACCGGAGAGACACTGAGACCTGGTGGTGATATCAGAGACTGTCCGTCCTGTTGCTGTTTGATGTTGGATCTACCTCAGAAATATCGTCCGTTTAAGAAGATTTAATCCATTAGGACTTTTAGGCTTCGAGAGATTGGACGAATAGAACAACGTATTCATTATACATGCTGTATGGTTATAATAAAGGATTGTTATCGTTATTATATTATAATAAATTATAATAAAGATTTAATTTAGGACACACGTGTTCATTGGATTGTCTGACTGCTTTGGATCCGCGTCCACACGGTCCAGGATTATATAAAAACTCTAAATTAAAATAAAACATTTTTAAAAACTTTATTGAAATTAACTTCGACCATGAACTGTGAAACCTATGCAATCACTTCAAAATATCCTCCGAGTAAAATAGTAAAAATGGAAACAACCATCACATTAACCTGCGGCCATGGGTTTAAAATGCTAAAGCTGAAATAACGTCATTATTTTTAACAATAACAGCATTTTAATATATATATATATATATATATATATATATATATATATATATATATATATATATATATATATATATATATATATATATATAACAAAGGAGAAACATCTGAGGATATAACCGAGACAGTGACTTTCTCTCTTTCTGAATACTTCATGGTATCAGCAAGACGTTGTAAAAATAGAAAATATCTTATGATACTAAAATATGACATATTTAGTTGATCACGGACTCGGTGGGGAAATCTAAAATACTCAGGAGTCCCTATTTCTTCTAAACGCCAATACCGAGGTCAGATTTCTCTTGAAGGAGTTTCTTAGAAGGCTCATAGAAAAACTAAAGTATGCGATTTCCCCATAGTGTTAGAGCATTAAAGCTGGAGTGGGCAGGAGAATCCTTCCTCTGAAACACATGACCAGCTCTTTACTCCGGTCTACTTGAAGAAGACTCGGGTCTTCTTGAGGAAGACTCCGATCTAATTGAGGAAGACTCCGGTCTTCTTGAGGAAGACTCCGGTCTGCTTGAGGTAGACTCCGGTCTGCTAGAGGAAAACTGCGTCCGGCCTTGAGGAAGACTCCGGTTTGCATAGTGCACGCAGGCTGGTAGGCAGACAGGTGGGCTTTCCAATTATTTAATTCGGGCCGAATGATTGATTGATGATTGATGGATTCTAAGATAATTAAGGAAATGAAGGAAAGCGAACAAACATGGTTCTAAACTAAATCTCCTATCCTATCTTCAAGCATACTTTGACCCACAGTCCTCCGTGGTCTCTGGTCCATCGGGGTTACGGCGAAACCGTGGGGCCACGGCTACTGCACCAAGACTGAACCGTATGGCGTTTTTTTTTATGTAGGGTACTTCGAAAATGTGTGTATTACCCTTCTTCGTATTAAACCCGTTTCTTCGTGTCTTTTAGATGTGTACTCAGTTGTCGGGATGATCACCTTCTCCGGTTATTGAAGAATATAAAATAAACGATGCTCCTAGAAATAGACCGCAGCCCCCTCTAGTGCAGGGACATGGTATGGCCCAACAGATCACTGGAGGCAGGGGCCTCTCAACATGGCGCCGTCCTCATCGTGTCATAACACGGGGCTGAAGTGGGTGCATGCAAACAAAGTGAATGCCAAATTAATTGTCTTACAGTGGGAGCCATTTTGCTTTACTGTGGCTTGCTGACAAAAACAAAAACAAAGTGTTTTAGTGACATCCCCAGTGTGAATGTTCACCTAGTTGTATGATGGATCATGGACCGATAAGCAGGGGCGTAGCCAGGACATTATTACGGTGGTGGCCAGCTTTTATTTGTGGGGTGGCACTTGATTGTCATTAATTATTATTCTTATTTAAATATAACACTTTAAATAAGAATAATAAGTCAAAGTTAGATCAAACTAATAGTGCATATAGTTCAGCTTTCTTTAGACCGTTTCCGTTCAGGATGTTTTAATTTATAGGGACCCTACCACTCCATAAAAACATACAGAAATTTGTCTCCTCATTTCCTATATATTGAACAACACTAGATAGTTAAATATTTAGGGAATAGGGAAATTAGGAATTCAAACACTAATGGTGCGCCATAGTAGTGAAAACAGTTCTGTACTCTCTAAGGAAGGACCCTATCTAGTGTCGTAATGATAGGATAGGACCAATCAGCACTCGGGGGAGGGATGATAGGTGAAGACCAATCAGTGGTCGGGGGAGGGATGCTAGGTTAGGACCAATCAGCGCTCGGGGGAGGGATCTTCAGTTGTCTGCAGATCATATCACGTCAACATTCAATATATTTTGAGTGTTTTAAAGCAGACGAGACCAGTTGAGTCTGTACAATATGTTTATTATCATTAATAGGCAGCTACACGCACATATACACATCGTTTTATATCTATATATATGTATATATAAATACATAAATATGTATATATATCCATATATATGTATCCTTCTGCGCTACACAGGATACAAGCTAACGGGTAACAGGACTGGCACAGCTAATTTATTTCTACACGCAAAATAAAGGATAGGATACAAATACAATCCATACACAAAGTCAACAAGTCTAGTAAACCAGGAGAACCATCAGCCAGAGGGAGAGAGGTAATGAGAGACAGTAGATGATAAGAGAGAGAAGATAAGAGAGATGAGACAGTAGATAATGAGTGATAATGAGACAGTAAATGATAAGAGAGAGAAGATAATGAGAGATGAGACAGTAGATAAGAGAGAGAAGATAATGAGATAGTAGATGATGAGAAGATAATGATAATGAGAGCAGATGAGAAAATGAAGAGAGAAGCCAAAGAGAGAGAGAGTAGACCATGAGAGCAAGAGAGAGACAGAAGATAATGAGAGAGAGCAGATAATGAGAGAGACTGTAGATAACGAGATTGAGAGACAGAGGGGAGGGGAGAGGCCATGTGTGAGACCAGTGTTGATTAGAGTGGACATGATTCTGTCCCCGCACACCAGGCTATATTTAGTACAAAGGGGGTCCATGGTGTCAGAAGGTCGCTGTCGGTGGGGGGGGGGGGGGGGGGGGGGAGGACGGTTTCCATGTTCTGCCCGGGGGGGGAGCAGCAGCCCCCGGAACCCCTCAGAACCGACCAATGACAGCAGGCCAGCGGCTGCAGCGGCGGGGTTCCGTCGGGCTAGGGGTTGCCGCGGTGACGGAGGAGCGGATGGCGGTGCTGATGGTGGGGGGGGGGCGGGGGCTAGTCGAGCTGCTTGGCCCCGTCGGCCTTGGGCTCCATGCGGGTCTTGCTGCTCTTCACCATGTAGATGAAGTAGGTGAGCGTCTCCTTCTCGTTCACCGGGATGTTCCGGAAGTGGCGGCTCACCGTCTGGAACGCACCCGAGATAGCATGGACGGTTAGCACGGATAGCTAGCACCGACAGTTAGCACAGCGTATTGCCAAGGATATTGAGACGGTAGGCTAGTCAGCAAGGGGCCCAGATAGCAGATAGTCAGTAGGAGGGCTAGACTATTATGCAGAACCGGGACCCATCTTCAACTCTTCTATGTAGCTTAAAGCAACACTTGCAGTTAGCACTAGCAGTGCAGAGGTCACGTGACAGCAACAGTGTTATTATGGGAAGCAGTCTAGACGTGATACAGAGCGACTACCAGCTCCCTACGCCGCCTCTCTTGACTACCACCCTGATTTACATCTCCCTCCCACACCACCTCCTGTTTTACCATGAGGTGTTCACCGTGAGGACTCAGGTAAACACACCGTGAGGACTCAGGTAAACACACCGTGAGGACTCAGGTAAACACACCGTGAGGACTCAGGTAAACACACCGTGAGGACTCAGGGAAACACACCGTGAGGACTCAGGGAAACACACCGTGAGGACTCAGGGAAACACACCGTGAGGACTCAGGTAAACACACCGTGAGGACTCAGGTAAACACACCGTGAGGACTCAGGTAAACACACCGTGAGGACTCAGGTAAACACACCGTGAGGACTCAGGTAAACACACCGTGAGGACTCAGGGAAACACACCGTGAGGACTCAGGGAAACACACCGTGAGGACCGGAACACTAGCACTCTCTCATGGTCCAAGAAAGACATACAGGTAGGTATACTGACAGGTATACAGACATACACAGAGAGGGAGGCAGGCAGACAGACAGAGAGGCAGGTAGACAGACATGTAGGTAAACAGACAGACAGGTAGGTGAACCGATGTGTAGGTGAACAGACTGACAGGTGTACAGACAGTCAGGTGAACAGAGAGGTGAACAGACAGGTAGACAGAAAGACAGGGGATCAGACGGACAGGGGAATAGACACGTGAACAGAGAGGTGAACAGACAGTTAGAGAGACTGAAAGGGGAATAGGCATGTGAACAGTGAGGTGAACAGTCAGTTAGAGAGACAGACAGACAGGTGAAAAGACAGACAGGTTACCTCTGCTAGCTGGGCCTTGTTGAGGCCTGGCCGGGTCTGGAGCTTGTAGTGTCTCTTATAGCGCCGCAGCGTGTTCACCTGCAGCTGGAACAGATCCACCTGCACACACACAACAACATTATGGCGTGGAACAACAAAGTCTTATAGGATGGAAGGAAGTCACCAAGGCAGGAGATACAAATCATACTAAGGCTTTTAAACGCAAAAAAACATTCTTGGATATTTACTCTTTATGTATTTTGGCAACACGACCCACTTAAGTCCCAATGAAGGCACATGTGCGTGCAGAGTTTCAATGAAATCGCACTGGTTGGTTCTTAAGAAAATAGATGTCGAGGCGCTAGTGCTAAAAACCGAATAAGACCCCCTATAAGATAAAAACACTTAAAACGTATTTAAAGCGAGGGAACACGATGGACGGTCAACGACCACTGACATTTTCCCGTCTAATAAAGGGATTGTAAAAAGTAGAAAATGCTAGTCTTGAGCCCCGGGGGGGCGTGTGTGGCGTAACCATGGTTACCTCTGGGACCTCTACGTCGTGGTCAGGTGACTCTCCTCCGTCGTCACTCGTCTTCCTCTTCCTCTTGTTCCGGACGCTCTGGATGAAGTTCTTATGGAAGTCACATATGTAGAGGTGACGGACCTACAAGCACAATAAGGCACAGAACCATTTAACACACACACCGCCATGAGACACACACACACACACCGCCATTAGACACACACCGCAATTAGACACACACACAGCCATTAGAGACACACACGTACACACACACACATACACATTCACACACACAATGCCATTAGAGACACATACACCCACCACCATTAGAGACACACACACTTAACAAAGACAAAACACACACACACACACAGACATATTCAAGCACATGAAGAGACGCACACGTGGACATAGCCCCCAACTCGTTCATCACGAAGCCCTGTCCCGTGCTCCGTGCGCAGTCCCGCAGTTACCATAACAACACGTCGACACTCACACTCTTGTCGATGTCCAGCTTGAGCTTCTTCTGGGAGATGCTCTTCTGGATCCTCTTGCTGAACGACGCGTTGCCCGCCGACCGCCCGCAGCGCTGCCCGTCCTCCAGCAGGCAGCAGCTCTGCCCGCAGCCCGGTGGTGCCGGAGGTCCGTCGTGGCTGTCCTCCTCGGTGCTGAACCCGTTCATGGCGCCTCCTCTGGGGGGGCTGCTCTGCTCCCGCGGCCCTGGAGGAGCTGGACGAGCTCCGAGGCTAGGCTAATGAGTGTAGCTTCAGAAATATGGAAACTAGTCCAGACACATACAGAAGCGCTCCGGCTGTTTTTAAATCTCCATTCAAACTTTAAACTGACGTTGTCGCTGATGTGTCCGTGAAACTAAAACTTATCCTCGAAATGAAGTAAAAAACGCAAAGGAATGAAATCAGAGGACCGACGGACTCCTGTGACGGCTAACCTTGTGAGTCTTAAATGTTTCCTCTCATCCTAACGTCCGTAAAGAAGCTGCACACTGCCACCGAGACGACGACGCGTTGGCGTATTCGTAAGGGAATTCAATAAAGTGGGAATAAATACGGTTAAATTCACTGCGGAGTTCAACAAAGTCCTCAAGCACCGCAGAACTGCCTCACGTACAATGGAATAGATTTGTACATCGGAAGTGACATGCCTTAAACCTCATTGGTCAGTTCTATAGAAGGCGGGGCCGAAGGGGTAATTATGGCTCGCCAATTGGTCAAACTTCACGTCAGTCAAATCCCGTACTTCCTCGTTGAGGTTGCTGTTTGTTTCCTAGTTCCTCGTTGGGAATGTTCGTGTCCACATGATACGACAGTATGGATTGAAACGGCAGAAACATCGTCAATCGTATGATATGTGTTGATATATCGTGTTGATATAAATGATATAAGATACAACTTATATGATTGAACTTACTAATGTGTCATGGAGCGCTGTCGGGCATGAAGTATGTGCAACCAACCCAACATGCACGGACGCTTGAGGAAAATTAAAAACAAAGAAATATATTTTTTATACACAATTTTCAACCAGTTCTATAAAGTATAGTTAAAATGATTAGGGGGCAATTCGATTCCCAAATTCGAAGCAATTCGAAACCCTTGTTGTTAATGCGTGTTGTTATAACGCCAACATGTCATTCCGCCATCGGCCACGGGTATGAGACAAAGTTCCACCGATTCATTTGCTGTGTATACCATGTACTGGAGAACGAGATGTTACGATCAAAAGATTATAACATAACATCCTATCACAACAGCGTTCACATATTGGCTGCCTTGCATGCGTTGTTATCCAGGACCTTGACAGTGTGGTAGTATGTTGTGTAACAGTGGATATCACTAGTGATAGCGATACAAGCTATAGCGCAGGGGACACCAACCTTTTGGAACCTGAGAGCTCCTTCATGGGTACTGAGTCATACGAAGGGCACCCAGTTTGATACACTCTTCTGAAATAACACATTTGCTCAGTTTGCCTTTAGTTATATATTATTTTGAATGATTAATGATACTCGTCTATGTGAAGACACTGATCATTTCAATGATTTCTCACAATAATTATCAACAATGACTTAAAGAAGGTGGGAAAGAGTTGTGCTGTTTTTTTAGAACAGGCCTTTAGAACAAGGTATAGACTCACATCTACAGAGAAAGGCACGGACTCATAGCTATAGAGAAAGTTATGGACTCATAGTTATAGAGAAAGGCACGGACTCATAGCTATAGAGAAAGGTACGGACTCATAGCTATAGAGAAAAGCACAGACTCATAGCTATAGAGAAAGGTACGGACTCATAGCTATAGAGCAGGGGTCAGCAACCTATTCAACTTGCAGTGCCAGTTTTACATTTTCTCGTTAATGAGGGTGCCTTAAGCAACAATATATTAATAATTAAGCTGAATTATGACACAGCAATCAAAAACATTTCCAGAAGAACTGGAATTGTATTATTTCCATATAGTCCACAATCATGCATCAACATTTTAAATGTTTTTTTGGTTGTTATATTTGCAACATGGGCTTACAAATAATGATTACCTATGTCCCATCTTAAAACACCATTTTCAGAAACTCATTCAAAAACATATTTACACTGTGAGAAACGTAAAAAATGAGAATATATGAGAATGTTGGAACCATCCACATAAATATCTTTACGAAATGTACAGCTTTGCAAAACCATGTGAAGGCGATGCATAAAGGCCACTTGCAACAATATTTTAAATATTTTCTTCTCTATTACTCACAACATAGGTTTAAAAACTATTAATTGATCCCATTTCAGAACACTGGTTTCTGTAACTAGTTTAAACATATTTGCACTGGGAGGAAATGCCCAAAACAGAATAAAGTGCAAAAAAAATCGGTAGTAATGATTATGCTGCCGCATTGTGCTGTGATTTTTTAAAATAATAATAAAAGAAGAAAAAAAAAATGTACATATATATTTTTTTAAGTGTGCCAATGATTATGCTGCCCCGTGCCAGTGGTGGCACGCGTGCCTAGGGTTGCCGACCCCTGCTATAGACAATGGTACGGACTCATAGCTATAGAGAACGGCAGATAACCAAAGTCAGCTCCCCCCAGCAGGATATCAAACCACACTAACAATACAAGCCCCGGTCACCCACCTCCCCAGTACAACCATTACTCAGCCTATTACATTCTAATGCAGTCTAATGTAGTCTAACATAGTCTAATGTAGTCTAATGCAGTCTTACATAGTCTAATGAAGTCTCATGTAGTCTAAAATAGTCGAATGATGTCTGATGCAGTCTAAACCAGTCTACTGTGGTCTATTGTAGTCTAATGTAGTCTAACACAGTCTAACAGAGCCTAATGTGGTTGAATGGAGTCTCACATAGTCTAATCCAGTCTAACATATTTTATGCAGTCTAACAGTTTATGCAGTCTAACATTGTCTAATGCAGTCTAACATAGTGTCATATAGTAATATGCAGTCTAGTGTATCCTAATATAATATTATGCAGCCTAATAATAATGTAACAAAACGGATGATGGAGGGTTAGCTGTAACGACAGCCAGACACAGACCATAGACCTCATTCCAAATATAGAAACCTTTTTATTTACACATTAGGCAAAACTATCATGCCATCTCAGATTAGTTCATCAGCATGTCCCATAACTAAATACACTTTTACAATTGCATGTTCAGTAGAAAAAAATACATCTATTTAATCAGATACAAAATGTACACTTCTCTGACCGCTGGCCATGAACATTAGAAATCATTTCTTGCATCTTCACAATTTCCATCAGGAACAATAATTCCCCACAAGGTTGTGTCAAAACGTTCAAAGAAAGATTTGAAACCCAAACATTTAGAAAAAAAAATCGACGGACACAGAGTCTCCACCGCAAATGACTTGGAAGTGTGGGAATACACAAAGTTAAGGAGCATGAACTTTGTATACATTGCGTAAAACATGTCTAATACACTGTATTATATATATATATACAATACACTATAATATATATCACTTCTAGTGTATTATATATAACACACTATATTATATATATATATATATATATATATATATATATTAAACCACTATAATTATATATCTATAGATATAGATATATACAGGGTGCGATTTGTGAAAAAACCAGAGGGGGGGATAATTTTGAGAAACATTTTAAAATGTTTCAAAATGAAGACGGACCCTGTGTATTTTGGTTGTTATTTATTACGATGTAATGGTGAAAATACTTTGGGTGGGGGGGATAATTTTTATCCCCACCGAGGATAAAAATAATTCAGCAGAGGGTAGGACGTGTAAACCAGAGGGGGGGATAATCCCCACCGGCAAATCGCACCCTGGATATATACACATACATATCTAGACCCCCAGGCTTTAGGTTTTGAAATGTTATCCTACATCGTTGCGCTACTGCTTCCACACATCGTTTCACTCAACATCTGCCCCTCATCCCGATGTCCCAGTGAACATCACTGGGGATTATTCCTAGTTCACTCAGCTATTAGTAGGTCACTAAGGGATTAGTAGGGGTTAGCAGGCTAGTCGTTTGCTCTGGACTACGAATCACTAGGCAGTGTTTGTGTGTAAGACCTTTGAGATCTTTCAAACAATTTCTCCAATCAAAAATGTATCATCAAATATGTTTAGCTTATAAATCAGCTGTCAGCATACCAGCGACCCCAAATGAGGTCCCGCCCCCATGTAAATACCACACTGATACCAGCTAGCATGGCCTCGGCTAACTACCACACTGATATCAGCTAGCATGGCCTCTGCTAACTACCACACTGATACCAGCTAGCATGGCCTCGGCTAACTACCACACTGATATCAGCTAGCATGGCCTCTGCTAACTACCACACTGATATCAGCTAGCATGGCCTCGGCTAACTACCACACTGATATCAGCTAGCATGGCCTCTGCTAACTACCACACTGATATCAGCTAGCATGGCCTCGGCTAACTACCACACTGATATCAGCTAGCATGGCCTCTGCTAACTACCACACTGATATCAGCTAGCATGGCCTCTGCTAGCTACCCAACTGATATCAGCTAGTCTGGTGGCCTCTGCTAACTACCACACTGATATCAGCTTGTCTGTTGGCATCTGTAAACTACCATGCTAAAAAGCTGCAAGCATCAATGCATGAAAAGATTCATTAGATTATTCTAGGAAGACAAAGTTGGCCCCATATTAACACTTTCAATCAACATAAAACACAGGCGGTTCAGATGCTAACGTAGCTTCCATGGCAGTGTAGAAGCTAACGTAGCTTTCATACAAGCGTATACACTAATGTAGCTTCCATACCAGCATAGCCAAAGACAACCCTCTACCATGACTACATATTATTTACCCAACACAACCCTCTCTATGCATGGAAGTCGTCGCAGAACGTTTTGTGACTGACAACTGATCAAACATCACTGAAGAGGAGAGATAGTGCAAAGACCTCTTGGCCGTAAATATGGAGTTGATTATGATTCCAGTGGACAACATCAATGAACAAAAAAATAATAACATTAAAAACATTACATGAGCATACATCAAATTAACCTAAAAGACCTAACATGAGCCCTAAAGGTGCCGTAGGAAGAGATCAAAGCCGTCAGTGGTGAGTCCTTTGTTAGAAAAGGTCAAAGCCAGCTGTTAGTGAGTCAAGTGGGCCGCGAGAATATCTGTTCTGAGTCGGTCTGACCCGGTCAGCTGCCCTTAAAGGTTGAGTTGCCTCGCTTCCGTTGGCCAGCCATTGGTCCAACGAACCATCCGTCCGCTCTACCACTCCAAAGATTAGCCCTATCACAGCTCAAGCACCATCTGATTGGCCCAAACTGGTATGGTCATCCTCCTACAACCAAAGGTTCGAAGGAGGAGCACATTTCAACTTAAGCTCGCCCCTGGATCTTTTCTGACCAATCGGGACATCTCTTTCCTGATTGGTTCACTGTATCCCTCTAGCCTGTCCATCACAGGTGTGTGAAATGCAGCACTTCTTACTGGAGGAGAAACGCACTGAGGGAGGGGACGATTTTTGGTTGTTTAGTTTCAAAATCTGGCTCTCTTCTAATCTCTCTCTCTCTCTCTTTACACTGCTCAAATCTTACCTACAGCAGCTTTAAAGCAAATAATAGGAACTTTAGAGACATAACATAAATATATTAGACAAATAAAACCCTACTGATGACTAAACTCCTACACATGTTAGACATGTCGTACACAAGTTAGACACGTAATACACATGTTAGACATGTGATAAAGATGTTAGACATGTAGTACACATGTTAGACATGTAATACACATGTAAGACATGTGATACAGATGTTAGACATGTAGTACACATGTTAGACACGTAATACACATGTTAGACATGTGATAAAGATGTTAGACATGTAGTACACATGTTAGACACGTAATACACATGTTAGACATGTGATAAAGATGTTAGACATGTAGTACACATGTTAGACATGTAATACACATGTAAGACATGTGATACAGATGTAAGACATGTAGTACACATGTTAGACATGTAATACACGTTAGACATGTGATACAGATGTTAGACATGTAGTACAAATGTGATATGTAGTACACACGTTAGACATGTAATACTTCGACATGTAACACAGATATAAGACGTGAACAGACCACTTGTTTTAAAAGAGGGCAGAACTTAACTTTGAAAGGAAGGACAACGTTGCGGTCGGACTCTAAACTAGTCGATGTATGGAATTGTGTCTCAAAGACAATATTCTATAGCAAATATTCAAACTTCCCAAAGAGACCTCCCGCTGAGCGGTCAGGGCTGGAGCTCGGGTCGAGATCAAGGCACTGCGTTTAGCTTGTGGTCACAAGTCCTTTCTGCTCTACGAACTACCTCATATTAACATGATGTCATCGTAATTTAAAGTGTCGTAAGCACTGTGTTTTGACATGACGTGACGTTTTCGATTTAACATGAATGATACCATATTCACATGACGTCATGATCATTTAAACGTGATGCGATCACATCGTTTTACCTTGTCGTCATTTCAACATGATGTCGTCGCATCATTTCAACATGATGTCGTCACATCATTTCAACATGATGTCGTCACATCATTTCAACATGATGTCGTCACATCATTTCAACATGATATTATTTCAACATGATGTCGTCACATCATTTCAACATGATATCATTTCAACATGATGTCGTCACATCATTTCAACATGATGTCATCCTTATTTACATCAATGCCAATTTATCCCCATCCTCATTTAGCCCTAACCCCCCCCCCGTATACGACATCATCAGCGAGCAGCCTGACAGACTGTCCCTGTTCTTGTGTGGAGCTCTAGCGTGTGTGTATGTGGCCTTGAGCGTGTGTGTGTGTGTGTGTGCATATTCATATGTGTGTCCTCACTGTGTCTGCAAGTCTTTGCTGAATCAGTCTGACTCGCTCCTCTCATGGGTGTCAGGATGTATTTAACTCAGAGAGAGAGAGGGAGAGGGAGAGGGGGAGAGAGAGAGAGAGAGAGAGAGAGAGAGAGAGAGAGAGAGAGAGAGAGAGAGAGAGAGAGAGAGAGCGAGAGAGAGCGAGAGAGAGAGCGAGAGAGAGCGAGAGAGAGAGCAGTGAAGACTTTTGTTCTCAGTACAGTAATCCAGTCGTTGATCATCTTAATCTTCCAGTAAGGGTTTAGGATCCTCCCCATTGATCCAACTGGTAATCCATTGGTTGATGGATTCTATTTTAGACTCTGTTCTCTAACCAGGGTGTGTATTATAACGTGTGATCTGTAGGGTGCACATCATAAAGTCTGCTCTACGCGTTGGTCGAAGACCAGAATGTGTGATGCTTGAGGAGGTTCCAGACTGTAGTCTGTAGCAGGGCCAGGTCCCGGTCCGGTGGGGCCCTAAACCGGTCCCAGGTTGAAGTGGTCCAGCACCGTGGCGTTGGTCTTCTCAAACAGCCACTGCTGGCTGGGGGAGGAGGGTTTACAGGTGCTCATGAAGACGCGGTGCTCCGACGGACTGCTGTCGATACAGCTGTTGCTGACCGGGTGGTACAGACTCCGGTCCTGAAACCATGGAAACCACAGCCACGGTTACCCCCCTGCAGCTCTGCACTCCCTCATCTGTCCAACCATGCATCCATGCATCTACGCATTCATATATATAGACAGTATGTACACATATACAACTATGCATTCATATATATATAGACAGTACAGTATGTGCATCCATACATCTACACATTCATATAGATAGACAGTACAGTATATACATGTACATGTTGCTGGTACCTTGCGGTAGTCACTATAACCTGTATGTTGCTGGTACCTTGCGGTGGCCACTATAACCTGCATGTTGCTGGTACCTTGCGGTAGCCACTATAACCTGTATGTTGCTGGTTCCTTGGGGTGGCCACTGTAACCTGTATGTTGCTGGTACCTTGCGGTAGCCACTGTAACCTGTATGTTGCTGGTACCTTGCGGTAGCCACTGTAACCTGTATGTTGCTGGTACCTTGCGGTAGCCACTATAACCTGTATGTTGCTGGTACCTTGCGGTAGCCACTATAACCTGCATGTTGCTGGTACCTTGCGGTAGCCACTATAACCTGTATGTTGCTGGTACCTTGCGGTAGCCACTATAACCTGTATGTTGCTGGTACCTTACGGTAGCCACTAGAACCTGTATGTTGCTGGTACCTTGCGGTAGCCACTGTAACCTGTATGTTGCTGGGACCTTGCGGTAGCCACTATAACCTGTATGTTGCTGGTACCTTGCGGTGGCCACTATAACCTGTATGTTGCTGGTACCTTGCGGTGGCCACTGTAACCTGTATGTTGCTGGTACCTTGCGGTAGCCACTGTAACCTGTATGTTGCTGGTACCTTGCGGTAGCCACTGTAACCTGTATGTTGCTGAGACCTTGCGGTAGCCACTATAACCTGTATGTTGCTGGTACCTTGCGGTAGCCACTATAACCTGTATGTTGCTGGTACCTTGCGGTAGCCACTATAACCTGTATGTTGCTGGTACCTAGCGGTAGCCACTAGAACCTGTATGTTGCTGGTACCTTGCGGTAGCCACTGTAACCTGTATGTTGCTGGTACCTTGCGGTAGCCACTGTAACCTGTATGTTGCTGGTACCTTGCGGTAGCCACTGTAACCTGTATGTTGCTGGTACCTTGCGGTGGCCACTGTAACCTGTATGTTGCTGGTACCTTGCGGTGGCCACTGTAACCTGTATGTTGCTGGGACCTTGCGGTAGCCACTATAACCTGTATGTTGCTGGTACCTTGCGGTAGCCACTATAACCTGTATGTTGCTGGTACCTTGCGGTAGCCACTGTAACCTGTATGTTGCTGGTACCTTGCGGTAGCCACTATAACCTGTATGTTGCTGGTACCTTGCGGTAGCCACTATAACCTGTATGTTAGTGGTACCTTGGGGTGGCCACTATAACCTGTATTTTGCTGGTACCTTGCGGTAGCGCCACAGCTGGTTCCCCCTCATGCCGTGACAGTTGTACAGCGTGACGGGGCTGCTATGGGACACGGCGTCGAAGCACACCTTCTTGCTGTGGATCGGGTCGCCAACCCGGATGTCCTCCCTCCAGCCCAGGGTGAACACCTTTCACACACACACATTAACATATACACACATTAAAACACACACACATTAACATAAACAAACACATTAACACACACACAGAAACATGAATTAACACAAATTTACATTAACATAAAAATGCATTAACACATACAGACATTAACATAAACAAACACATTAACACACACTCACATTAACATATACACACATTAACACAAACACACACACATTAACATTAACATAAACATTAACACACACACACACACATGCGTTAACACACAAACACACACACACAGATATTAACACATAAACGTACACACACACATTGAAACACACACACACACACAAGTTAACAACCATTCCAAAACACACTCAAACATTCGTTTTTATTATGTACACACACACAAGTAAAGACACGTACATTAACACACACACTCACCTGTCCGTGGCCCCAGCTGATGTCGCCCCTCCCCTTCAGACAGCCCTCCAGGCGGATGGGACTCCCGGAGGAGAGGTGTTTACTCTCCAGACACATCCCGCTGGCCGCATTACGGATCTACGCACAATACATCTACATCTGTACACTACATAGATATAACACACGTAGATCTAGATCTGTACACTACATAGATATAACACACGTAGATCTAGATCTGTAAAAAACATAGATATAACACACGCACAGCTATAGATGTACTATACATAATGCAAATGGATCTATAGATATACTATTTAATACATATAGATCTATAGATGTACACTACATAGATATAACACACACAAAGCTATAGATGTACTTGACATAATGCATAAGGATCTATAGATGTACTATATAATAAATATAGATCTATAGCTGTAAAATACATAGATATGACGAACATAGAGCTATAGATGTACTATATAATACATATAGATCTATAGCTGTAAAACACATAGATATAACACACAGAGCTACCAATGTACATCCATAGCTCTATAGTGTTAATTGTATATTGTATATGTTCTATGGTAACTTATATAAAGTGTACAGTATATGATATCTGCTGAGTGAAACTACATAGTATAAAGTATAGGCTGTCTCAAAGTGAAACGCCGTAGCCTCCAGCGCGCGGCGTACCTCTCCCCAGGCCCCGGCGGGGGGCTCCACTGGGGGGTAGTGCTTGGGCAGGTCCCAGGCCACCTGGCTCATGAACCACTTGAAGTCCTTGCAGCCCAGTCGAGCGCGCAGCTCCTTCTGCTGGCTGGTGTCGCCCGCCGACAGGTGGCGGTACTCGGGCCGCCGCTGGTAGATGAACTCGGCGTACTCGTCCATCCACACCTCCGCCACGCGCTTCAGGTTCTGCGGGTCAAGGGGTCAGGGGTCAGGGGTCAGAGGTTCCACCGCCCGGACGTCACGTCAGGGCCTGTGTGTGTGTGTGCGCGTGTGTGCGTTCGTGTGTGTGTGTGTGTGTGTGTGTGCATGAGAGATTGCGAGTATATGTGTGTGTGTATGAGAGATTGTGTGTGTCCGGTTTGTGTGTGTGTGTGTGAGAGATTGTGTGTGTGTGTGTGTGTGTGAGAGATTGTGAGTGTGTGTGTGTGTGTGTGTGTGTGTGTGTGTGTGTGTGTGTGTGTGTGTGTGTGTGTGTGTGTGTGTGTGTGTGTTACCCTGGCAAGGCTGACTCCTCCCGGGACCTTATAAGGAACGTACTTCCTGTAGATGTGACCCACTCTGGAGCACGGGATGTCCTCCATCAGCCCCCCGCACATCCACACCTGGGAGCACAAGAACACAGAACCCTTTAGAACCCTGGTTAGAACACAGAACCCTGTTTAGAACCCAGAACCCTTTAGAACCCTGGTTAGAACCCAGAACCCTGTTTAGAACACAGAACCCTTTAGAACCCAGAACCCTGTTTAGAACACAGAACCCTTTAGAACCCAGAACCCTGTTTAGAACACAGAACCCTTTAGAACCCTGGTAAGAACCCAGAACCCTTTAGAACCCCGTTAAGAACCCCGAAACCTGTTTAGAACCCAGAACCCTGTTTAGAACCCAGAACCCTGTTTAGAACCCAGAACCCTGTTTAGAACCCAGAACCCTTTAGGACCCTGAATAGAACACAAACCCCTTTAGAACACATAACCCTTTAGAACACATAACCCTGTTTTGAACTCGAATGCCTTTAGAACCAAGAACCCTTTAGAACACAGAACCCTTTAGAACCCTTTAGACATGCAGTGTTGAGATATGAAGACTGATCACATGACTGATGAGTGTTCACCTTGAAGGAGATCTCATACTGCTCCCCCCCCCAGATCTCCAGACCCGTGTCATATCCTCCCAGCTCCCAGAACCACTTCCTGTCCACCGCAAACAGACCTCCTGCCATCACAGGTGACCTGGGAACACACACACACACACACACACACACACACACAGCTATTATTTTATTGCAATTGGATCCGATTTGTTGTTGCCCTTAATATATTAATAAATAAATGAATGTATACATTTTTTATTTTATTTATATATATTATTATTTCTTTATTTATATTATTATTATTATTTTTACAAAAAAATAATAATATACATAAATAAAAAATATATATATATAACTAAATAAATATACATAGTATTGGTAAATGTATAGCAATACTGGTACTGACTGGAAGGGCTCCTGGTTCTGCAGCCCCGGGGGGATGGTGTGTATATATTTATCTTTATATAGTATAGGTATATGTTAGGTAGTACTGACTGGAAGGATGGGGTGTATATATTTATCTTTATATAGTACAGGTATATGTTAGGTGGTACTGACTGGAAGGATGGGGTGTATATATTTATCTTTATATAGTACAGGTATATGTTAGGTGGTACTGACCGCTCGGGTGGGGTGGTATACATTTATCTTTATATAGTACAGGTATGTGTGTACTGGTACTGACTGGAAGGGCTCACTGGGGTCCTGGTTCTGCAGCTCGGCGGGAATGGGGATACGTTTGTAGAACATCTCCCAGTCGAAGGCGCCCCTCATGGCGTCGCCCGCCTGCGTCTCGTAGCCGAAGTTGTCGTGGTCGATCACGTCGATCATGGGACACACGATGGCCCTGCGGTTCTGAGCGATGCGGTCTGCGGGACCACGCAAGTACAAGTACACAGAGAGAACATACTACAGCTTAGGCCCAATGCGTACAAGAACACAGAGAATAAACGCTACAGCTTCCGGCCCAATGCATACAAGTACACAGAGAGTACACGCTAAGGGGTCAGAAGTATACTAAATGTACATTTAGTATATTTAGTGTGTCTCTGGTAGTATGTCGTGTATATTTAATGTGCATTTGGTAGTTTTTAGTGTATCTCTGGTAGTATGTAGTATATGTAGAGTTTGTATTTAGTGTGTCTGGTATTATATATAATATATATAGTGTATTTGGTAGTATTTGGTGAATATTTAGTGTGTACTGGTAGTATTTGGTGTATATTCAGTGTGTACTGGTAGTATTTGGTGTATATTTAGTGTGTACTGGTAGTATTTGGTGTATATTTAGTGTGTACTGGTAGTATTTGGTGTATATTTAATGTGTACTGGTAGTATTTGGTGTATATTTAGTGTGTACTGGTAGTATTTGGTGTATATTTAGTGTGTACTGGTAGTATTTGGTGTATATTTAGTGTGTACTGGTAGGATTTGGTGTATATTTAGTGTGTACTGGTAGGATTTGGAGTATATTTACCCAGTAAGGGGGGCAGCCAGTTGACATTGGCCTCACAGTGGGAGTCGAGGAAAGTGATGACCTCACCCGTTGCTGCCGCCGCCCCCAGGAGGCGTGTCCTAATAAGCCCCTCCCTCTTCTTATTCCGCAAAATCCGAACCTTCGGGAGACGAGCCATGTACTCCTCTAACGCTGCCTTCAGGTGCTCTGACAGACAGACAGGCAGACAGGCAGACGGGAAGAAAGACAGACAGGCCGACAGACAGACAGAGAGGCAGACAGAAGGGAAGACAGGCAGACAGGGAGGCAGACAGACAGACAGACAGACAGACCGACGGTTTAATTCAACCATAAACATCTCTATTCGTAGTTTCTGTATAACTACAGGTGTGTTAACTACAGCTGTGTTAATTACAGATGTTTTAACTACAGGTGTGTTTTAATTGAGGTGTTTTAACTACAGGTGTGTTAACTTCAGGTGTGTTAATTACAGATGTGTTAACTACAGGTGTGTTAACTTCAGGTGTGTAAACTATAGGTGCGTCAACTACAGGTGCGTAGACAGGTGTAATTAAACCCTAACCCTACCACCTAACCCCTATCCCATATGTGTGAATATGTATATACAGTGGGGCAAAAAAGTATTTAGTCAGCCACCAATTGTGCAAGTTCTCCCACTTAAAAAGACGAGAGAGGCCTGTAATTTTCATCATAGGTATACCTCAGCTATGAGAGACAAAATGAAAAAAAAAAATCCAGAAAATCACATTGTCTGATTTTTTAAGAATTTATTTGCAAATTATGGTGGAAAATAAGTATTTGGTCACCTACAAACCAGCAAGATTTCTGGCTGTGACAGACCTGTAACTTCTTCTTTAAGAGGCTCCTCTGTCCCCCACTTGTTACCTGTATTAATGGCACCTGATTGAACTCCTTATCAGTATAAAAGACACCTGTCCACAACCTCAAACAGTCATACTCCAAACTCCACTATGGCCAAGACCAAAGAGCTGTCAAAGGACACCAGAAACACAATTGTAGACCTGCACCAGGCTGGGAAGTCTGAATCTGCAATAGGTAAGCAGCTTGGTGTGAAGAAATCAACTGTGGGAGCAATTATTAGGAAATGGAATACATACAAGACCACTGATAATCTCCCTCGATCTGGGGCTCCACGCAAGATCTCACCCTGTGGGGTCAAAATGATCACAAGAACGGTGAACAAAAATCCCAGAACCACACGGGGGGACCTAGTTAATGACCTCCAGAGAGCTGGGACCAAAGTAACAAAGGCTACCATCACTAACACACTACGCCGCCAGGGACTCAAATCCTGCAGTGCCAGACGTGTCCCCCTGCTAAAGCCAGTGCATGTCCGGGCCCGTTTGAAGTTTGCTAGAGAGCATTTGGATGATCCAGAACAGGATTGGGAGAATGTCATATGGTCAGATGAAACCAAAATAGAACTTTTTGGTAAAAACTCAACTCGTCGTGTTTGGAGGAGAAAGAATGCTGAGTCTCATCCAAAGAACACCATACCTACAGTGAAGCATGGGGGTGGAAACATCATGCTTTGGGGCTGTTTTTCTGCCAAGGGACCAGGACGTCTGATCCGTGTGACGGAAAGAATGAATGGGGCCATGTATCGTGAGATTTTGAGTGAAAACCTCCTTCCATCAGCAAGGGCACTGAAGATGAAACGTGGCTGGGTCTTTCAGCATGACAATGACCCCAAACACACCGCCCGGGCAACGAAGGAGTGGCTTCGTAAGAAGCATTTCAAGGTCTTGGAGTGGCCTAGCCAGTCTCCAGATCTCAACCCCATAGAAAATCTTTGGAGGGAGTTGAAAGTCCGTGTTGCCCAGCGAAGGCCTAAAAACATCACTGCTCTAGAGGAGATCTGCATGGAGGAATGGGCCAAAATACCAGCAGCAGTGTGTGAAAACCTTATAAAGACTTACAGAAAACGTTTGACCTCTGTCATTGCCAACAAAGGGCATGTAATAAAGTATTGAGATGACCTTTTGTTATTGACCAAATACTTATTTTCCACCATAATTTGCAAATAAATTCTTTAAAAATCAGACAATGTGATTTTCGAGATTTTTTTTTTTTCATTTTGTCTCTCATAGCTGAGGTAAACCTATGATGAAAATTACAGGCCTCTCTCATCTTTTTAAGTGGGAGAACTTGCACAATTGGTGGCTGACTAAATACTTTTTTGCCCCACTGTATGTATGTACTTGTGTGTATGTGCTGCAGTCGTCCACCAGGATGTGTGTGTTTGTGTGTGTGTGTGTGTGTGTGTGTGTGTGTGTGTGTGTCTGTGAGGGTGGTACCCTTGTCGCTGTAGTCGTCCACCAGGATGACCTCGGCGAGGAGCTGGGGGGGGGAGCGGTGCAGCACGCTGTGGACGGTGCGGAGCAGAGAGGACCAGCCCTCGTTGTGGAACGGGATGATGATGGTGGTGTTGGGCAGACGGGACGAGTACAGCTTACTCTTACAGCTGGGGAGAGAGAGAGAGAGAGAGAGAGAGAGGGAGAGAGGGAGAGAGACAGAGAGGAGAGAGAGAGAGGAGAGAGAGAGAGGAGAGAGAGAGAGAGGAGAGAGAGAGAGGAGAGAGAGAGAGGGAGAGAGACAGAGAGACAGAGAGAGAGAGGAGAGTGAGAGAGAGAGAGAGAGAGAGAGAGAGACAGAGAGAGAGACAGAGAGAGAGGAGAGAGAGAGAGAGGAGAGAGAGAGAGGAGAGAGAGAGAGACAGAGAGAGACAGAGAGAGAGGAGAGAGAGAGAGGAGAGAGAGAGAAACAGAGAGAGAGACAGAGAGAGAGGAGAGAGAGAGAGAGAGGAGAGAGAGAGGGAGAGAGACAGAGAGACAGAGAGAGAGAGGAGAGAGAGAGAGAGAGGAGAGAGAGAGAGACAGAGAGAGACAGAGAGAGAGGAGAGAGAGAGAGGAGAGAGAGAGAAACAGAGAGAGAGACAGAGAGAGAGGAGAGAGAGAGAGAGAGGAGAGAGAGAGAGGGGGAGAGAGAGAGAGAGAGACAGACAGAGAGAGAGGAGAGAGAGAGAGAGAGGAGAGAGAGAGAGGGGGAGAGAGAGAGAGAGAGAGGGAGAGAGAGAGAGAGGAGAGAGAGAGAGGAGAGAGAGAGAGGGGGAGAGAGAGAGAGAGAGAGAGAGCAAGAGAGAGAGAGAGAGAGCGACAGAGAGAGAGAGACATGTTGCTAGGCAACCGTGTACACACAAACTCCCATCCCTCAGTGGTTTGGTCTCTCATATCTTTTAGTTAAAATACAAGAAACATTTAGGGATGGTTTTCTAGTGTTTCTGCTGGGATGGGGTGATTGAGGGATGGTTTTGTTTGAGGTTGCGGTGCGTGTGTGCGTCCGTACGTGTGCGGTCCATGTGCTTGTATGTGTGTGCGTGCGTTACTTGGGGTGTCGGATGTCCGGCAGGGAGCGGTTGAGGGAGATGCGGTCCGAGACGAAGATGTTGAAGCCGTTCTCTCGGTAGGCCTGGTCCACCCGGTCGGCGTCCGTCAGGGGGAACGCCTTCCCCTGCTCGCCGTTACCTGCAGTACATTACGGATACATACATTATGTACTCCGTTATTGTATATCTGGTCATATATCTGTCCTGTACGTTACATAAAGTGCACTCCTAACTCATGCCATTAGTAGTCACCATAACATGTTTCCCCATAACATGAGTCACCATAACATGAGCCACCATAACATGAGTCACCATAACTTGAGCCACCATAACATGAGCCACCATAACATGAGTCACCATAACATGAGTCACCATAACATGAATCACCATAACATGAGCCACCATAACATGAGCCACCATAACATGAGCCACCATAACATGAGTCAGCATAACTTGAGCCACCATAACATGAGTCACCATAACATGAGCCACCATAACATGAGCCACCATAACATGAGCCACCATAACTTGAGCCACCATAACATGAGCCCCCATAACATGAGTCCCCATAACATGAGTCCCCATAACTCGAGCCCCCATAACTCGAGCCACCATAACATGAGTCCCCATAACTTGAGCCACCATAACATGAGCCACCATAACATGAGCCACCATAACATGAGCCACCATAACATGAGCCACCATAACATGAGTCACCATAACATGAGCCACCATAACATGAGCCACCATAACTTGAGCCACCATAACTTGAGTCACCATAACATGAGCCACCATAACATGAGCCACCATAACATGAGTCACCATGAGCCCAATGGTGACGCCAGTCTGATACGCAAGAATGGAAATGCTAAATGTACCCTCAGCATGTGTTTATTCTGCTGTGTGTGTGTGTCTGTGTGTAAAGGTCTGTGAACCAGAGTGTGTGTGTTTGTGTGTGTGTGTCTCTACCAGACTGTGTGTGTGTTTACCAGAACAGGTGTGTGTTTGTGTGTGTACCAGTACGTGTACCAGTGTGTGTGTGCGTGTGTGTGTAACAGAGCGTGCACATGTGTGTGTGTGTGTACCAGTACGTGTACCAGTGTGTGTGTGTGTGTGTGTGTAACAGAGCGTGCACGTGTGTGTGTGTGTGTGTGCGCATGTGTGTGTAACAGAGCGTGTGTGTTTTTGTGTGTGTGTGTGTGTGTACCAGTGTGTGTGTAACGTAGTGTGTGTGTTTGTATGTGTGCGTGTGTGTGCGTGTACCCGAGCGCGCAGCATCACTTCTGATGGTGTTGTAGTCGTGCCAGTCTCTCCGCCGCACGCTGTCCTGCGCCTCCACTGGACCCCCGCGGTTCACCACCTGCAACACACACGCTGGGCTTAGCACACACACACTTAACACACACACTTAACAAACACACACACCACGCTTAGCACACACACCAAACACTTAACACACACACACACATTTAGCAGACTTAACACAAACACACCACGCTTAGCACACACACACACACACACACACACACACACACACACACACACACTTAGCAGAGACTTGACTCACGCACAAAACACGCTCAACACAAACACACCCACACAAATGCACAAACACACCATGCTTCCCATACGCTTAAAACACACACACACACACACCACAATGCTTATTATCATACATTTAACCCCCCCAGACAGACACACACACACACACACCATGCTAAACACAAACACACACACAACCGTCTTAGAACTTGCCAAACACACACACAGTATGTTTTAAATAGGCTTGAATAAAAGCAGAAGGCGGACACGTTGGAACCACAACATCACTTGCTGAATTGTTGAATATGATAAACACACTTCCTGTTCCTCTATCCTCCGGTAGCACCTGGGGGCCCAGTTCAACCCCTTCAAACCGCCCACTGGCTGCTGGGAGAGCAGCTTTGAACCCTGCTCTCTCCTCACCAGGCGCTGGGTTGGAGTTAATGACATCATTCAAACAGAAATAAACCCTAAACCACTGGCTGGGGGGGGGGGCAGTGGTGGATTACAGCATCATGACCTCATCCCTCTGCCCCAGATGCTGCTGGGTAATCTGCTGAAAGCCAGATTAAGGAGGAGGAGGAGGTCAGCGACACTTCACGTCACTATAGCAACCACGCTTTCCTATGGCAACCCCACCGTCACTATGGCAACCCAACTGTCCCCATAGAAAGGCAATTGTCACTATAGCAACTGCAGTGTCACTTAAGCAACCACACTGTCAACAAAACAACCCCACTGTCATTTAAACAACACTATCGCCATGACAACATCGCCATCATTATGGCCACAACACCATGTGGCTGTGAGTTTTAACTAGTGTCAACCAGGGTTAACTAGACTATCTCTGTAACCAGACCAACTAGACAGTGATAAACCCTGTGAGTGTTCACTAGTGTTAACCAGTGTTAACTAGTGTTAACTAGACTATCTCTGTAACCAGACCAACTAGACAGTGATAAACCCTGTGAGTGTTAACTAGTGTAACTAGTGTTAACTAGTGTTAACTAGACTATCTCTGTATCCAGACCAACTAGACAGTGACAAACCCTGTGAGTGTTAACTAGTGTTAACCAGTGTTAACTAGTGTTAACTAGACTATCTCTGTATCCAGACCAACTAGACAGTGACAAACCCTGTGAGTGTTAACTAGTGTTAACCAGTGTTAACTAGTGTTAACTAGACTATCTCTGTAACCAGACCAGCTAGACAGTGACAAACCCTGTGAGTGTTAACTAGTGTAACCAGTGTTAACTAGTGTTAACTAGACTATCTCTGTAACCAGACGAACTAGACAGTGACAAACCCTGTGAGTGTTAACTAGTGTAACCAGTGTTAACTAGTGCTAACCAGTGTTAACTGGGGCTAGGGGGCTCGGCCCAGCAGGAGTGGAGTCTGAAGTCTGTGTGATTGTACGCAGAATGTACAAAAAGTACACACAATCTCAATGGAAAACACACTGGTCCAAAAAAATATCAGATCACTGGACTTTACTTTTAAAATAATAATAAAACTTTTCAAAAGTTACATAATTACTACCTTCACTGACCTATTAGCCAATACTTATCTCAAGTACTCACATGTTATTATGTGCTTTATCTTTTATCTAGCTCTACCCAGAACTACGACCTCGCCTGTTAACACCTCATTGATAGTGAGACACGATATGTATGTTGTACAATATATGGATGTATATGTTACTAACGATACCATCTCAGTGGCTCACAATATATGGTGATGCATTATGTAGTTGTAGAATACATGGTGATGTATGATGACGGTGTAGAATATATGGTGATGTATGATGAAGGTGTAGAATTTATATACTTACGCATAAGGTGTAGAATACATGGTGACGTATTCGGTGTAGAATATGGTATGCTTTGTTATAGTTAGGTGAGTGCTGCATGCAGCGCTCAACTATTTGGGGGTCAAGCAGCGAAGCTGCGAGACAACCATTGTTATTCTACGTTTCCTATTATTAATATCCTGCCATGGGAGTCTATGGCAGCCCATAGAACGCCTTGGACAAAAAATTTGGCACATTGATTCAGGACATTCCCATGATCCCTCACAGCAATTTTGGCATCGCTAGATCAAAATGTCTAGCGCCACCAACAGGTCAAAGTTGGACATGCATTCATTTTTATCATTTTTGACCCATTCATCCAATTTTCCCAAACAAGATATCATTGGAATCCTTGGGCCAAGCCGAGGTCAACGCACACTTTGTTATCATTTTGCGCCATAATGGATTTTCCGCCATCTTGGTCTTTATCGAAAACCTTCAAAATGCATCTCCTATCACAATTTATTTCCAATATTCTCAAAACTTGGCACAGATGATCTACAGACCATGCTTCACAAAAGTTAAAGAATAGATTTTTCAAGTTCAAAGCCGTTTGGCCACGCAGCCAATCAAATTAGTGTTAGCCAATTTCTCAGCAGCCCTTTGACATATCATAACCAGACATGGTACAAAGACCCTTGACATCATAATGGGGACGCTCAAATTTGGTGACCTTTGACCTCTGGTGTTTTAACTCCTCTCTCTTCACAGGAGTATATTTCTAACTTATTGACAATGTCTGGTGATACTGTCAGATCAACCCATATAGCTAATAAATTATTTCTCATGGAAACATCAGAATTTGGCCGCCATGTTGAAAGTTGTCAAAATCAATAGTACATATCCACAGGCCATAAGTTCTGTACAATCTTCATAAAACTTGCCCAATATGATCTTCAGCCCAAGCTGAACAAATGCGTCAAACAGCTTTTTCAAAGTCAAAACCATTTGGCCGTGACAGCCAATCAAACTTGACGGCAAAGCCACCAAACAGGAAGTAAGCCCATTTCTCAGCAGCCCTTTGACATATCATAACCAGACTTGGTACAAAGACCCAGCTTCATGGGGACACTCATCAAATTGACGTTACCTTTGACCTAGAGGTCAAAGGTGAGGTCAAGGTGACCTTTGACCTCTAGGGGGCACTGTAATAAATTAAGATGTGTTTTAACTCCTCCTTTAACCTCAGGGGAACGTCAAACAGGAAGTGAGCTCATATCGCAGCAAGGCTTTCATGTATCCAAACCAAACTTGGCTCATAGTCATATGACTCTATCTTGATGATGGCCAAATAATTTGGCGACATTTGACCTCTAGGGGGGCATTAAAACCACAGCGAGTGTGATCATTTCTCAGTCTATCTTTTATTTTTTGATGTGAAACTTGTTGAAAGTGCTGAAGGCCGTGTGTCTGTCCAATGTCTGTCCACCAAAACCTGTTTATGGAGTCATATTCTGCTTGGCCCCCTCATTGCTATATTGTTATATGGCAATATTGTTCTTAAGTTTTATTCTTTCTTTCTTTATTATTTTCTCTTTTCCTCTTTTTATATAATAGGTAAAAACATCTAATTTGCCGAAATTGAGTGATTATTGGTTATACAATTAATAAAAATCAACGATGGGCCTCTTCATAACTAATTTATATATTTTTTGTAATTCAATGATGTAATATATATATATTTTTTTTTTACAAACCTTAATTTTTGGTGCCCTGCGTACTCTGCGTACAGGGAGCGGCGGGCCTGCCTATCTCCTTCCTCAATTTTTCACCTAGAGACTCCATTCCAATTTTAAAATGTTCATATTAGCTTTTTAAAATATTTTATACTTTTAAGATATTCTACTTTTAAAATACTATTTTTTACAATGTAAGTCAGTGGGAGGACGGCGGAGCCGTCCGCCCATTCTCTGACACTTACTACTAGACTTTGTAACTTCAATCAATCAATATTCAATAAATATTGATTGGTCAATATTTTTTCGTTAACCTTCGTTCAAAGGTTTAACAAATCTACACACTTGAAAACAGAATTTCGATTACCTTTATACTTTTTCAAAATCACAGTTTAAATTCCATGTCGGCTTGTTTTCAGTTGGTCTCATTGACTTACGCTGAGGTTAGAGCGCGAGGACGTGCAGGCAGTGTTGCCAGATTGGGCAGTTTTTCTCGCTCAATTGGACTACTTTTTACGACGTTCAGGCAGCGTTGCCAGATTGGGCTTTTAATAACGTTAGGCTGCGAAAATGAGCATTAGGCAAGTACATGCAATTTCGGCTGGTTTTAAAAAAAAACTGGCGGGATTATTATAATTCTTTCTACAAACATCAATCAATACCATACCTTTCATAAGGCATATCGTTTGTGCAGCTAGTACCACAAGTACTTCAGCTACTACTACTACTTCAGCTACTACTACTACTACTATTACTACTACAGCTAGTACCACTACTACTAGTATCTTCCAGCTTTGACCTATGCAATTTTAGCTTCCAGCTTTTGTAACAATGTATTTCAGCACTTTGCTTCTTCGGATAATTCCATTCAGCGTCTGTCAGTTTTCTGATTTCAGCTTCCAGGTTTTTTAGCAGTGCACTGCAATACATTTGACCTTTCAGATTCTTCAGTTCAATTCCTTTTACATTTCTGAATTTTTAGCAATGCTTTGCGCTTTTCATTCAGCTGTTACTTTATTTGTTTCCAGCCACTTACTTTTTTTAAATGGTGTGCATGTTTACATTGTTTATTCCATTTAGACTTTTGAACTCTGTTCAAATCCCTTCACTTGATTGAAGCCATTTAACGTTTCTTTATGTCTTAATCTATGTATGTATGTATGGCTTTATTAAAACATATTTTCAACCTCACTTTGTACTACAGCACTCACCACATTTTCTGCAGGAAATGTATTTTCTAGTTAATAATTGTATTAATAACTAGACATTTCCACATTATTATTATTAATAGTATCATAATAAAATCTGATCTGGGGTCAGGATTCAAGTTCTATTATTAATAGTAACATAATAAAATCTACCCTTGGGTTTGTTATATATTATTAATAGTATTATATAGTACTACTGGTTCCTCTCCGCAAGGGTTCGTATCTTGATGTCTGCGTGCTTGTGTCTGGAATACGGAGCAGTCGACTGCACGCGCTCAGTACGCTCCATGGCTGTGACCTATCAAGGCCTGCCTTGTCTGGAGGAAGGAGAGGAGGAGGAGGAGGAGGAGGAGGAGGTGGAGCTCAAAACAAACAGCTATTTACTCGAAGACCAACTTTTACCTACCAGGAGGTCGACTAAACCTCCTCCTCCTCCACCTTCTCCTCCTTTTTCTCCTCCTCCTCCTCCCTCACCTCCTCTTCTACCTCCTCCTCCTCCTCTAGTGATGCTACACTCGAAGGAATTTGGACAGATTCTCAGAGGATTTAATCCCATTTATTTTCCGGTCGAGGAAACTGAAGGGTTACTCAATGTTTCACAACAGGTCAAAGTTCAACACAGAAGATTATCAAGCAGGTACCAAAGCCGTGAGGTCAAGCACAGAAAAACAAAGCCCGAACCTGGAAATGATCCGCAGAGTATATAGAGTGGTAACAGGATGGATGCTGCAGAGAACTCTGCACACCGATGTCGCAATATTAGGGACGTTAAAAAGGAACATATTTATATCTGAAGCCAACTGAACCCTCACACTGAACCCTAACACTGAAGTGACTGAACCCTCAAACTGAACCCTAACACTGAACCCTAACACTGCAGTGACTAAACCCTCAAACTGAACCCTAACACTGAACCCTCACACTGAACCCTAACACTGAACCCACTAAACCCTAACACTGAACTCACTAAACCCTCACACTGAACCCTAACACTGAAGTGACTGAACCCTCACACTGAACCCTAACACTTAAGTGACTGAACCCTCAAACTGAACTCTAACACTGAACCCACTTAACCCTCACACTGAACCCTAACACTGAAGTGACTGAACCCTCAAACTGAACCCTAACACTGAACCCTCACACAGAACCCACTGAACCCTAACACTGAACCCACTAAACCCTAACACTGAACCCTCACACTGAACGCTAACATTGAATTGACTGAAGCCTCAAACTGAACCCTCACACTGAACCCACTAAACCCTCACAATGAACCCTAATACTGACTGACCAATAGGATAGGGCTATAGCTGATCATGTGACCTCCTAGTGGTGATCATGTGACCTCATACAGGTGATCATGTGACATCCTATAGCAGATCATGTGTATTATTGGCTTCATAATAATATATACCAATTTTTGAAAATATATATTAATATCATTGTAATGTAATATCTTATTTTAAATTGTCATATTATATTGGAATATAATATGTTAATATTAAATTGTCATTATATTGTATTAAATGTTCTTATATTGCAATATAATATGTTCTTATAATCTAAAATAATATGTTCATATTTTATTGTCATAAAATACTGAGAAAATGATTGATGTCCAGTAAACTCATTCTGTTGCAAGGTTCAAAGTTTAGGTCCATAATCCAGAGGAAGGGTTAGAGAGAGAGAGAGAGAGAGAGAGAGAGAGTGAGTGAGAGATCGAGGGTGTGTGTTTGTGTGTAAATAAACCTCCCCCTGAGATTAAGCTAGTGGCTAGGTGTGGTACATGTGTGAACAGACAACTATTGAGTGATTTAGAAAACGCCTTTATCCAACAGGCTGACAGCAGGTTGACGATAGACCGTACAGAGACAGGTCATTCAGGAGGATGTGGGGGTTAGACAGTACAGAGACAGGTCATTCAGGAGGATGTGGGGGTTAGACAGTACAGAGACAGGTCATTAAGGAGCAAGTAGGGGTTAGACAATACAGAGACAGGTCATTAAGGAGGATGTGGGGGTTAGAAAGTACAGAGACAGGTCATTAAGGAGCAGGTAGGGGTTAGACAATACAGAGACAGGTCATAAAGTAGCAGGTAGGGGTTAGACAGTACAGAGACAGGTCATTAAGGAGGATGTAGGGGTTAGACAATATAGAGACAGGTCATAAAGTAGCAGGTAGGGGTTAGACAATACAGAGGCAGGTCACAAAGTAGCAGGTAGGGGTTAGACAGTGCAGAGACAGGTCATTAAAGACCAGGTAGGGGTTGGACAGTACAGAGAGTACACACACACACACACACACACACACACACACACACACACACACAGACACACACCAGGCATTAGCTTAGTGTAGTTAATGTGTGGACCGCCAACACCCGACACTTTCACATCTCCCCAAAGTACGGCCCCAACTTTTTCGTTCTAGGGGAATTCCTGACCAATTCGAAGAACTTCCTGGAACAACATGACTCCGTGTGACGTGGCTCTCTCTCTCTCTCTCTCTAACCGGGCTGTCTCCGGGTCTCTATCCGGACTTTCTGGTCTCACACAGGAATGTCTCTAACCGGGCTGTCGCCTCACCTCCAAACGCAATGTGAGGTCTCTGAACGGGGCTGTCTGGTCTCTGCCCGGGGTGTCTGGTCAGTGGTCTCTAACCGGGCTGTCTGGTCCCCGAAGGGACTGTCTCTAACCGGACTGTGTCCTGGTCTCGGCTGGATAGCGGTGTCGTTGAGACCCAGACCCCCAGTGTGCACAGACCCGCCTCCCCTCCATAGCAACTGGTTGTAACGGGGGGTCTGATGGGTCTGAAGGTAGTCGTTTAAGGGGGTTATAGCAGATGAACGGCGGGTACCTGGACTTGGGGGACGCCAGCCGGTCCTTCCACGGGGTCCGTGCTGTCAAACACCCGGTCTTTATACAAGGACCAGAGACCCACGTTAGGCACGAAGAGTAGAGCCGCCACCAACAGCCCAACGATCTGCAACAGACGCTTCTCTTTCCGCCTCATGTCTCCGGCGGGGGAACCAGGAGGAGGTGGAGGAGGTGGAGGAGCCGAGAGGAGTTCAGTCTGTCGAGCAGGGTGGCAGGGCGACTGGGGAACTCCAGCAGGGCGACGGTCTAACTTCAGTCTACCGAGCAGGGCGACGGTCCTCCGGTTGTCTGCAGACACTTCCGCCACAGGAGGAGCGACGCACTGCGCCGACGCGGCGGAGTCCCTCCGTCTGCCGGAGCAGCGGCGAGTCAACAGGGGAGGTGGGGTGGCAGACGCCCCCTAAAAACAACAACTACTAAATCAAACTAACTAATCGGATATATAAATAAAATAAGTTATGGTTCGGTCCCGTGTTGTCATTTGTTCGACAACACTTTACTGTGTAGAAAGGAATGTCAGTGACACCGTGATGACGTCATGGTAACTACATCATCAACAGACCGTCAAAGACGCGTCGCTTCCTCAAGGGACTAATTTCATTGATTGTAATGTTCTGTGTCGTCCACGTTGACTTGACTCCAACTAAGTGCTGAGCACAATATTGACTTCCAACTGACCAACAGAGCGATATATCGATGCGATATCCTTCTCCTCCTCCACCTCTTCATCTCCTGCTGTACTTTAACACCAGTTTGACAACCTCAACAACTCTTTCAGAACGTGTTTGACTGCGTGAGGGACTCCTCTGGAAGAGCGGAGAGCCTCCTCAGGCCGACGAGAGGGACTCCTCTGGAAGAGGGGAGAGACTCCTCTAGAGGAGGGGAGAGGTTCCTTTAGAGAAGGGGAGGGACTCCTCTAGACAGAGGGGGGTCGGGGCGCAGCGCAGCGCCCCAGAGAACAGGTAAACTGTGTGTGTGTGTGTGTGTGTGTGTGTGTGTGTGTGTGTGTGTGTGTGTGTGTGTGTGTGTGTGTGTGTGTGTGTGTGAACCACTTCTAACAGGTGGGACTTTTGGCTTGTGAAGGTCTTTGTTTCCAAAAAGAAATCCCTGGTTTCCTCCGTGAGAAAATAATTACCAAGCACACACCTCCACCATGTTTGGTGTGATGAAGAACTGAGTGCTGTTACCCTAACCTAAACATCACTAACCTGAAAATCAATAACCATCACATACCTAGATATCACTGGCCTTACCATCACTCAGCTAAACATCGCTAACCATTACTTACTTAACCATAATTAAGCTAAAAACCACTAACCATCACTTACTTAACCATAATCAAGCACAACATCACTAAGCATCACTTACCTAACTATCACTAACCAAAACATCACTAACCATCACTTACCTAGCTATCACCAACCTAAACATCACTAACCATCACTTACCTAGCCATCAATAACCAAAACACGACTAACCATCACTTGCCTAGCCATCACTAGGCATCACTTATCTAACAATCACTAACCTACACGTCACATATCCAACCTTCACCTACCTAACCATGACAAACCTGACAATGAGTACCATCATTTTGAAAGTGTGCGTAAAGGCCCATCAACATCACAGCTGGTGGTGGAGTAGCAGGCCTAGGGTCTTCTGAGTGGGCCGTGGTATCGTTCCTAATGGAACCCAACTCCATGGGACAGCTGTTCTCTATCACCCTGAGACATAGGCTGTTTCCCAATGTGAAGGAAGCAAGCTCAACGGCTGCCCTTTTAAGGACGCTACGTCATTGAGCGCCGACAAGCTCTTTTCCAATGTTGAGAACACTCTGCAAGCAAGTAGCTTGCCGAGTGCTACTCGCAAGTAGCTTGCCGAGTGCCACACTAGCAAGTCGTTCCATACACTGAACGCTACAAACACTAGGCAGCACTCTAGCCTCATCTCCATAGGACGCGACTTGCAATGAAGTGTTCTAGCAACGCTGCAGCCTACACTTTTGGAGACAGCCATAGTCTGTGGCAGGCTGCAGATCCCTTGGATCCTGCCAGCCGGACTGAGCACCACAGTCCTTCCACTGGTACGCTGTTAGCTTAGCCGCTACGCTGGCCGCTCTCACCTGATCAGCTCCATACCAGGATAGGAAATATGTTTCTATGAGGAGGGTTAACTTCCTCCAGCCACTCTGCTCTCTGCTTCCAATTGCCTCTCAGGGCGGGACTTCCTGTTCGATATTGTTGAGTCCAACGCACCCTTACCCCTTCAGTCCTCAGAAAGACTACAGCTGAGACCTCACTACTATAGAAACTACACCTCAAAGAAGGGGTTAACCATTGCCAGGGTTACGAGGGAGGATCAAAACAGGCAAAGTTCCTTGATCAAAAGGGAAGAAAACACATGAAAACATCGAAACAGGTTCCCTGCTCCTGGCTACAGACTAAAGATGCATAGGCTGGGAGAGGGGAGGAGAGAGGAGAGGAGACAGAAGGAGAGAGGAGAGGAATCAGATAGAGAAGAGACAGAAGCATAGAGAGAGGAGACAGAGCGATAGAGGAGAGGGAAGGAGAGGAGACAGAAGCATAGCGGAGATAGGAGGAGGACAAAAAGAAATGGAGGAGAGATAGGAGACAGAAGCATAAATAGGGGGAAGGAGATGAGAGGAGACAGAAGCAAAGAGGAGATAGGAGGAGAGGAGAAAGAGAGATAGATGAGAGGAGACAGAAGCAGAGAGGAAAGAAGAGAGATAGAGAGGGGAGGAGGGGATATAGGCGAGAAGAGAGGAGACTGAGACCAGGAGATCTGTTCATGAAGCCGTTCCACTTTAAACACCAGAGAACAGGGGGAGAACCGAGAGGTAACCCAACTCTTTTCCCGACACCCACGGTTTCCAGGGAACTTAAGATGCATGACAGAAACCCTCAGGAGCCCAGATGTACCCTCCTCCTCGTTACCTGTACACCAAGACCAGCACAACGATGAAGATATTATGTGGAGGAGGAGAGGACGTCAGGGGAGGGGAAGAGGCATATTTTTTGTTATTAAACAACCCAAAAATGTCCCCCTCCTCTCTGCTCCCACCCTCCCTCCCTAAGTTCTCCACTATTGAGAAGTGTTGCATCCACACACCCGTGATTGAAGAGCCAAATGGATTCTCCCAACCAATCAGGGGAGAGATGTCCTCATTGGCCAGAAATTAACCAGAGCAGTCTCAAAACAAAATGGGCAATCACCGAAGCAGGCGAGGGTAACTAGAAACATATTCTCTAACAAATGGCGTCCTCTGGGACGAAATGGGGACTCAGTTGACAGCTACCTTGGGTGGAAGTGACCTCAATGTGTCCTGCCTTTCCCTGGGACCATGACTTCCTGTCTGGGTTTACCTAGCTTCCTGTTAAGGGTAACATGACCACCTAGGTCACTCACAGACAGGTAGAAATTCAACTTAATAATTATTTAAATAATTTAATTAAACAGATTAATTAACTTTTTTAATAGGTACAAATAATCTACACTAAAAGGCTATCTATATTATAATCTATATTGTAGTCTAAACTGAGCAACTCTAGGCAAAATGTAACTACGCTAGGCTAATGCTCCTATAAAGTCCTCATATGGCTCTGAACACATTCATACAGCAATTGAATGTGACAGTTCATCATAAATTATACAAACTATAAAACTCATGATTTAATGGACCGTAACCATGGCCTCATGTCAGGTCCCATAGACAGCTCTACACAAAGCAGGGTTTTAGCGCCCCCCGTGGCAGATCGGCACTATGACACCCCCGACACGATGACGTCAGGCTTAGCTGTGCCCTCACACCAAGCTTTTGCCTTTGCCTGCAACATGTTTAAGCTTTCGGCATCAAACCCGATGGGTACCCCAATAAAGAGGTTTTCACTGTCCACGTGAAACTCAATTTTAAAAGGTACAACAAGGAAATAGATACGAGAACCTTGCGTGTCTGTTTTTTCCATGTCAATGCTTAGACAAACTCGAAATGCCTAGACACAAAGTTAAAGAATAAATATAATTTGCTGAGATATGTGAGAAAGGGTTAGTCTGATAAATTGTGTAACATTTAAAGTGGTTTACAGAAGATTCTTAAAGTGGTTTACAGAAGTGGTAGCGTTTCAAATATTGCGTGTGTGTGTGCGTGTGCGCGGACAGTGAAAGACTAATCCTTGGAGGGAGCGGATCATTTTTTATTTAGAACCAAGGCACTGCAAGCCGATTCCATGGAGGAACCTCACCTGAAATCGCTGTTATCAGTGCCGAACAATCCAGCCTGGGCATTGATATAATTACTCCAATTTCAAATTCGTCTGTATTAACATCCCACTCAATATTGACATAGAAAGGAAAGATACAAGTTACCATAATAAGGCGAATCATTGTTTCCACTCACTCTTATAAAGGACTGACATGATTGGCAATTAAAACATATGCCTCCGGAGGGACTAGAAGACGGCGAGGCGAGAACTTCACCCAAACGATCACGAGTGTGAGCGCAACTTAACGCCGACATCCGACGCCTGCTGGGCGATAGTGGTACTACCATCGTAGAAAACTAGAAAAATACATTACTCATTTACTGTTCTAATGAACAGTTCGACGAGATAACAAGTAGACTTCGGAAAAAACCGGACAGTTTGTTTGGGGGTAAGCCTACACCACTTTCAGTAACCAAATAACCACGGGCCAAGACCCATGCCATCGAGACATTCCCAGATGTCCTTCAATAATCAATAACAATCAATACTCATGGTGAGGATGCCAACCCAGTTGAAGATAAATTCAAAAGTGTTCATACATTATATATATACACAGAGAGATTAGCTATGGCTCTTAGAGGCTACGCAGTTTTGGATCCTTCCTGGTTTTCAGGCTCCGCCCCTCCAGGTGAGTCCAGGTGGATGGACACCTTGACGTCGAAGGAACCTCCGTCAGACTCACCTGCTCCCGCCAGCATGGCTACCTCACCTGGTTCTGTTAGCAGGCTCTGACTAGCTTCCTTCATGCTAGCGGCTACCTCACCTGGTTCTGTTAGCAGGCTCTGACTAGCTTCCTTCATGCTAATGGCTTCCTCATCTGGTTCTGTTAGCAGGCTCTGGCTAGCTTCCTTCATGCTAATGGCTTCCTCATCTGGTTCTGTTAGCAGGCTCTGGCTAGCCTCATTGATGCTCACCACTACCTCAATCGGTTGGGGTAGCAGGCTCTGGCTAGCTTCCTGCGTGCTGACTCTAGCGGCGCGCCCCTCCTCCTCTGCGGGGTAGCGGCATTGAGTGATGAGCGGCGGCAGCGGTATGCTACGCGCTAGCTCCTCAATATGGCGCACAAGCTCCAGCGTCTTGGACTGCGTCATCTTGGCCAGCTCCGCCGTCTTGAACTGGGTGACCTTGGCTAGCTCGGCGGTCTTAGCGGAGGTGATGATGGGGATGCGCTTGGCGACCTCGAAGGCCTTCTGCAGCTTCTCCAGCCCCTCTGAGTGGAAGAAGTCGTTGATGGCGGCCTCCGTCTCCTTCAGGTGGCTGCACACCTGGCAGAGGCGCGTCACGTTGAACACCATGGTGAGGGCGAAGGTCACCAGGCACACGCCCACGTAGAAGAGCCCGAGGCCGCCGCTGGTGTACGCCACGCGCACCGTCACCGTGTAGGTGTCGACGTTGACCTCGTCTTCGCCGCGGAGGGCCAGGCAGGTGTAGCGGCCGCGGTCGGAGAAGTAGACGTCGGTGATGTTCAGCGTTCCGTTGGCCTCCACTCGCCACCGCACCTCTGCTGGACAGAGCCAATCAGTGATCAAAACCTCAACCCAGAACCAATCAGTGACCATTACTTTAACCCAGAACCAATAAACATTCATTACTTTAACATAGAACAAATCTATAACTATTACTTTAACCCAAACCAATAAACATTCATTACTTTAACCCAGAACCAATCTATAACCATTACTTTAACCCAGAACCAATCTATAACCATTACTTTAAGCCAGTACCAATCAACAATCATTACTTTAAGACAGTACCAATCAACAATCATTACCGTAATCCAGAACTGATCAGTAATCATTACTTTAACCCAGAACCAATAAGTCATCATTACCTTAACCCAGAACCAATCAGCGATCAATACTTTAACGTAGGACCAATCAGTGATCAATACTTTAACCCAGAACCAATCAGTGATCAATACTTTAACCCAGAACCAATAAACAGTCATTACTTAACCAAGAACAAATCTATAACCATTGCTTTCCTAATGAATTGATTATTTACTTCTACATCTGGCCATTGATAGGATCTTAACGCTTGAATCAAAATCTAGAAAGAGGTCGACGGTATTCCCACAGAACCCATAATATCATGAGCCACCCAGGGGTTATGTGGCGTTCCTACTGGCCTACGGTACATAATGAAAGGACTTGAAAGACGCATCAGACAGTGTTGATGTAGCTTACCTCCTCCCTCTTCCTCCAGCAAGAGCCCTTTAGGGTTGTACCAATGGAAGTCATCGTAAACGCCCGTGACATTGCACTCGATCAGCGCGTCGCTTCCCTCCTTCACCACCACCACCTCGCCGTTGAACGGCCCGCCATCCCGTCGTGCCTTCAGCACCGCGTCCTGCGCGGCGGTGCGGTTCTGCGCGCCTTCCGCGGACGTCTGTGTCACCGCCGCCCCCAGGAAAGTACCGAGGAGTAGGAGCAGGAAAAGGTCCGGCCTGCGGGGATTCTTCACATGCATGTCGGAGACGACTTTGAGTCAACAGCTGATGTCTAGATTCTCAGAACCTGTAAAACAGGAGCAGCAGCCATTGTTCAAGGCCTACATGCGGCGGAGCAGCCATTGCAACCTCTGGGGATAAACTAGTACTATACTAGTGCTACTACTAATATAACATTTACATCCATGTTATAGAAGGCCTAGACCGATTCCATCAGCCTGCATTGCCCTTAATGTAGCTTATGTGTGTCGCTATCCGTTCATAGTATCATATCCGTTCACTCGACTCATAACAATACATTTTGTATATCACACCGGCAAATCTACTGACAGGAGTTTAACTCACGACCACACGTTACACAATTATCAACGGTAAGTCTATTAATGATGTGCAATGTCGAGAAGTTACAAACCATTTCGCGGGACGGAATTCCTGGTCAACAACAAACACTCGAAACACAATCGGACCTCCGAGCTGAGGTCTGCATTTCCTGGTTACCTGATGCGGGGCGTGGATTACACGATGACGCGGTGTAGGCGGACACAAGAGCCAGCAGCTGTAGGAATCAAAAACAAGTGCCAATGGTTTTATTTAATGTGTTTCAAATATATATCTATTTAAAGACATTCATTGCGACTTTGTGCTTTTAAAGTCTCTTCATAATTGGAATAAAATGAGTAATAATATAAATGTATTTGCAAGTTAACATTTCAAGGAGAATATCCGTTCAGTGTTCATCATAACTGATTTTAGAATGGAAATATAACCATTGAATAAACACGTAGTAGCTATAAATAAACAACTACAGATACACTACAACTACATAATAAAAGTAAGTAATATAAGTAAAAAATATAAACAAACAGATACTGTAAGCAATAAACCTAAGAAATGTAGACACATTTACTGTTCACTTATGTAGACAAAATAATGTACACGATATTCCCATCATTTGCATACATGTTAGGCTTGTTATCGACAATAAATAATATAGCCGTATGTAACCTTTAGTGCCAGTAGGAGGCATAAACATTTTCTACACAGATATACATAAGGATAGAGCAGTATAACAGCAGCAGTATAACAACTATAGGGGGCCGATAGGGGGCAGCATCTCCAGTGCTCAGCGCTGGGAGACCATTTTATTACCAGAGAAGAAGTAACAATCAAAACATCCGTGACGTGGCTGATCGAGTGATCAATCTTTGCGGACAAAAGAAGACTTTTAATTGATCAGCCCCTGAGGTAACTTCATGATATTTAAATACGCTAAATCTATTTCAACAGGCCAGTCTTCTGATGTGATCGTGTTAAAAGTATCAGCATCACGTGTGAACTAGTCGTGATCTCAGACAGCCAATCATCTTTTCGTGGATGCTCAGCATATCATAATTCATGAAGTAATCATAAAGTCTCTGCTCAAACAACACGGCGTCTAAGATGTCAAATACAAATTCAGACTATTGAGCATAAAATGTTCTTCAAGAATTGGCGCAGAGAAGCATTTATGAAAAATAGGAGTTGAGGAACACTTATATCCACCAACCTATCGATAAGCGGAGCTGGTTTACTTTTAATTGACTGTCCTCTTCACTGTCGTCCTTTGACATGTTTGAGTAATCGAGGCACAGGGGAACCCAAGCTTTAAAATCCAACCTTATCCACAATACTGCTGTGTGAAGGTTATTGTGACGTGTTATTGAAGAAGTGAACATGCAGTGATTATGAAGTGATTTATGACGTAATTACGAAGTGATCATCAAGAAGTGATTATGAAGTGATCATGACGTGATCATGAAGTTTCAGTAAAGGGCGCCAGTCTCTGTACAGGGAGGCCGTGAGGTCATGGCTGAAGCTGGACCCCCTGGTGAGATGGAGCGGAGGGTCTCCCCGGTCGGGACGCCTGACCCGCCCCCAGCAAGGTGGCCCCTTCCCTCCACGCACATTTATCAAATCAAACTTTATTTACACAGAGCAAAGTAGCAAAACAAGGCAGGAACGAACGTATACAGTATATAACACTAATACACATTATATAACTGAAGTCAAACCACTTTATATATAACACTAATACATTTAATGTAGATGAAGTTAAACCACTTTATATATAACATTAATACATAGTAGATAACTAAAGTTAAACCACTTTACAACACTAATACATAGTGGATAAGTAAGGGATGATCACCGAGAGGCAAGGCAATAAGGAAGGTGGACGGTTTACAGTCCACCTTCCACGAGCCGGGTATATCAAACTGTTTATTGCCCTGCCTTTCGGTGATTATCCCGTTTACTCTACTTCTTGCTTGCCAACATAGTAAAACAATTAAAATACTTTAATAATTATGCTTTTTCTTATTCGTATTGTATGCCTATTAAATGTATACTCCGTTTGAGTTCTCCCTCAAAAAGTAGTCCCCTTTAATTACGATCGATGAAACATGCTTTCCTTATTCCAAATAATTTTCATTTGCAATAAATGTGTAACAAAATTATTTAGACGTTATATTTGGGCCATTTTAGTTAGATACACTGAAACTCAAATTAATAACGCTGCAATGTTTAGAACTACGGTGAATAACGTTAGCTCAGCTGTAGCTAATTCGTTTCTATAGCAACCACACAAGGCTGCATCTGATCACTAGTTTTATAACGTAGTTGCTACGTTGTATCCCGCTTGCAAAACTATGTATCGACTGACCCTCCGATTTCCGACACATTTTAGAAACTTTTTTAAACATGATTTTTATTTTTACAATGGACCTCATGTTTGAAATTTCTGTGGTAGAAAAAAATACAAGCGGCGTATTGATCTACTATTTGATGACGCTGTGCTCAGTCAGCAGCAAGTACAACCGACAAGTCAGCGGGCAACCTGCCGGGTTAATGCCCTCCTCCCAGCCAATCAGAATCAAGCATTCTCAAACAAAGTAGAATAACTAAAGTTGAACCCCTTTACAACACTAATACATACTAGACATCATCATCTTCTTTCTGCACATACGTCACAGTATATTCATATTCAAATATTAATCTCAGAGCTTTCATTACAGTTATTAAAGAACATATACAAGTATATACATATCGATACCAACTGACAGGTGGTTACCCTCACAGCACCACAGACGTAGCCCCCACCAGAGAGGGGCGGAGGAGACCCAGAGAGCACACTCCGGACCCCCAGCTCAGCCCTGGCCCCTCCCCAGAGGTTCAGCCCACCCAGGTTGGTACCTCTGGTCCGGTCTGTATTATTACCGAGTGTGAAAAGTGTGATTATAATAATCCGAGTGATTATTGTTAATTGTTCTTATGATGATTAACACCCGGCCCCACTCCTCCCAGGCCCTCGCGGAGTCCAGCGGGGGATGGGGCTACTGGGGCAGCTGGGGGAAGACCCTGCTCTCTACCGCCACCGCCACCGTCAACACCGTGGGTCAGCACCGCGCCTTGACCTCCCCTCCATCACGCTATGACATCACCACCACGCTATGACATCCCCTCCATCATGCTATGACATCACCACCATCACGCTATGACGTCACCACCATCACGCTATGACATCACCACCACCACTCTATGACATCCCCACCACCACGCTATGACATCACCACCATGCTATGACATCACCGCCACCATGCCATGACATCACCACCACGCTATGACATCACCACCACGCTATGACATCACCACCACGCTATGACATCACCGCCACGCTATGACATCACCGCCACCATGCCATGACATCACCACCGCGCTATGACATCAACACCAACACGCTGTGACATCACCACCATGCTATGACATCACCACCATCATGCTATGACATCACCGCCATGCTATGACATCATCGCCGCCATGACATCACCACCGCGCTATGACATCAACACCACGCTATGACATCACCACCACCACACCATGACATCCCCACCACCACCATGCCATAGTGTTCAGTGTTGCGGTCCGGCCAGCTGTGTGTTGGGGTCTGACTGTAGGTGTGCGTTGTGTTGTCCAGGTCAGGGTCTGACTCAGGTGATGGAGAAGGCCGAGACCTCGCTGGGCCTCCCCAGTCCTGCTGAGCTGTCCTCCCAGGTCCAGGAGGAGGAGAGACAGACTGGTAACAATTGCAACAGGTATCTTGTCAACAGACCGGTAACCTAGCAACATGCTGATGTGCCCTGTACTGATTGATTGGTAGAGGCCCGAGGCGAGCCGGATGGCGAGAACACAGAAGGACCATCCGCTGTTGCCATGGGGATGCTGTCGTCACTCAGCAGTGTGGTCCAGCGTTCCGTAAGGACTTGCCCCCAAACCTAGACACATTCCCTCTCCCCTTAAACCACACCCCTTCCCCCTAAGACGAGGCCTCTCCCCTTGTGGTTGTTATGTCAGTAAGACCTCATCCTAACCTTGTTGTTGTTGTTTCAGTAAGACCTCATCCTAACCTTGTTGTTGTTGTTGTTGTTTCAGTAAGACCTCATCCTAACCTTGTTGTTGTTGTCGTTTCAGTAAGACCTCATCCTAACCTTGTTGTTGTTGTCGTTGTTGTTGTGTCAGAGTAAGACGGTCCTCTCCGGCGGTCTGGACGCCCTAGAGTTCCTGGGGAAGAAGACGATGGACGTGATCGCCGAGGGCGACCCGGGCTTCAGGAAGACCAAGGGCCTGATGATCCGCCCCTCCACGCTGTCCCAGGTCAGCCCCGCCCCCCGCAACTCCTCTCCCCGCAGTCATGTTGTCACCCGGGGTGTGTTGTGTTGTCACCCGGGGTGTGTTGTGTTGTCACCCGGGGTGTGTTGTGTTGTCACCCGGGGTGTGTTGTGTTGTCACCCGGGGTGTGTTGTGTTGTCATCCGGGGTGTGTTGTGTTGTCACCCGGGGTGTGTTGTGATGCCATTCAGAGTGTGTGTTGTGATGTTATCCGTTGTGTGTTGTGATGTCATGCTGTCTGTGTGTTGTGATGTTATCCGTTGTGTGTTGTGATGTCATGCAGTGTGTGTGTTGTGTTGTCATCCGGGGTGTGTTGTGATGTCATGCAGTGTGTGTGTTGTGTTGTCATCCGGGGTGTGTTGTGATGTCATGCAGTGTGTGTGTTGTGTTGTCATCCGGGGTGTGTTGTGATGTCATGCAGTGTGTGTTCTGATGTCATGCAGTGTATGTGTTGTGATGTCATGCAGTGTGTGTGTGTTGTGATGTCATGCAGTGTGTGTGTTGTGATGTCATGCAGTGTGTGTGTTGTGATGTCAATAGGTTCTGCGGGAGGCCAAGGAGGAGGAGGAGGAGCAGGGTCCTGGAGGTCCTGGAGGACCTGGAGGTCCTGGAGGTCCTGGGGGTCCTGGGGGTCCGGGTCCAGAGGGCAGGAGGACGGCCCACTACGGCCGGCTGTTTGACGAGTTCCACGGCCTGGCCCACCTGGAGGCGCTGGAGGCCCTGTCCAGAGAGAGCCAGGCCAAGGTACCCCCGCACACCCACCTGGTCTGAGGGTTAGCATGTGTGTGTGTTTTCGGTGGGCTCTGTGCTAGCCAGGGTCTCAGCTGTGTGCGTGTGTGTGTGCTAGGTGGGCTCGGTGCTAGCCAGGGTAACAGCTGTGTGTGTGTGTGTGTGTGTGTGTGCGCTAGGTGGGCTCGGTGCTAGCCACAGTATCAGGGGAGCAGCTGGTGGACCTCAGAGAGCAGCTGGACCGGATCAAAGATGCCTTCACCCTGGAGGAGTTAGACGATGACGAGCTGGACGACAGACAAGGTGACCCAACACCTCAATAACATGCAACTACAGCCCCATAACATGTTACTACAGCCCCATAACATGTAACTACAGCCCCATAACATGTAACTACAGCCCCATAGCATGTAACTACAGCCCCATAACGTGTAACTACAGCCCCACAACGTGTAACTACAGCCCCATAACGTGTAACCACAGCCCCATAACATGTAACTACAGCCCCACAACTTGTAACCACAGCCCCATAACATGTAACTACAGCCCCACAACGTGTAACTACAGCCTCACAACATGCAACTTCACCACAATAACATGGAGCTACAGCCCCATAACATGTAACTACAGCCCCATAACATGGAACTACAGCCCAATAACATGTAACTACAGCCCCTTAACATGGAACTACAGCACAATAACATGTAACTACAGCCCCATAACATGTAACTACAGACCCATAACATGGAGCTACAGCACAATAACAAGTTAACGGTGGTTCTATCTGGTTCTTTCCAGATCTAGAGTTTGAGAAGGAGCTAACACAGGCCTTAGCCCGGCTGGAGATCTCCTCATCTGCTGAGCGACTCGGAGCGGTACGGACGTGCATCAAAACTCAACACTTTAATACTTTGATAACACTTGGTAGTTGATAATAACGGGAAGTAGTTGTTAATAGCAATAGACATGTGACTCTGGCGTCGGTGTGAATGTGTGTGTGAATGGTTGCAAGTCGCTTTGGACAAAAGTGTCAGCAAATGTAAATGTAAACCCTTACTCAGGTTGCTTCAGGTCATAACCCTAAACATAACTCATAGGTCTTAGCTGCCAGGTCCTTAACACTAGCCCTAACGCATATGTCTTAGCTGCCGGGTCCTTAACCCTAACCCTAACTCTTAGCTGCCGGGTCCTTAACCCTAACCGATATGTCTTAACTGCCAGGTCCTTAACCCTAACCCTACCTCATAGGTCTTAGCTGCCAGGTCCTTAACCCTAACCCTACCTCATAGGTCTTAGCTGCCAGGTCCTTAACACTAGCCCTGACTCTTAGCTGCCGGGTCCTTAACCCTAACCGATATGTCTTAGCTGCCGGGTCCTTAACCCTAACCCATATGTCCTAGCTTTAACCCCTGACCCATACGCCCTGCAGGCCTGCAGGAGGGCGAGCCAGCAGCTTGCGGAGATGACCACATCAGAGGAGGAGATAAAGCAGGAGGAGACGAAACAGGAGCAGGAGGGGGAGGAGGAGGAGGAGGAGGAGGAGGAGAAGGAGAGGGAAGAGGATGTGTCTAAAAGATTTTCGGTCGAGGTACACAAATCTTTGTTAAATAATACACGTGTATGTTGTAGCAGCTGTAATAGTGTTATTATGGGATGTTATATTCTATTATTATGGGATGTTAGAGTGTTATTATGGACTATAACAGAGTGTTATTATGGGATGTAATGGAGTGTTATTATGGGATGTAATGGAGTGTTATTATGGGATGTTATAATGTTATTATGGGATGTAATGGATTGTTATTATGGGATGTGATAGTGTTATTATGGAATGTAATGGAGTGTTATTATGGGATGTTATATACTGTTATTATGGGATGTTATAGAGTTATTATGGAATGTAATGGAGTGTTATTATGGGATGTAATCGAGTGTTATTATGGGATGTTATAATGTTATTATGGGATGTAATGGAGTGTTATTATGGGATGTAATGGAGTGTTATTATGGGATGTAATGGAGTGTTATTATGGGATGCAGGAGGTGCACACAGCCGCTATCAGGAGCCTAGCTGAGGTGACAGCCCACTCCATCCAGCACCTCCTCAGAGCAGGAGAGAAGACACTCCTCTCCCTCCCTGACCAGGAGGTGCAGAGCAGCAGCCTGGAGCAGAGCAGCGCCCTGGCTCAGTGAGACGCACGCACGCACGCACACACACACGTATACACACACACACCCACATACACTTACACACGTACACACGTACACACAGACACACACACACACACACGTATACACGTACACACACACACACACACTTACACACACTTACACACGTACACACACACGTATACACGTACACACACACACACTTACACACACTTACACACGTACACACAGACACACACATGTGTACACACACACGCACACACGTATACACACACACACTTACACACGTACACACAGACACACACACACGCATACACGTACGTACACACACACACACACACACGCACACACGTATACACACACACACACACCCACACACGTATACACATGTACACACAGACACACACACACAGACACACACACACACACACACACACACGCGCACGCACACACGTATACATATCCTTGCACACACACACAGAAGTATACACATGCATATATCTATTTATGTCATGTCTATAGTAAAGAATTCTATAACTTTAATATACATTTTGAATGTCTTCATTTCAGAGTGACACTTGTTTTGTGTAAAGAAATCTCTCTGCTGGCCAAGAAGTTCACTTCCTGTCTGACTTCCACAGGGGTGAGTCTTCCTAGATATACTCTGCTCTCCTAACTATTACACAGTACTCATAAACCTATGTGTAAGAGTTAGAGGTAGATATATTAGTACTGTGTAATAGTTAGATATTCTCTAACTATTACACAGTACCCATATATCTACCTCTCACTATTATACAGGACTCAGCTATTTTATTCTTTCAGTACGTGTACTCGGTGTGTGTATCAGACAGTGTGTGTATCAGTCTTGGTCCCAATAACGTTTTGATTGACAGGCGAATGAGAAGGGGGAGGTTCTTAATCCTCTGATAACAGGAGTCTTCCTGGAGGTAAGCCACTCCCCCACTTTGCATGCTCTATAGCTTATAGAATATGCTTTACATATATATATATATATATATATATATATATATATATATATATATATACATTCTATACCTTTAATGTGTATAGCTCATAGAATACATTCTACATTTATTTATACATTTTCATATATTTAATGTGTATAGCTCATAGAATACGCTTTACATATATATATATATATTTATATATATAGTTATGTATATATATACATGCTATACCTTTAATGTGTATAGCTCATAGAATACATTCTACATTTATTTATACATTTTTATATATTTAATGTGTATAGCTCATAGAATACATTCTACATCTTATGTGAATTATATATTTTTAATGTGCATAGGTCATAGAATACATTCTACGTCTATATATATATATATATGTTCTATATCCTTTAATGTGTATAGCTCATAGAATACATTCTACATCTATAGGCCTGTCGATATAATCATCCTCTTGTTGTTTGCCAGGCGTCCAACAGCGCCTCCTACCTGCAGGACGCCTTCCAGCTGCTGCTGCCCGTGCTCCAGATCTCACACATCCAGAGAACATCTGGGGCCGGACAGCCATGACCAACCTCTTCTCCTCTCCTCTCCCTCTCTCCCCCTTATCCCTCCTCCTCCTCTCCTCCTCATTTGCCTCCTCATCACTCCTCTCCTCTCCTAATCTCCCCTCTCCTCCTCATCTCTGCTCTCCTCTTCTTCTCTCTTTCTCCTCTCATCTCTCCTCCCCCTCACCCTCCTTGTTTCTTCGTGTCTCTTCTCTTCCTCTCCTTTCTGCTTCTCTTCATCCCTCACTTTCCTTTCACTCTGTCCTTCCTCCTCACCTCTCCTCTCCTCTCCTCTGCTGCCTCATCTCCTCTCCTCTCCTCTCCTCTCCTCTCCTCTCCTCTCCTGTCCATCAGAACACAACCTTGAGATTAAAGTTTACAAAAACGTGTCCAATTACTCAGGGGAAACCTGCTGGTCGATCGCTATGGAATACTTTTATGGAATGGAAAGCTGTTTGTATTGCAGAGATGAAAGACTAAGTACAGCTTTGATCACATCATGTAATGGAGTTTTAATGTTTGCTGAGATGGTGTTATCATGGGATGTAATAGTGTTATTATTAGGACATCATGCCGGTGTAAAACCCTGTTCCTCCATCCACACTAACTAAAGTGATAGTTTCACTTGCACTACTTTCTGTCGAGATGCTACAGTATTATTAGGGAAGGTTTGATAACAAAGACACCCGAGAACAAACCAGGCCTTCGTTTGCTGAAGATGGGATCCTTCTCGTCAGAGGACGGAGCAAAGTCCATGTTTAATAGTTCAGAGAGAAATGGAATTATTCCAAAAACAAGGATGGCTCCCAGACTGCTGTTAAACATTGAGTTAGAAATGTAGTACGGTTATATCTTTTCAGAAAATTCCACTAAATAATGTTTATTGTCATGCATTTGGTGTACATACATCTTTGATGCTTTGGGAAAATATTTGAATGCAATAAATGTTTCCCAAATAAAAATCCTTTGCTGAATAAAACGGTTGAATATGACTGAATTTAAATTTAATACCTATATCATTAATCCCAGACAGGACATTTGGGGTTGAGTGAGCTTTCATGTTTTTGCTTGATGTTATTCAATGCAATTACACAGGAACAGACTGACAGAGTAACGGTACACACAGTCCGACAATGAGGTGAGGGGCTGTGAAGAGAGTGGTCTGTTATACCGGTATCTCTACTGTTCAACCCCTAGCACCATCTTGAGTGTCAAACACCCTGGTTTCCTGGGTTCTGGTGATTTTTTCTTTGATAATGCAAAGAGAAACACAATTACTTCCGGCGCCATGTCACAGCACATTCCACCGACCACCATCATCATTGTGATCATACACTCACAGAAACTGCACAGATCCATGTCTGAGAGATGTTCACCCAGTACTTTATAAACAATACCGGCATGTTTCACCTGTTCACTTTTATACTTTAAATTGTGTGTTTTATCGTTCATTGTCATAGCAGAGTGGAAGGAGCAGGAAGAGTAAGTATTTCACTGCTGGTTGTGCGTGTTATAAATGCACTTTGGATGTGTCTTAGTTCCGAGGCCCACCGCCAGAGGCGCTGCGGCGACCGGCACCTCAGCCCGCAACGCTCTTCTTCTGTGTTTCTTTGATTTCCGTTTTACTGGGCTGTGAAGCTAACGGTGTTAGCATCATACAACATCCGCTGAACCCGACCAAACACTGCCGTGCTCCAGGTAAACAACTTCTCCTTTCACAGCTTCCAATTATAATGTATTAATATCGGATGCAAAGCCGAGCATTGACCCTCCATGTTCGCGTCTGTCTGTTTGAGCTGTTTAAATGTAAACGTGTAGAGCTAACATTAGCGGCTACAACGAGAAACACTTGTGTTAAAGAGCTACGAAGCTAAGCTAGCTTGAGCTGCTGTTCCGCTGAGGACTGATGCTGAACAGCGACTATGCTCACTGAGATAGCGGCTTGGCTAACTGTGATGGGTACCTGATAATCAAAGATAACTTGGTTCATATGAGTTCCTAGTTATTGATTATAAAGTTATTATTGATTATAGATATTAATTGTGATTCCTGTTTGCATTGTGATGTCAGTTCCCGCCATGCTGCTGTCAGCTGTTGTGTTGAGCTGCTGATGCTGAACTTAATTACACTGGGTTCATATTGCCTCCTGTGTCCGATACATGCCGACATCTGGCTGCTTAAAGTCCACATCTGGTCCACAAATGCTTACTTTGTGTCCGATACATGCCTTCATTGTGTCCGATACATGCCAACATTGTGTCCGAAACATGCCTACATTGTGTCCGAAACATGCCTACATTGTGTCTGATACATTTCCCACATTGTGTTTGATTAATGGCCATATCTCGCTAATTTCAACAGTAATACTTAACTATGTCTTATGTTCTAATTCTAAGACAATCAAACTGAGAGACACTACTAAACTCTCTCTAGCCCTGTGTCTTGACAATTTCCACACCAGCCAAAGAGTCAATATTCAATTTGACCATATTCATCTGAACTACCCCTCAGCGACAGAATCTAAAATGTCGCAATCCTGTACTTCGTTTTCTTACATTATTAGAAGTTTTTTAGGTAGAACTGTTTTTATATTTGAATTATTTAACATTTCTACTATACTATTGAGTTTTTATTCCTTTGTAAATTCTCCTTGATTACTTTGAAAAGTGCTGTATGTAAAACACAAAACATGTATTACAAGTTTACAGAGAGACTTCTGACTGTGAAAACATTATAAACAATAACATGTTTTTATTAGTTCAGAGCTTGTAATAACCGTATAATGTAGCTTTAGTAAAAACAGCACTTCCATGAAGACGCTGGTTAACAGTTTTCTCCCTCTGTTCTTCTGGATCCTCCAGAGCGCACGTCTTTCAGACCTGAGACCCCGACTCCAGCCGCCGTCCCCTAGACCTAGAGCCCCCGAGCGCCCCCCAGACCCCCTCCCCTCTCAGACCTAGACCCCTCCCACCGTGTCTGAGGCCCCTCCCCCTCCCTGCGCCGCCACCATGCCCGCTGCCCTGGCGGACTCGTCCCAGATCATCTGCGAGGTCTGGGCCAACAACGTGGACGAGGAGATGCACAAGATCCGACACATCATCCAGAGCTTCAACTTCATCGCCATGGTAACGTCCCCCTCTCATCTCCGGAGACACGGTCGAGGTCGTTTATCTGTGGAGTCCACCGCTCCAGACTCTAGGGCTTCACAACCCACCCCCTCCTAACCCTTCAGGTGAAGATGCTGAGGGGTGGGGGTGGTGATGGTGTTAGGAGGGGACGGGACTGTAGGGGGAGGTGATGGTGCTGAATGACTTTTTTTTTCTGAAAATCTCTATGGGCTAAAATAGGAGTCTTCTCACCGGGCATTTGAACATAAAGGAGAAATAAAGACTGTAGACGATTCTTGGCTGCCTGGCAATCCCAGGCAGCCGGCAGTGTTTTGCTCCAGATTTCAGTCCAAACAAAAGAGACTCAACTGAGTGAGTGCCAACTTGTTGAGTGTGTTCCAACTAGGGCTTAACGATTTAGGGAAATAATATAATTGCGATTATTTAGATTTATTAAGGTCCTCATGTTCTGTATTATTCACTATAAAAAAGTAATTCTTAAGTATGACCAACGGAACATTGGAAGCAGTCAACATATAAGCTGCTCTTTCCTTAAGGCCAGGCCGATGTGTTGAGATAATTGATATTATAACATCTTTATTTAACTATTGAATTGTAGAAGAAAAATAAATATAAATCTTACTGATCCCCAGTCAGTAACGGTAACAAATCGCACATCGCGTTCTTACATCGCGTTCTTCCATCGCGTTTTCGACTTGAATTTGACTAATCGTTCAGCCCTAGTTCCAACCACGATGAGAAGGTCCTTCTAAACATCCCCCCCCCCGTCTCCAGGACACAGAGTTCCCGGGCGTGGTGGTGCGGCCCATCGGCGAGTTCCGGAGCACGGTGGACTATCAGTACCAGCTGCTGCGCTGCAACGTGGACCTGCTGAAGATCATCCAGCTGGGCCTCAGCTTCATGAACGAGGATGGGGACTACCCCGCCGGGACCACCACCTGGCAGTTTAACTTCAAGTTCAACCTCACGTACGTTCTCCTGCAGACCTGGGTCCTCTGAGCGTCACTAGACCTCGCCTCGTTCCCCTGGGAACACCTGTAGGCCTGCTACTTGTAGCGTTACTAGACCTGACCTCATTCACCTGTAGGCCTGCTACTTGTAGCGTAACTAGACCTGACCTCATTCACCTGGAAACACCTGTAGACCTGCTCCTTGTAGCGTAACTAGCCTGCAGGTGAGAGGTCAGTAGACCCACACACTGTCCCTCTAGGGACCTCCAGGTGAGAGGTCAGTAGACCCACACACTGTCCCTCTGTCTCTCTAGGGAAGACATGTACTCCCAGGACTCCATCGACCTGCTCCAGAACTCCGGCCTCCAGTTCAAGAAGCACGAGGAGGACGGCATCGACACGCTGTACTTCGCCGAGCTGCTGATGACCTCTGGCCTCGTGCTGTGTGAAAACGTCAAGTGGCTGTCCTTCCACAGGTAGCTACGCTGTACAGACCTGCACACAAGTTGCACACCTGCAAGGGTGGCAGTGGCTGAGGAGGTACGACAGGTGGATCCCATGACCCCAGCTGCTCCCGACAAGCTGGCTGTTGCCTTTCATGGTTGTCACCGCCGTCGATGTGTGAATGTGTTATGAATGGGTGAATGTTGGGCAATAATTGTAACGCGCGTTGAGTAGCCACTGGTTAGAAAGGGGCTATGTTAAGACAGTACATTTAACAAATACATTCACCTCAAACATGAGATGCACACTAGAGAACACCCCTCAGATCCTCAGATACACACTAGTAAACACACACTAGAGAACACTCCTCGGATACACACTAGTAAACACACACTAGGGAACACTCCTCAGATACACACTAGTAAACACACACTAGGGAACACCCCTCACATCCTCAGATACACACTAGTAAAAACACACTAGTGAACACCCCTCAAATTCTATTTATATTCATGTATGAGGTCATGTGGTGATGTCATGAATTGAATGTATAAGGTCATGGTGTATATATGACGTTGTGTGTGATGTCACGGTGTTAACGTATGACGTGGTGTGTGATGTCACGGTGTGTGATGTCACGGTGTTAACGTACAATGTCATGTGTGTGTGATGTCAAGGTGTTAACGTATGACGTGGTGTGTGATGTCACGGTGCTAACGTGTGACGTCGTGTGTGATGTCATGGTGTTAATGTATGATGATGTCACGGTGCTAACGTGTGACGTCGTGTGTGATGTCAGCGGCTACGACTTCGGCTACCTGGTGAAGCTGCTGACGGACGCCCGGCTCCCGGAGGAGGAACACGACTTCTTCCAGATCCTCAACCTCTTCTTCCCGGCCATCTACGACGTCAAGTACCTCATGAAGAGCTGCAAGAACCTCAAGGTACAGAGGAGGGTACCGGGACGCCTGGAGCGCTTCTTTGTTTAATCTTAAAAGAGGATAGAGTGATTGAAGGGTCGTGTTTCCTGTGGCAGGGGGGACTGCAGGAAGTGGCGGACCAGCTGGAGCTGAAGAGGATTGGTCGACAGCATCAGGCCGGCTCTGACTCTCTGCTCACGGGAATGGCCTTCTTCAGGATGAAGGAGGTACTGCAACCCCATCAATACTAGAACTACTATTACTGCTAATAGTACTACTGTTACTGCTGAATACCTTCTAGAGGATGAAGGGGGTACTGCAACCCTATCAATACTAGAACTACTATTACTGCTTATAGTACTACTGTTATTGCTGAATAACTTCTAGAGGATGAAGGGGGTACTGCAACCCTATCAATACTAAAACTACTAGTACTGCTGCTGCTACTACTACTACTACTAGTACCTTCTTCAGGATGAAGGAGGTACTGCAATCCTATCAATACTAAAACTACTAGTACTACTACTGCTACTACTACTACTACTACTACTACTACCTTCTAAAGGATTAAGGAGGTACTGCAGTACTGTTAATGCCTTACCGCAGTACCTCCTTTCTCCTGAAGGAGGTACTGCAGTACTAGTACTACCACCTTGCTTTATTCTTACTACCACGCTAACCTCTCTGCCCCCTCCCCAGCTCTTCTTCGAGGACAACATCGATGACGCTAAGTACTGCGGGAGGCTGTACGGCCTGGGCTCGGGCTTCGGCCAGCCGCAGAACGGCCTCTCCAGCTCCGCCCAGGACCAGGACTCCAACAGCAAGCACTGAGCCTCCAGCAGTGGGACACTCGTTTTAACCAGCACCCCCCCGACCCTAGGACCAGCCCCCCACCTCCACCACCACCGCCTCCACCAGCAAACCACTGGACCGGACCCCCTTGGCTTTTACTGGTTTTATACGACCTATATTCCCAATGTATGGTCCGACTGGCTGTATGTCCCCCCCCCCCCCCCCCCCCCCCCCCGATGTATGGTTTGACTGGCTATATGGTCTAAATTCAGAACGCCTTTTTAAAAATATTTTTTTTATGGCTGCAAGACTCCTTCAGTGGGACCAAGATGGTGGTGAGAAGCCTTCTCTATCTCTGCCCCCGTCGTCACAGAGCCCCCCCACCCCGTTCTGTGGTGGCCGCCATGGAGGCCGTGTTTTAAGTTGTGCTGGGAAGCACGTTGAAATGAAATTGTTCCAATTCTTGACAACAGAAACACAGGTTTTAGCCTCTTTCCCCGTTGAGAAGGTCTTTTAAAGCTGGTGGGTTTTTAAGGCGTCCCCCCCCGGGTCTCCAGTCTGATGTTCTGTACATTTGCTTCTCTTCCAACGTTTCACTGCAGATGGGTTGTGGTTCTTTTTGTTTTTATGTCATACATTGTTTTAAACAGTTGTACATTAAATTGTTTTCTATTTTGAATGTAAAAGTTACCCTTCAATGAGCTTCATAATACGTACTTTAATATAATACGTAAGGATGGTGCTTCATAAGAACCTTCATTTAGAGATAGTCCTTCATAAGAAGAACCTTCCTATAGCGATGGTCCATAAGAAGAACCTTCCGATAGCGATGGTCCATAAGAAGAACCTTCCGATAGAGATGGTCCATAAGAAGAACCTTCCTATAGCGATGGTCCTTCATAAGAAGAACCTTCCTATAGCGATGGTCCATAAGAAGAACCTTACGATAGCGATGGTCCATAAGAAGAACCTTCCGATAGCGATGGTCCATAAGAAGAACCTTCCTATAGCGATGGTCCTTCATAAGAAGAACCTTCCTATAGCGATGGTCCTTCATAAGAACCTTCCTATAGCGATGGTCCTCCATAAGAAGAACCTTCCTATAGCGATGGTCCATAAGAAGAACCTTCCTATAGCGATGGTCCATAAGAAGAACCTTCCTATAGCGATGGTCCTTCAAAAAAAGGACCTTCCTATAGCGATGGTCCTTCATAAGAAGAACCTTCCTATAGCGATGGTCCATAAGAAGAACCTTCCTATAGCGATGGTCCTTCATAAGAAGAACCTTCCTATAGCGATGGTCCATAAGAAGAACCTTCCTATAGCGATGGTCCTTCATAAGAAGAACCTTCCTATAGCGATGGTCCTTCATAAGAAGAACCTTCCTATAGCGATGATCCTTCATAAGAAGAACCTTCCTATAGCGATGGTCCATGAGAAGAACCTTCCTATAGCGATGGTCCATAAGAAGAACCTTCCTATAGCGATGGTCCATAAGAAGAACCTTCCGATAGCGATGGTCCATAAGAAGAACCTTCCTATAGCGATGGTCCTTCATAAGAACCTTCCTATAGCGATGGTCCATAAGAAGAACCTTCCTATAGCGATGGTCCATAAGAAGAACCTTCCTATAGCGATGGTCCTTCATAAGAAGAACCTTCCTATAGCGATGGTCCATAAGAAGAACTTTCCGATAGCGATGGTCCTTCATAAGAAGAACCTTCCTATAGCGGTGGTCTATAAGAAGAACCTTCCTATAGCGATGGTCTATAAGAAGAACCTTCCGATAGCGATGGTCCATAAGAAGAACCTTCCTATAGCGATGGTCCTTCATAAGAAGAACCTTCCTATAGCGATGGTCTATAAGAAGAACCTACCTATAGCGATGGTCTATAATAAGAACCTTCCGATAGCGATGGTCCATAAGAAGAACCTTCCTATAGCGATGGTCTATAAGAAGAACCTTCCTATAGCGATGGTCTATAAGAAGAACCTTCCGATAGCGATGGTCCATAAGAAGAACCTTCCTATAGCGATGGTCCTTCATAAGAACCTTCCTATAGCGATGGTCCTTCATAAGAACCTTCCTATAGCGATGGTCTATAAGAAGAACCTACCTATAGCGATGGTCTATAAGAAGAACCTTCCGATAGCGATGGTCCATAAGAAGAACCTTCCTATAGCGATGGTCCATAAGAAGAACCTTCTGATAGCGATGGTCCATAAGAAGAACCTTCCTATAGCGATGGTCCTTCATAAGAACCTTCCTATAGCGATGGTCCATAAGAAGAACCTTCCTATAGCGATGGTCCATAAGAAGAACCTTCCGATAGCGATGGTCCTTCATAAGAAGAACCTTCCTATAGCGATGGTCTATAAGAAGAACCTTCCTATAGCGATGGTCTATAAGAAGAACCTTCCGATAGCGATGGTCAATAAGAAGAACCTTCCTATAGCGATGGTCCTTCATAAGAAGAACCTTCCTATAGCGATGGTCCATAAGAAGAACCTTCCTATAGCGATGGTCTATAAGAAGAACCTTCCGATAGCGATGGTCCATAAGAAGAACCTTCCTATAGCGATGGTCCATAAGAAGAACCTTCCTATATGCTCATGGAAAGTAATTATTGAATCGTGTCCCAGAGCACGATTGACCGACTTTATTCGTAATGCACAGAACGAAATGTAAACCCATGCATTTTGAATGGGAGCGTTTCTCAGAATATATATATATATATGTATATAGGCCTATATGCATATATACTGTATATATAGGCCTATATACATATATATATGAAAATATACAAATATAAATATATATATATATATTTATTATAAACGGAGAGGCCCTCTTAAGCCCGTCAGTTACTTGGCTCCGCAGTGCATCAGTGTCCCTCTCTATGGCTCCCTCTCCTTTCCAATGTGTTTCGAGAATTCATATCAATATAACGAGAAAGGGTGTAATGAAAACGGCAAGAAATGAAAGGCTCCATGGTTATAATAATTTAAATATAATTAACTTAAAGCGTGTAACGAGGAAACGAGACGATCTAGTTCTGGGCCAGCAGAGGCTGAATTTAACCGAATTCGGCCCATAACCTTATTTTTTATATTGTTTTTATATTATATATTTTTATATTGTCTTGTTATACCTGAAACACACTTCCACATTGGTCGAAGTGGATTTTCAATGGTCAGATACAGATCTTGTTATAGCGATAATTGAATAAAAGCTACATGGTCTACTTATAATATAACTAAATAATTTTATATTTATACAGATATAATATATATTTTAATATTTAATTAATTCGATATTAAACCAATGCATTTCAATCGGGAGACTTTTTTCGACTTCAGAAGGGGGGGCGCGCTGCGCAGTGCACGCTCTAGTTATAGATTGGTCAAAACAACAATCCGATTTATCCGATTTTTGCGTCCACGTCACTTGACTGCCATGGTTGCTATGGTGGTTGCCATCGACCGCCCCCATATCTTTTTATTTTCCACAGTTTAGACTTGTATTTAATAAGTTACTTTTGTAATCAACATGACTTTTTTTTATCACTGTCTGGTGGCTAGTAACGTCACTGTGAGAAATGCGACACATTTAACGAGCCAGGGTTATTTGAAATAATTCATTAAGTTATCGTGTGAGAGGTCATTCCTCCTTTTATTAATTAAAAAGAAAGAAAAGAGGCAAGTTCATTACAAAAGTAACTTATTAATTGCAAGTCTAAACTGCGGAATAAAGCAACATATTCCAAGGTGCCTTTTGAGGGAACATTGGAATATCTGTCTGTTTCTTAGCCAGCCCTGGTTTACGACAGCTGACCCTAGTTTACGACAAGTAGATTTTGAAGGAAGTAATTTTACTTTTAGTAAAAGTATAGATTTTCAGTACTCTACCCAGCACTGTGTATATTTATGTGTATATGCTACAGGTGAACCTCCTAAAATCGTGCTCTGGGACACGATTCAATAGATGTATTGAATTTATTGAGATATTTTTGAGGAGGTCTGCTGTAAAAAACGGTGAAATCAGAGCATCCCTAGTACACTTCATTTAACCCTTGATGCATTTGTTGTTTGTTCTCAGATTACGAAACACGGGTGTGTGAGTGTGTGTTGCACCAACTGCGCTGCAATGATGGTAACAAAAGTGTCAAGTGCATGACTCTCTGAAGTTGTGATGCACAGGATAGGATTGGTGCACCTGTAACACAGACTTGAGAACTCGTAGACCCTACGCCAGTAGTTAGGAAAAACTCACAACCGAGAGTATAGTAGTCGAACGTAACTTTACTGAGGGATCACAAAGGGGAGCGGGGAGCGCGCGCGTAGACAGGCAGGAAAACAAGAGAAAAAGGCAACGGCGCATGCGCCGATGAGGGTTAAACAATAACAAGCCAGCGGACTGGCGTGACCACCTTTCTTCCCCACCCCCCCCTAACCAGTGGGAGACATCAGTGCAATACAACATAGCAGCAGAAACCACATGCTGAACCCATGGCGAACAAACATACAAATAGACGACCCATCTAGGCAAACCACACATTACGCAGCTTCACAACCCAACACATGAGAATAAAACAACATCACATAAACACAGTATAACGTCATAAGACACTTGAAAAAGGATACGCCACAGGTCCATCACAAGTCCACGACATAGTCACTGAGATGAGATGGCAGGCGGCGCGGCCTGGCGCAACGCCTTGGGGAAAGGCGCACTACCAACGTCAGCGCATGCCTTCCCCGGAGCCTCCAGCAAATCAAACGATGGGGCAGTAAAGTCAGTGGGTTGACACACCGGCACAAGGCGGGGCCCAACGGGGCTCACAGGGGTGGGCACTGATGCTATTTCAGGGGGAATAGCAGGCGGCACGGGGGGTTCCACCTGGGGCGCAGCCGGGGACCTAGGACTGTCGTCGTCAGATGCGTCATCGTAGCTGGCGGACCGAATGGCATCATGGCAGGTGACGGACCTTGTAACAGTCCGTTGACTTGACTCGATAGGTGAAGTTTCTAAGTTGTGATCCGGCAAACTTGCGCAGACCACACCAGAGACCCTCGATGGAAACGACGAGATATCGGTCGCGGCTGATGCATTTTTAAATTTAAAAATAATCACGCATCTGACTCCGTTCGCACAAATATGTAGTGGGAAAGGGTAACAGTATGGCAATGGGGCTGCTTAACACTATCGGGTATTCCTTTTCCAATGATATCCAAAATGTATCCAATGTCATATCTTGAAATTTCATCCTTAATGTATGTTCTTCATTCATCTCTGCCAGTTGCTCCTGTGTCAGGTCGGCTGCACTCTCCAAAGCGCATGAATTCCAAGGGTCACGGACCCAGTCAAAACCAGCAAAGGTCTCAGCTGGAAAATACTTATTAAATCTCTCATCAAGGGTTTGCAGATGCTGAGAGAGAAGGCCGGAAATATGGTCACACTTGCAGACGGTCAGCAGCCTCATGTTGTCGAGGCGATCAACACTTCCAAAGTTCCATGTCCTAAAACCCACATAGGACTTCCAGTGCACCACAAATTCAGCAACTCTGCTCTGTTTTTGGAAAATAGATCTGTCCGTGACAGAGCTGATGAAGACTCTGGTGAAGATATGGAGGTCGACAACTTTAATGCAATGTTTTGGACGATGGGGGCCAAAAGCATGAAAACATTGTTCACTGCCTTGGACAAAATGACCACCCGAAGCCTGCAGTTAACTAACAAGGTTCTCAACGAGCGAAGGCAGTTGGAGGCGGCTGTGGAAGGACTCCAGCCCCAGGTGCGAGTGGGGTTGGCGAAACAGGAAGAGATCCGATCAACCCAACAGATCGAAAAGCACAACGCGGACATCACTTCCAATGAAAACTTTCAAATTTAAGTTGAAATCCTGAAACCTGTTAAAATAACCATCACTACATCACTGTCAGCAGTGTTCAGTGACCTGTCATTACCCCTGTGCCATAGCAGATGATAGGAAAAAGAGTGGCTGTGCTGCCATGAGTGATGGGAAATGCAGGGTTTGCCCTGGAAATTGTGACCGGAACATACATTTTAACCAGAAATACAGGTGGGACTACGTCAAGGAGAAGCAGATGAAGACTGTACAAGAGCTGAAAGGGAAGTATGAAAAAGCCACTAAGGCAAAGATCGTCTAGCAACTGATTGAAAACCAGGAAGAGAAAAGAGGGTTACCTGGCACGGATTCAGTCTCTGGAAACAATGAAAGGAAAAGCCCAAATCATAGCCAGGTTGCCAAACAAGAGAAGCTCACAAAAACAGGAAGAATTCTTTGTGGATAGACAGAATAAAAAAAAAAAGGGATTGGATAAAAAATGTTTGAATTCCTTTGGATTTTAAAAATAACAATTGATTTCCAGTGGGGATGGGCGAAGCATTTTTTTTGTTTCAACACAGAAAATATTTTAAAGCCATGTTATTAGTATTAAAATAAACAAGTCGGATGATTTTATCGTTTGTTCGAATAATAACAGCAATTATAAAGCACGTCTTATTTTCTTTAGAGTAACGTTGTTAATCGCCTGTGTTCAATTCACCTCTCGTTGTTTCTGCTGTTACTCCTTATGTTCATGTTTGAGGTATTCGTTTTGCCACAACTTTGTACCGACCTGACACATGTAAAATGTTCCTTTTTTTCAATCTACCCATCCCTAATTTCCACAGTAGGGGTTCGGAGCAATTAGTCACATCACAGTTAATGATATTCTTCTTTGTCTGCTACATGAACTAATTTAAAGCTTGGTCTATGATATAATAACACGGATGCTGTGAATGAAAACCGAGTAATGAAATTGTGATCAATCATTGTTGGGTGTAAATGTGATTATAAATATGTCAGAGGAAACAAGAACAGAGGCTGTAAAAGCAACATTTACATAAGTATCATTAGCTGTATGCTTAATATACGTCATCTTACTCTTGAAAAAAAACATCATTAAAGATTGAAAAAAGTCTGAATTGACTAAAGCCTATTTTGGGTTTCATATTAATTAAAGTTGTTGGTTTCCTTAAATATTTAAAGATTGTTCACTGGATCGGTAAAGAGTTGGATTCCCCTTCAACTCTTTACCGACCCATGTTCCGAGTTGTACGTTTAAAGGGGACATATTATACCACCAGGTGTGAGTGTGATTAGCCATTACAAGCATTTTGAAAATGTGCAGCTTCTGACATCAAAGGTGGGCGTGTCCACCTAGATGTTTGCTGGATAGATCAGTCCACCGGCCTACCCAGTGGACTGTAGCAAACGTTGCTCATCTATCCGTCATACATCTAGGTGGACTCGCCGATCTGGGACGCCAGAAGCTGCACATTTTGTTATGGTGTGTTCACATCGCTGGAAATTATGCGACGTCGGAAAGTTTGCGTGAACGACACCTCATGACACTTATGATTCCGTTCGGCAACTCGGGCCAAATTTTGATAAGAGTTGCCCAGTTGGTGACGGATGGTTTACTAGTGACATGAAAAGGCGGAACATTAACGTTTTAGTCATTATAAAAGAATCAACCATCATATCACATACTTTACTATCGATTGACATTGTTACTGTCTGTTGGCATCGACTTTGCTCAGTTTTAAACGTTGTGTACTGGTAAACCAGCTCTAGATAAGGGCAAGTGTTGGCAATGCTTCTCATAAATGAAAGCAAAAGGAGGAGATAGGCATCAAGGAAATGAAGGCATGCAAACTTGAAACTGATCCTACTAAGTTCTGTTTCATTCTGACTGTTTTTTATCGGATAAAAAAACCCTGCTGTGAAGAACTTTTAGGTTCCCAACCGGCTGTTTCCAAAGTGCACATGTACGGTCGCTGTCAGTCATCACTGGCGAGCCGTCTCGTTATCACCAGGAGAGAACGCGCCTTTAACACACACAAACCTGGGCGACCTCTTCTCAGTCCCTCCAGAAAAACGCGATTATGCGATCGCATAATTCAACGCATAATCAGCCAAAGTCTGCATATTCATGCCGGGGCCGCATTTTTTCAAATATGCCGCACTTTCAAGGCATAAATTGCCGATTTCCACGCAAAATATGGGGGGCTTGCATGATTTCATAATCCCTGCATTTTCGTTGCAAAACAGTCACATATATCTTGGCAGAAAATTGAAAAATGTTGCGTTTACTTCACACAACAGCAGCCATTTCCCCCTGTTGCCATAGGAACGTTATGAAGTGACGTAATTACGCGACGTGAACGTCATAGAAAAGCTGCATTTTTCGCAAGTTCCCGCATTTTTTGCAAGTTCCCGCAATTTCATCGCATAAAATTGCATAAATATGCCGCATATTTCATCGCATTTTTTAAGAAAAGCTGCCGCATAATCAAGGATTTTTGGCCGCAACAATCACAAAAAAATGCCGCATTTTTCTGGAGGAACTGTCTTCTATTGGTAACTAACATATAAATACTAGGGCTGTCCATTTTTTTTTATCGTGATTAATCCTATAGTATTGGTGAGTTAACTCGCGATTAATCACACTTTTAAAATTCTGTTTTAAATCCATTCCAATTTAAGTTAAATGAGTTATGGAATGACACATTATCACGGAGTATATAATGCAGTATTGTGAGGTTAAAGTATATATTGTAGTATTGTGAGGTCAGAGTATATGATGCAGTATTGTGAGGTGAAAGTATATATTGTAGTATTGTGAGGTCAGAGTATATAATGCAGTGTTGTGAGGTGAAAGTATATATTGTAGTATTGTGAGGTCAGACTATATAATGCAGTGTTGTGAGGTTAAAGTATATATTGTAGTATTGTGAGGTCAGAGTATATAATGCAGTATTGTGAGTTTATCTGCTGTTGTTTTGGAGTCGAGCAGCACATGAACCCTTTGATAAAGACGACCACTGGCCGACGGGAGTATTGAGAACAGAAATATTTTATTCAACAGAAAGTGATACAGTATAAATGCTGCTATTGGGAGTTCCCACAAAGTGAACAAAGCGCAACGTTGTTTTACAGTCTCACACGAAACCAACTAAACAGGGGGACGGAGTGTCCTCCCAGAGGTCCTCGGATAAGAAACCCCCTGGGTGTCCTCCCAGAGGTCCTCAGGCGAGGAACGCCCGGGCCGCCCTCTGGGTCTCGGGGCTGCTGGCGTAGCGTCGCAGCAGGTCTCTGGCGGTGGTCTGCAGGGCCTCCGTCACCAGGGTGGAGCCCCTGGCCAGGTGGAGGATCACCAGGCTGCACTCCACCACGTCAGGGTGGCTGTACGTCTGGGGGGACAGAGGGGCACTGATCAGGACGTCATACGAGACCGCCTGCAGGGGAGAGGCTAGGGGGACGCTAGGTCATGTTGAACTACAATTACAACTAGGGCCTTTAGCATACGCCTTTATCCAAAGCGCCTTACGTCGGTTAATACACACGTTGACACACTGACGGCAGAGTCGACCGTGCAAGGCGACAGCCAGCTCGTCAGGAGCAGTCAGGGTTAAGTGTCTCGCTCGGGGACACATCAACACTCAGATAGGAGGAGGTGGGGATCGAACAAGCAACCTTTCGGTTACAAGACAACCGCTCCACCTCCTGAGCTTAGCCGAGCTAAGCCGACCCCAGTATGCACCTCAGTATGTTAGTTTGGAATGAATCGAGCTAGTTAAAAGTTGGTCGTTTGTAACGAGTTGAGCTAGTTACAGGATGACATACAGTAGGTAGTTTGTAAAGTACGACAACTCCTAAGCAGCGCCTTCCTTTGGAGCATTATTCAGAGTTAGATAAAGCTGTGAGAGGTCAGACCTTCATGGTGTCGGGCAACAGGGCGAGGTCTTTCTGGTAGAGGGTCATCTGGGCCGACAGACTCATCAGGGTCTCCGGCTCCTCAGGCCTAGAGACACAGTTTAGATACTGGGTTTAGAACCAGTAACACTCCCTCTGTTAGAACAATAGATACTGGGTTTAGAACCAGTAACACTCCCTCTGTTAGAACAATAGATACTGGGTTTAGAACCAGTAAAACTCCCAGATACACGTCTCCCCTCTAGCTCTAAAGCCTGGTTCTAGTCCCCAGCATACCCCTGGTCCTGGCTCTGGTCCTGGCTCTGGCTCTGGCTCTGGTCCCCCTGCTCTAGGGCCCGGGCGTGGTGGAGCACTAGGCCGGTCAGCCGCTCCTGGACGCGGGCGACGTCCTGCTGGGTGGCCTGGTACTCTGCGTGGGGCTCCGACAGCAGCACTGCCGCACGCCTGCTCAGCGCCGTCGCCTCGGTAACCGTTGCCTCGGTAACCGTCTCCTCGGTAACCGTCACCCCGGTAACCGCCGTCTCGGTAACAGCCATATCGGTAACGGTCGCCCCGGTAACCGCCTCCCCGGCCACGGGCACATTAGGCAGCTCGTGATTGGCTGAGGGGGCTGTGGGGGCGTGGCTCCACCAGAGGTCGAACAGGAAGCGGTAGTTGAGGAAGGCCTGCAGGCTGGTGAGGGCCGCCGACGCCTCCGTCGCCACGGGAACCAGAACCTTCTGGAACCTCCGGGAAAACACGCCGACGTCACCTGAGGAGATTTAGGATTCAAAACGTTAAACTTCTTAAGAGTCTGATGTCATCACAGGAGGAGGAGGAGGAGGAGGAGGAGGAGGAGGAGGAGGAGGAGGAGGAGGGAGAACCCACCGTCGGGGAAGATCAGGGAGCAGAGCTTGGCGGACATGCCGTCATGGCCGACCCCCTGCGGAGCCTCCACCGCCTCCCAGACTGCCTTCACCAGCTCGTCGTCATCACCGCCCCTCAACCAGAGCAGCACGGCCGTGGACAGACACACAGCGACGTGGGACACCACCTAATGATGGAGGAGGAAGAGGAGGTCAGGAGACACAGAGAGAGTCACCACCTAATGATGGAGGAGGAAGAGGAGGTCAGGAGACACAGAGAGAGACACCACCTAATGATGGAGGAGGAAGAGGAAGTCAGGAGACACAGAGAGAGTCACCACCTAATGATGGAGGAGGAAGAGGAGGTCAGGAGACACAGAGAGAGACACCACCTAATGATGGAGGAGGAAGAGGAGGTCAGGAGACACAGAGAGAGACACCACCTAATGATGGAGGAGGAAGAGGAAGTCAGGAGACACAGAGAGACACCACCTAATGATAGAGGAGGAAGAGGAGGTCAGGAGACACACAGAGAGACACCACCTAAAGATGGAGGAGGAAGAGGAGGTCAGGAGACACACAGAGAGACACCACCTAATGATGGAGGAGATCACCACACAGAGACAGACTCAGACAGACATGTAGTAGACAGACACATGTAAAAGACAGACAGACACGTGTAGAAGACAGACAGACATATAGAAGACAGACAGACAGACATGTAAAAGACAGACACATGTAGAAGATAGACAGACACATGTAGAAGACAGACATGTAGTAGACAGGCAGTTCATGTAGAAGACAGACAGACATGTAGAAGACAGACAGACATGTAGTAGACAGACAGACATGCAGAAGACAGACAGACATGTAGTAGACAGACAGACATGTAGTAGACAGACAGTTCATGTAGAAGACAGACAGTTCATGTAGAAGACAGACAGACATGTAGAAGACAGACAGGCATGTAGAAGACAGACATGTAGTAGACAGACAGACATGTAGAAGACAGACAGACATGTAGAAGACAGACAGACATGTAGTAGACAGACAGACATGTAGAAGACAGCCAGACATGTAGTAGACAGACAGACACGTAGTAGACAGACAGACATGCAGAAGACAGACAGACATGAAGAAGACAGACAGACATGTAGTAGACAGACAGACATGCAGAAGACAGACAGACAGACATGTAGTAGACAGACAGACATGTAGAAGACAGACAGACATGTAGTAGACAGACAGTTCATGTAGAAGATAGACAGACAAGTAGTAGACAGACAGACATGCAGAAGACAGACAGACACGTAGTAGACAGACAGACATGCAGAAGACAGACAGACATGCAGAAGACAGACAGACATGTAGTAGACAGACAGACATGTAGTAGACAGACAGTTCATGTAGAAGACAGACAGTTCATGTAGAAGACAGACAGACATGTAGTAGACAGACAGACATGCAGAAGACAGACAGACACGTAGTAGACAGACAGACATGCAGAAGACAGACAGACATGCAGAAGACAGACAGACATGTAGTAGACAGACAGACACGCAGTAGACTGACAGACACGCAGTAGACAGACAGACACGCAGTAGGCAGACAGACACGCAGTAGGCAGACAGACCTGGTGTGCGGGGCTGTTGTTGCTCAGTTGACTCTTCTCAACCGACGCGAGTTCCTTCAGGAGGGGCGTGGCCCCAGGACCGCCTGATACCCCGAACTCCTGGTGCCACACCGCACGCACCCGGTCCTGGGGGGGCTCGGGCCCCCCCGGGGGACGAGCGGGTCTGGCCCAGGGGTGGGACGAGACGGCCTCACAGTCCGTTAAGGCAGCACTGAGGATCTCAGCCACGCAGAAACACAACCTGTGGACCTGCACAACACAACACACATACGTAGGCACACATTTATGCACACACATACACGATTAGCAGCTACACCATAGCTTTAAGAACATATACGATAATAACAGATTATAAGACATATAAGATCTGTATAATACAATATGATATGATAGAAGTCAGACTAGAAGTCAAATGGGCTGTACCCACCAGCATGCCATCTTGGGTAGTGGGTACTTCCTGGGTACTGGGTACCCCCTCGGTACTGGGTACTTCCTGTGTACTGGGTACTTCCTGGGTACTAGGTACTTCCTGGGTACTGGGTACCCCCTCGGTACTGGGTACTTCTTGGGTAGTGGGTACTTCCTGGGTACTGGGTACTTCCTGGATACTGGCTACTCCATTGGTATGGGGTACTCCCTTGGAACTGGATACTTCCTGGGCTTTGAGTACTTGCTGTGCCCCCACCCAGTCCAGGCTAGCGGCTAGTCCCTTAGCGCAGCGTAGCGCTATCGTGTGAGCTAGCTGGCTCTCCCCCGCTAGGCGGGCTATCGTAGCGGCGGCCCGCAGCGAGGGGGCATCGCTCTTCTTAGACACCACCTTGGCCGCGTCGAAGCCCGCCCCCGCAGCCACGTAACTGGACGGTCACAAGACAGAGACACCTGATTGGACCACATCCATCTGCACAGAACTTGATCCATCCATCAGTGTATGTATAAGTATACAAAGCAGTATATCTACTGTATATAGTAGTGTGTGTACCACTTGGCAGCAGCAGAAGGTATGATATATATATATATATATATATATATATATATATATAAAAAGCAGTATATCTTTATAAGAGTGCATGTACTATTCGGCAGCAGCTGACCGGTATATGAATTAGTATATAAAGCAGTATATATATAGGAGTGTGTACCACTAAGGGCAGCGGCAGAAGGTATGGTATATATATTAGTGTATCTATAGGAGTGTGTACCACTTGGCAGCAGCTGACAGGTGTCCGTCTTTCTCCAACGTCGCGGCCCAAGACACGTAGAGACCCTTCAGAACCACGTCCTGGTCCGGCAGCCTGGCCCGGGCTAGAGCTATAGCTTCTCTACAGGGATAATGTATACGTTAGACACACAAAGATAATATATACATTCCACACACCGCTAGAGATAATATATACATTCCACACACCTCTAGAGATAATATATACATTATACACAGACTTCTCTAAAGAGATAATATATACCTTACACACACACACACCTCTAGAGATAATATATACATTTTACAAATACCTCTCTACAGAGATAATATATTACACACACACACCTCTAGAGATAATATATACATTATAAACATACTTCTCTACAGAGATATTATATACATTACACACACCTCTAGAGATAATATATACATTATACACATACAGAGATAATATATACATTCCACCCCCACCTGTACATCTTGTGTGAGTGCAGCAGCTCTATAGCTTCATACAGCTTGTTGATTGACAGCAGGAAGGAGGCGGCTTTCAGATGCTGATCCTGCAGACAGAGCTGCTTCACATAGTCCTCCACCGTCCGGACCCACACCTTGTAGCCACCTGCACAGGTAACACCTTAATACACCACCCTCACAGGTAACACCTTAATACACCACCCTCACAGGTAACACCCTAATACACCACCCTCACAGGTAACACCTTAATACACCACCCTCACAGGTAACACCTTAATACACCACCCTCACAGGTAACACCTTAATACACCACCCTCACAGGTAACACCCTAATACACCACCCTCACAGGTAACACCTTAATACACCACCCTCACAGGTAACACCTTAATACACCACCCTCACAGGTAACACATTAATACACCACCCTCACAGGTAACACCTTAATACACCACCCTCACAGGTAACACCTTAATACACCACCCTCACAGGTAACACCCATTAATACACCACCCTCACAGGTAACACCTTAATACACCACCCTCACAGGTAACACCTTAATACAACACCCTCACAGGTAACACCTTAATACACCACCCTCACAGGTAACACCCTAATACACCACCCTAACCAGTAACACCCATTAATACACCACCCTCACAGGTAACACCTTAATACACCACCCTCACAGGTAACATTAATGCAGTATCACAGCTACAGTCTGTCCTGTATCACAGCTACAGTCTGTCCTGTATCACAGCTACAGTCTGTCCTATATCAAAGCTACAGTCTGTCCTGTATCACAGCTACAGTCTGTCCTGTATCACAGCTACAGTCTGTCCTGTATCACAGCTACAGTCTGTCCTCTATCACAGCTACAGTCTGTCCTGTATCACAGCTACAGTCTGTCCTGTATCACAGCTCCAGGTGTAGTTCCGGGTCTCACCTGTGGGGGCGATGGCGAGCAGGTGGTCGTTGAGCTCTCCCCTCTCGGTTGCCGTCCTCAGGGCTCCCTCCACGTCTCCGGTCCACAGCCGCAGGTAGACCACCGAGTCAGGGTGACCTGCAGCCAGGTGGGCCTCCTCTGCGCACACACACACACACACACACACACACACACACACACACACACACACAGCTAGTATCTTTCTCCTCCTGCTAGCAACACCGTTCCTTAGCAATGCTAGGTGTCCTAGCCACTAGTTTTCTCAATGATACTGTTAATGTGAGCGGTACTGATGTTAGCCGCTAGTGGTTTTGTTGCTACTGTTAATGTGAGCGGTACTGATGTTAGCCGCTAGTGGTTTTGTTGCTACTGTTGGTGTGAGCGGTACTGATGTTAGCCGCTAGTGGTTTTGTTGCTACTGTTGGTGTGAGCAGTACTGATGTTAGCCGCTAGTGGTTTTGTTGCTACTGTTGGTGTGAGCGGTACTGATGTTAGCCGCTAGTGGTTTTGTTGCTACTGTTGGTGTGAGCGGTACTGATGTTAGCCGCTAGTGGTTTTGTTGCTACTGTTGGTGTGAGTGGTACTGATGTTAGCCGCTAGTGTTGAGCTCACCTTCCTCCTGGAACATGCTGTGGAGGGCAGGCCGGTCTGAGAACAGCCCCAGCTGGAGGTGGGGTCCCTTGCCCGGGGCACAGCCTGCAGGGGGCGCTGATGACGCAACACACAACCACACACATGAACCCTCTAAATCGGAATAAGAGATCAATCAGCTGGGGGTGTGGCTCTGGCCGCGCCCTCCACCACTATAATGGGTTTGTTTCAAAAGGGCTTCACACAATTATACACACACTCAATATTAACTAAAGACACCAACGGTCGTCCGTCTAGGCTACCTGTCATGATGGCATCAACTGGGTTGATTGAGGGTTGCTACGTGCATGCTCTGTATGTGATGGTTGCCAGGGCAACAGGCTCACCTGGGCTGTGTGTGATGGTTGCCAGGGTAAAAGGCTCACCTGGGCTGTGTGTGGTGGTTGCTTTGGTAACAGGCTCACCTGGGCTGTGTGTGATGGTTGCCAGGGTAACAGGCTCAACTGGGCTGTGTGTGATGGTTGCCAGGGTAACAGGCTCAACTGGGCTGTGTGTGATGGTTGCCAGGGTAACAGGCTCACCTGGGCTGTGTGTGGTGGTTTCTATGGTAACAGGCTCACCTGGGCTGTGTGTGATGGTTGCCAGGGTAACGCAGTCCTCCAGCAGGTCCTCTTTGGAGCGGTGGTCCATGGCTGTGCTGAGAGGAAGCATAGAGCGAGCCTTCTTCCTCTTTATCAACTCTACACACACACACACACACACACACACGTTTGAGACATCTCCTACACATCATATCATGTAATAAGTGTAATGTATTAAATATAACTTTTCAAAAGTGTCAACACATTCGCCGTCTTTGAGGAAGTTGGGAACTTAGTGTGGAATATATTTAACCAGATGATGCAATAATATAGTATTGTAAGAGAATATAGTAGTATGTAAGAGACACACCTGGCTTCTCCTTGGTCCTCAAGGGTGCAGGGGGCTTCTTCATCCCTCCACCGGCTGGAAACACACCACAAGACCACCTTAGCATGCTAACAATAGCAGCTAACGTGGCACACAGTAGCATGGCTATCACTAGTGTCCTGTGTGTGTGCGTGTCCGTGAGTTACCTGTTGATAACGATGAGCCGTTGGTTCCATTCTCTTCGTCTTCGTCTCGCTCCCCGTTAACACTCCTAATGTCCCTCTCCCTCCACCCTCTCTCTCCATTCACTGCCTTAGTCTCTCTCTCTCTATTAACACTGACAGTCTCTCTCTCGCCGTTGACTCTCTTAGGGTCTCTCTCCCGCCACCCTCTCTCTCCATTCACTGCCTTAATCTCCGTCTCTCCATTCACTGCCTTGGCCTCCCTCTCTCCATCAACACTCCTAGTCCCTCTCTCACTAGCTTCTCTCTCTCCAACAGGCGGAGGCTCTCCCTCTCTCTGCCCGCCGGCGGCCATGTTGTTCTTCTTCTGCTTGTTCTTCTCCCTCAGTCCCACCATCTTCTTGCCTGAGGAAGAGGAAGTTAAGGAAGAGTGAGTGTCAGCGTCTTTAGTAAACAGTGTTGACACCTTTAGATCAGGCTGTACTGTAGTCCTACTGGGTACTGTAGTCCTACTAGGTACTGTAGTCCTACTGGGACCAGTCTCCCTTCTCCTGTTGGGACCAAGCTAGAGTCTTGCTGGGTAATGCAGTCCTATTAGCCTAGAATTCAAGACGCCCCTAGCAGCAGCAAATGTAATTTGCAGCCAGGGTCGTCTAGCAACTCTCCGTCAGCTCGCGAGCTGGAAAAAACAAACTCTGGTCAGGCCAATCACGTCGCATTATAGAGTCAGTGGGCGGGCTTAACATAACGACGACTAAGCTGCGACGGAAATCTGTGTGGTCCCTGCGGCATGATTGATTGTAGCGCTATCCTATTGCGTGCAGAGGGAATATGAAAGACAACATTTTATCCCACCCCTTGGATTGAGCCATGCCAATGGAGCGTTCCCAGACCCACTCCTGTAGTCCTACTGGGTAATGCAGTCCTATGGGCCCAGGCTGTAGTCCTACTGGGTAATGCAGTCCTATGGGACCAGGCTGTAGTCCTACTGGGTAATGCAGTCCTATGGCCCCAGGCTGTAGTCCTACTGGGTAATGCAGTCCTATGGCCCCAGGCTGTAGTCCTACTGGGTAATGCAGTCCTATGGGCCCAGGCTGTAGTCCTACTGGGTAATGCAGTCCTATGGGCCCAGGCTGTAGTCCTACTGGGTAATGCAGTCCTATGGGACCAGGCTGTAGTCCTACTGGGTAATGCAGTCCTATGGGACCAGGCTGTAGTCCTACTGGGTAATGCAGTCCTATGGGACCAGGCTGTAGTCCTACTGGGTAATGCAGTCCTATGTGCCCAGGCTGTAGTCCTACTGGGTAATGCAGTCCTATGGGCCCAGGCTGTAGTCCTACTGGGTAATGCAGTCCTATGGGCCCAGGCTGTAGTCCTACTGGGTAATGCAGTCCTATGGGCCCAGGCTGTAGTCCTACTGGGTAATGCAGTCCTATGGGACCAGGCTGTAGTCCTACTGGGTAATGCAGTCCTATGGGCCCAGGCTGTAGTCCTACTGGGTAATGCAGTCCTATGGGACCAGGCTGTAGTCCTACTGGGTAATGCAGTCCTATGGGCCCAGGCTGTAGTCCTACTGGGTAATGCAGTCCTATGGGCCCAGGCTGTAGTCCTACTGGGTAATGCAGTCCTATGGGCCCAGGCTGTAGTCCTACTGGGTAATGCAGTCCTATGGGACCAGGCTGTAGTCCTACTGGGTAATGCAGTCCTATGGGACCAGGCTGTAGTCCTACTGGGTAATGCAGTCCTATGGGCCCAGGCTGTAGTCCTACTGGGTAATGCAGTCCTATGGGACCAGGCTGTAGTCCTACTGGGTAATGCAGTCCTATGGGCCCAGGCTGTAGTCCTACTGGGTAATGCAGTCCTATGGGCCCAGGCTGTAGTCCTACTGGGTAATGCAGTCCTATGGGCCCAGGCTGTAGTCCTACTGGGTAATGCAGTCCTATGGGACCAGGCTGTAGTCCTGCTCCTCACCTTTGGGGGGCGCTGTGAACTCCTGTTTGGACGGCTTCCACTCGTGAACGGTGAAGTCATCCGCTCCGGTCCAGACCACGTCTGGGTCCACGGGGGACCACTCCACACACATGACCCGGTTACCATGACCACGATAGTTCACTAGCCCTTCCCCCTTCAGCACGTCCCACACCTGCACACACAGACACACACAATGTGGAATATGTAGCAAAATCTGGAGAAATCTCAACAAAAATATCTATGCTAATTCAGATGAAAATCTGGATCCATCTGCTAATTTCACACAAATGGCGCTAAATGATTATGTATGACCCTTGCCCTTCAACCTGCTCTGTGTGACCCCTGACCCTCAACTTGATTTTTAATGACCCCTGACCTTCAACCTGATTTTTAATGACCCCTGACCTTCAACCTGCTCTGTGTGACCCCTGACCTTCAACCTGATTTTTAATGACCCCTGACCTTCAACCTGCTCTGTATGCCCCCTGTGTGACCCCTGACCTGCGCGGTGTGGTCGTAGCTGACGGTGGCCAGGCGTGCCGGGTGGTGGGGGCTCCAGGAGAGGCCGGTGATCTTGCCCGTGTGGGCCCCCAGGGTGCGGAAGGCCTCCGAGATCACAGCAGGGGGATCCGCCGGCGCCTCTGGAGACAATATGGGGTCCAACAGAGGTCCAACAGATGAGGTTAGCCAAGCTAAGCTAACCCCTTATGCTCCCAGGTCTTTCACAAGTAAACAAACCCCGACAACAGCTGCACTATGGGTCAAATACTACTGATTACAACCGCTTGTTGTTTGTGAGCTTCACATGTAAACATGTGTTTTAAAGCTTCACATGTAAACAATGTGTTTAAGAGCTTCACATGTAAACACCATGTGTTTGTGAGCTTCACATGTAAACAATGCATTTTAGAGCATCACAAGTCAGCATGTGTTTTCGAGCTCCATATGTAGGCATGTGTTTTAGAGCTCCACATTTAAGCATGCGTTTTAGAGATTCACATGAAAACAATGAGTTTTAGAGCTTCATATGTAAACAATGTGTTTTAGAGCTTCACGTGTAATCACCATGTGTTTGTGAGATTCACATGCAAACATGCGTTTTAGAGCTCTCCATGTAAACTCCATGAGCTTCACATGTGAACACCATATGCTTTAGAGCTTCACATGTGAACACCATATGCTTTAGAGCTTCACATGTAAACTCCATGGTTATTAGAGCTCCACATGTAAACACCATGTGTTTTAGAGCTCCACATGTAAACACCATGTGTTTTAGAGCTCCACATGTAAACACCATGGTTTTTAGAGCTCCACATGTAAACACCATGTGTTTTAGAGCTCCACATGTAAACACCATGTGTTTTAGAGCTCCACATGTAAACACCATGTGTTTTAGAGCTCCACATGTAAACACCATGGTTTTTAGAGCTCCACATGTAAACACCACGTGTTTTAGAGCTCCACATGTAAACACCATGTGTTTTAGAGCTCCACATGTAAACACCACGTGTTTTAGAGATTTACAAACACTGTGTGTTAGAGCTCCACATGGAAACACCGTGCGCTCTGTGTCAACCTGAAGGCTAGCGGTCATGTGCTCCTTCCTACCGCACGCGGAGCGCAGGTCGTGCACGTAGACCTTGGCGCTGCTGGACCCCGACGCCAGCAGGTACTGCAGCTCGGGCTGCGGCGCCAGGGGGTGGTACCACTGCAGCGTGTTGATGATCTTATTGTGCTGCTGCACGCTGCACAGCTGCTTCAGCTGGGGGGCCGCGTACACGTCCACAGACCTGGGGGGGGGGGGGTCAGCGCATGAGGTCATGGGTTTGGCACGGCAACACACGCTCGTAGTGGGCTGCTCATTGTGGGATGGGTAACTGACCCGTCCTCGTTGCCGATGGCGACCACGGTTCCGTCTGGCTTCCAGCTGAAGTCCGAGTGAGGGGACAGCTTGTGCTGGGGGGAGGAGTTAAGACGGTTGCCATGGGTTACACTTTCGTTCCAGTCCTGTCAATTATCTCTGCTAGGCTACACAGTGCTCTGCTAGTACCGTGCTAAGCTACACTAGGCTGTTATAGTCGCCGCTAGGCTACGGTACCTTGATGCTGTTGGTGTCTCTGATCAGCTTGTCGATGTTGCAGGCGTCCGAGGCCAGGCTGTGGGGGTCGTGCTGCAGGATGGCGCCCTCCCCCCCACAGCTGTAGAGGCTGCAGGACGGGCGCTCACCAGCACCCCCTGCAGGGAGAACACCACCTCCCTTAGTATCTCTGTAGAGAGGGTGTGTGTGTGTGTGTGTGTGTGTGTGTGTGTGTGTGTGTGTGTGTGTGTGTGTGTGTGTGTGTGTGTGTGTCACCAAAGGAGAGGGGGGGCAGGGGGGGGCCCCAGGCCAGCCTGTAGATGGTCTTATGGTGGTAGGAGGAGGAGATCTGAGGAGGCCTGCAGGAGGAGGAACAGGAGGAAGAGGAGGACAGTCATCTGAAGGGGGTCACGACAACAAGGACCTCGTTCAATCTGAGAGAGGTACTTTACTCCCTAAGGGGTCTGGGGTCTGGGTTAACTGGTTCCTCTCACTTGTTTGAGAAGGCGTCGTAGATTCCCACTTTCCCGTCGTCCGTCCCGAACGCCAGCGAGCCCTCCCTGCTGGGGTGCCAGACCAGCTGGGCAGAACACAACACAGAACCACGTCACCACAGAGAACCACGTCACCACAGAGAACCACGTCACCACACAGTACCACGTCACCACACAGAACCACGTCACCACACAGAACCACGTCACCACACAGTACCACACAGAACCACGTCACCACACAGAACCACGTCACCACACAGAACCACGTCACCACACAGAACAACACAGAACCACGTCACCACACAGAACAACACAGAACCACGTCACCACACAGAACAACACAGAACCACGTCACCACACAGAACCACGCCACCACACAGAACCAAACGTTACAGTTTGGACGGCACTACGACTGCTTGTATTAGTGTGCTACTGATTCTGTCTGTTTAGACCACTGGATGGAGCCGAACCTCCACCTAGTGGACAAAACAACTGTATTCAGCATTAAACGTATGTTTCCCCCAAGGGACGCCACCGAGTCCTAGTCCCAGGTCTCCTATATTAACCCCAGGCATGAGGACCGCTGAGTCCTAGCTCTCCTCTATCTAACCCAAGGCATGACGATCTAATCCCAGGCATGGCCACAGAGTCCCAGGTCTCCAACATCTAACCCCAGGCCAAGGGGCTAAGTCCTAGCTCCCCTGTATCCAAGGCGAGCCGTACCGCGGTGATCTTGGAGCGGATGCCCTGCCAGAAGGTCTTGGTGAGGTAGGGGTTCTGCAGGGACAGCGTGTCCCAGGACCGGATCATCTGGTCAGCCCCGCCCAGTGCCAGCAGGCCCGTGGCCACCGGGGAGAAGCTGAGGGCGTACACCGAGCCCCCCAAGGTGGGCAGCGTCCACACGCACTCCAGGGACGCCAGGTCCCAGCACTTAATCTGGATTAACAGACAGACGTAGGTCAACACCATGTAGTCTGGATTAACAGGTCAATAGCACTTCATCTGGATTAACAGACAGACATAGGTCAACACCATGTAGTCTGGATTAACAGGTCAATAGCACTTCATCTGGATTAACAGACAGACGTGGGTCAACACCATGTAGTCTGGATTAACAGATCAATAGCACTTAATCTGGATTAACAGACAGACGTAGGTCAACACCATGTAGTCTGGATTAACAGGTCAATAGCACTTAATCTGGATTAACAGATACATGTAGGTCAACACCGTTTCATCTGGATTAATGGATCATGAAGTTCAACACCATGCAATCTGGATTATGGATCCCGATAGGTCAACAGCATGCAATCTGTATTAACAGATCCATATAGATTCAATCATGTAATCTGGATTACCGATCCAAATAGATTACCACTTCTCTATAACCATGATGAGTTATTCTGGATTAACATCATGAGTTTATCTGGATTAACATGATGAGTTAATAAGGAGTAACATGATGAGTTAATCTGGATTTACACGATGAGTTAATCTGGTTTAACCTGATTGACTCTAGATTAATATGAGTGACTCTGGATTAACATTATGAGTTAATCTGGGTCAACATGAGTGACTCTGGATTAACATGAGTGACTCTGGATTAACATGATGAGTTAATCTGGGTCAACATGAGTGACTCTGGATTAACATGAGTGACTCTGGATTAACGTTATGAGTGACTCTGGATTAACATGAGTGACTCTGGATTAACGTGATGAGTTCATCTGGATTACGGTACCTCTCGGTCCATGGAGGTGGTGAGGAGGAGGTGGCGCCCGCTGGCCAGACGGACAGAGCTCATGTTGAACACGATGCGGCTGTGGTTCTGATCTCCTGAGCCCAGAACACTCCACTTCTGTTTCCCACTCGCACCCAGGTCCCACAGAACCAGCTCTCCACTACACACAGGCACACACACACACACACACACACACACACATACATGTTAGTTCTATAGCATAACCAGCAAGTTAGCTCTATACTGTAATCACCAGGCTAACTTTATAGCATAACTAGCACATTAGCTCCGTCACTATAGGAGAAGAGGCAGATGTTCCTGGTCACCTGAAACAGCTGGACAGCAGCTGGGAGGGGCGGTCGTCCGGCCAATGAACACTGAGCCAGAGGCGGTCCTTCCCCCCACTGGCTCCGCCCCCACCGCCGACTCCGCCCCCTCTCTTCTTTAGGTAGGGCAGCTTTAACGTCGTGATGCCTGCATTTACCACCAGAGAAGAAGAGTCATTTACCTCATGGGGTCTAGTGGTGTGGTTCTGGGTTCCATCCCCACCTGCCTAGTGTTTAAAGGTGCAGTTGTTAGGTACTAAGTATTTAAAATGTGTAGTAGTTAAGTAGTAAGTATTTAAAATGTGTAGTTGTTAGGTAATTAGTATTTAAAATGTGTAGTAGTTAAGTAGTAAGTATTCAAAAAGGTGCAGTAGTGAACAAGTGGTGAAGTATTTAAAGGTGAAGTAGTGCAGCAGTAAGTATTTAAAGGTGTAGTAGTGAAGCAGTGGTGAAGTATTTAAAGGTGAAGTAGTGCAGCAGTAAGTATTTAAAGCTGTAGTGGTAAAGCAGTAAGTATTTGAAAGCTGTAGTGGTAAAGCAGTAAGTATTTAAAGGTGTAGTAGTGAAGCAGTAAGTATTTGAAAGGCGTGGTCGGGGTGTGGAGGATCTCACTTCTCCCGGTGTCGGTGCTCCAGACCCGGATGGTCTGGTCTCGGCTCCCGGAGGCCAGATACCCGCCGCTCCCTCTCGCAAAGTCTAAACAAAAAACAGAGTCACGTGTTGGAGGATATGGTCCAATCAGCTGACCCCAGAACCCAACACGGTCCTGCTTTAACAGGCTCTGGTTTCTAGAGGTCCAGCAGAACCCTGGAACCCTTCGTGTTGCAGAAGGACCGTACAGAACCAGCGTCTGGTTGCACCCTACCCTCCTCCTCCCCTGGGGGGTCCTGGGGGGCGCCTCCCTGGCCCAGGGCGGGGGTGCTGGGGGACCAGGAGAGGGAGTGGATCTCATCCTCGTGGCCTCGCAGCCGATGCAGCACCTCCCCTTTCTTAGACACGTCTACCAGGAGGATCATCCCCTGCTTGTACCTGCAGGAGGAGGAGGAGGAGGAGAAGCAGGAGGAGGAGGAGCAGGGGGAGGAGCAGGGGGAGGAGGAACAGGAGGAGGAGTAGGAGGTGGAGGAGGAGGAGCAGGAGGAGGAGGGCAGGAAGAGGAGGAGGAGGAGCAGGGGGAGGAGGAACAGGAGGAGAAGAAGCAGGAGGAGGAGGAGCAGGAGGAGGAGGAGGAAGGCAGGAAGAGGAGGAGCAGGAGGAGCAGGAGCAGGAGGAGACACTTGTTATGCGGTGGCTCACTTGGTCCTCCAGGGTCTCCAGGAGGTTAGACGTCAGGGCTAAAGTGGGGGCCGTGTGTTGGGAGCCTCTGTCAGGAGGGTGTCCACGCCCTACGGCTCTTCTTAATCTCATTCTCTGGACCATCCACTCTAGGGTCTGATTGTGTGAGCAGAACGTGATGTGGAGAAGATCTAAGCTCCTCACCCCAGGGCCAGGAGCTTCCAGGAGTGGGGGGAGCACGAGAGGGAGAACAGGGCCTTGGGGAGGGGGAAGAAGCTGCTGTAGTCCCCCGTGTTGAACCAGTAGCAGACCACCACCCCCTTGTCATCCCCGGACACCACCAGGTTCTTATCTGCTGGAGACCAGTGGAGCGCCACAATGGTGCCCTGCAACACACACACACACACACACACAGTGCAGTTCAGGACAAACAGTACAGTTCAGGATATAAAACACACACACACACACACACACACACACACACACACACACACACACACACACACACACACAGTACAGTTCAGGATATAAACACACACAGAGTACAGTTCAGGATACACACACACACACGCTTGCTAGCTTAGTAAAGAGGCTGTAGGTTTGACATGCGATGACATACATATTTATATCTACATACAAACAATGTACATTACAGGCATAGTACTGTTCTTTGCTTAAATGCATCAGATTCGGATCTAGACTTCCTTTGTTGTGTTGGCTCCAAGTACCATCCTGCTGTCGGGCATATGGCGGTACCCACCTGATGCCCGCTGTGTTCTTTAAGCAGAACTCTGTCGTCCGCGTCCCAGAACTTGACAGTGCCGTCGTCAGAGCTGCTGGCACACAGCTGGTCCTGACCGGCCTGGCGACAGAAGGAGAAGCCCGACACTCGCTCCTTGTGTCCGGACAGACTCCCTGCAGGGAGACGGAGACAGGGAGTCAGACACGGTCAACAGGGATAGTGCAGCCATCCTAATAATAATAATAATACACGTCAGTTGTACAGAGCTGGTCTGGAGTCAGACCCTGTTAAAACGGCCCAGTAAGGTCCTAGATAGATATAGAGATCTAGGGATAGAGAGGGATCTAGGGATAGAGAGATATGTAGGTTATTAATCTCCAAGGTGAAAGGAGATATTGTTTCATGAGGACAGTGGTGGAGTAAAAATAATCCGCAAGCCCTCCTCATCTGGAGCATAATTCCATCAATTGAATTTCCTAGTTGTTATTAAAATCCTCTGGATCAGAGTGATGCAACTTCTCACCCAGAACTCTGGATCTGAGTGATACTCATCCAGGACTGTGGATGAGAGTGACGTTTCTACTGACCCAGGACTTTTAAGGACTGTGGATCAGTGTTGGATCTACTCACCCAGGACCGAGCAGGACTCTGTAGACACGTCCAGCAGATAGACTGTGTTCCGGGCTCCGAAGCCCATCACGCCTCTCTGGTTGGTGTCGCTGCAGCGGCCGCAGTACCAGTTGGGAGACGCGGGAATCACTCTTTCATGCATGATGCCTTGAAAGTGAGTGCTTTTTATATAAATCGATGGAATTCAGAGATGTCAAACCAAGGGAAAACACACAGGCCAGGTTAACACACTCCTACTGCAGCATCCATGCTTGTTCGTAACCACGGCGTCTACCGTGTTGTCAACAAACTGTCGTAAATACCGATTGACGGACTACGGATCCCTACAAGGGTCAAAATTAATAAATCGACCCCCTAACAAACATTTAAGTGCAATAGTTACATTAAATATGGCGTGTAATTGAAGACGTTAGACTTTTATATAGAATACGACGATTACCCACTGTCACCTTCATTTTCTAATACTTTCGCAGTCTATTAACGTAAACCTGATCGACCTATTGTCGTAATCTGTTTCAACATGGCGACTGCCTGCACAGGTCGCGGTGAGCATCTGTTTCATTATTATTATTATTATTATTAACTATATACCTTATTAAACAACACTGACAGTTTATCACTACTTGCCGTTTAATGTGTTTCCGCGTGTCTTCTCTCAGGGCTTTCCTTCCTGAGGAGTCTGACTGGTCATGTGAGGTAAGAGGCTGGAGACAGCAGGGAGACAGAGGACACACCACAGCTTCATGTTTCCTCTGTTTCTTTGGAGCATGCAGAGCTCCTTCAGGTGTCCCTGAGCAAGACACCTGACTGCTAACTGCTCCTGACGAGCTGGCTGTCTCCTTGCATGGCTGACTTCGCCGTTGATGTGTGAATGTGTGTAAGGATGGGTGAATGTTTGGCAGTATTGTAAAGCGCTTTGAGTGGCCACTGGTTAGAAAAGTGCTGCATAAATGCAGTCCATTTACCATTCATCATTTGGTCTACATTTGATGTACATGTTATATATATAACAGTACCGTAAAATTAAGTTGAGAATAGAGCATGCAATGAACACCGGGGCACGTACGACGTAAGACCAGCTGGACAGAGAAGCTTTTGGAGTCAGAAGCAGCAGAAAGTATATCATGTGTTTGTATTTAGAAGGGATTCTACCACAGTGTTGTTAAATACTTAATCCTGATTGGACAATGAAGTTCTAAGGGTGGGCCTTCTATTCCAATAACGGGACACCTCTGCCTTTTAACAGCTCTGAATAAATGCGCTACAAACCCAACACTTACACCAAAGGTCCACTTGACAGATGTTGACCACATGTTTCCTTGACAACGCAGCAACAATATGCTCATAGCACTGCGGCAGACCTTTAATGGTGCTTGACTTCAGCTGATTCAGTCGATATAAAACCAATGACGCTCTAGATTAAATAATATCCAATGCACGGTTGGTAAATAATTCAAGCAGAATAAAGCACATTAACCCTGACATAATCGTTCCATCTGAGAGACACAGCTCTGACTAGGGGTGTGACGGTACACAAAAGTCACGGTTCGGTACGTACCTCGGTTTATAAGTCACAGTACGGTACGGTACGGTTCATAGTTAAGGGGAATTTTTTTAAAAACTGCTTGTTTGTCAACAATGGAGAATGGCCGTAGATCAGCAGCAATGAAAACACCAATAAACTTGGTTATGGCATTTGCATTTCTGAATTCCCAGACAGGGGTTGTTGAAATAGTGTCGTGAGCTGGGTTTGCATAGCTCGTTTTTTTTCCCCACAGCAACAGTGATAGTAACACCTGGATGGTGCCTTTTCAAATGCGTGTCCTAGGGATGTGCATTTCTGGCAAAACATACTATTCGATATTCGCTGAGAAGTATTCGATTAATATTCGAAAATCACTCAATCAAGAAACCCCCACGCACGCACCTCGGATACACGCACACACAATGACACAGGGAGAGGCTTTTATGATTTGTATGAAATCAATCTGTTTATTTCAACAACTGCAACATCAACATTCAAAACGGGTCGCTATTTATTTATTTAATTATTTATTTTACTGAACACAGCCTGCATGATGGTGAACTAGACACGTCAAAAATATAACTTCACACGGTGTGTCTTTTTACAATTTATTTGTTACCAGCATTCGTAGTGTTGATCAGCAGAGAAATAGTCCGCCAAAGATGTTGACGTCGCTTAGCAACCGAGGACGCTATTGTAACACGCCGTGTAACAAATAGCAATAGTCACATTCATTACTCGATATTCTACGTGAATCCGACTATTCGACGATCGTTGCCCGCTATGTACGCCACATTAACGTACCGCGGTACACCTCTGTCACCGCTCCGAAGTGCCTGTACCGTGACGGTTCGGTACAAATACGTGTACCGTTACACCCCTAGCTCTGACGTCAACATCCAATGTGATGGTCCAACCAGAGGAGGAGCCGTGAGCTCAGTCCCCCCTGCTCTGTCCTTCTGTTAGGGGGACGGCCCTCTCTGGCAGACCCCTGGCCGGCCTGCACACCAGCGCCGCTCTGGAGGTCAACAAGAACTGGGAGAGGAGGAATCTGCAGCTGTACCCCCCTCAGCTCCCAGGGGAGCCCCGCAGAGCAGCCGTGAGTCACGGGACCAGGCGGCTCGGACCCGGTCCTGCTGCCGTGGTCATGTAGTGAAGATGGGTCAAAGGGGGGGGGGGGGGGCGCCTCCACGTGTTTGTACTTTTATCAATCCAGTTCAGTCAATTATAAATACAGATCAAGATCAGTACATTCACCTGTTTAGAGTCATTTATAAATACAGATCAATATCAGGTCATTCATCTGTTTGGTAATTAATAATACAGATCAATATCTGTTCATTCATCTGATTAGAGTCATTTATCACTTCATCTGTAGGTCAATCGATGCATGTTACCAGAGAAACAGGAAGTTATTCTGCACCTAGGGCAGAGCAGTCATTAAAAAAACCAGAAAGTTCTTGTCTGTCATGTTTATCTGTCTGTCGGTCGTGTTAATCTTATCCGTGGTTTGAGTTTGTTGTCTGTGTGTTTTGTTAATCGTATGTGGTTTTAATTTGTCTGTCTGTCCGTCTATCTATCTGTTATCCTCCCGCTCTACAGGAGGTCCACCACTGTAGAAGACAGATCAAGTACAGCAAAGATAAGATGTGGTACCTCGCTAAGATGGTGAGACGCCACAGTGTTCTCAGTAGATGGGGGGGCTCTACACACTACTGATGATGTATGGCTGACTGACCTTTAACCTCTGACCCTTTGAACAGATCCGAGGCCTGAGCATCGACCAGGCCATCACCCAGCTGGAGTTTAACGACAAGAAAGGAGCCAAGATAGTGAAAGAGGTGAAGGAGGCGGAGTCTAGACGCTAGGTTCAAGATAGTGAAGGAGGCAGTCTAGACGCTAGCATCAAGGTAGTGAAGGAGGCGGAGTCTAGACGCTAGCGTCAAGATAGTGAAGGAGACGGAGTCTAGACATTAGTAGTCTATAGTAGTATAGTATAATAGTTTATAAAGTAAATAAAGTTGACATTGTTTAAAATAGTCTGTATAGTTAACAGCTGCCCAGTACAATGACATTCTTCTAATGATTCTACAAGGAACTGCCCAGTACAACCACAGTATTCTACTGGTGGACACTGACTGGGGCATTACTACCCATGTTTTCTGATCTACTTCCTGTCTTCATCCCTAGGTGCTTCTAGAAGCTCAGGACATGGCTGTTAAGAACCATAACGTGGAATACAAGTCCAACCTGTACATCGGTGAGTCTAAAACACCACAGCCTGTGAATACCCCTACACCATCAGGCTTCAACACCAAAACATGTGACTACACCATCAGGCTTCAACACCACAGCCTGTGACTACACCATCAGGCTTCAACACCACAACATGTGACTACACCATCAGGCTTCAACACCACAACATGTGACTACACCATCAGGCTTCAACACCACAACATGTGACTACACCATCAGGCTTCAACACCACAGCCTGTGAATACCCCTACACCATCATCATAGATATAAGCAGTGAGAACTTATGGGTTAGGTATAGGGGTTGGTAAACATGGGTTAGGTATAGGGGTTGGTAAACATGGGTTAGGTATAGGGGTTGGTAAACATGGGTTAGGGAAATTATACTAAATGTATCTAAGTCTCATGTTACTAAATGTATCTAAGGTCAGCTTAGCTCAGGAGGTAGAACAGTTGTCTTGTAAGGTTGCTAGTTCGATCCCCAGCTCCTCCTAGCTGAGTGTCCCTGAGCAAGGCACTTAACCCTGACTGCTCCTGACGAGCTGGCTGTAGCCTTGCATGTTTGACTCTGCCGTCGGTGTGTCAATGTGTGTATTAACCGATGTAAGGCGCTTTGGATAAAAAGAAATGCCCTAATTGTAATTGTAATGTTAATTCATGTAAAATGCAGCATGTTTTTTTTTTTACTAAATATAGCATTTTGTTTATTGTTCTAAATGCAGCAAGATGTTTTCACTTGAAAAATGAAATCAACATTCGGTCAAAAACAGAAGAAATGGGCGTGGTTATTGCTACTCCACGTTGTGACCTTTGACCCCCCCCCCCCCCCCCCCCCCCCCAGCGGAGTCCCACTCCGGGAAGGGCAAGTACCTGAAGAGGATCCGCTACCACGGCCGGGGCATGTTCGGCATCATGGACAAGGTGTACTGCCACTACTTCGTGAAGCTGGTGGAAGGCCCGCCGCCCGTGGTGGAGCCCCGCACCGGGCTGGACCAGGCCCAGGAGTACCTGCTCGGCCTCCGCAGACGCACCGTCAGACACAGCCTGTAGACCCCCGACCCCACCCCCCTGACCCCACCCGAACCCCGACCCTGCCCCTCATGACCTTGTGTTTGTAGTTTTGATTTGTACATAAAAACAATAAATAAATGATGGCCGAGGATGAGTCTGGTTTCTTCTTTTATTATGAGTCCTCCTATCCGTCTTGCCATCTCTCCCCCCCCCCCCCCCCTCTCCCCCCACCTGCCTCTTTCTCTCTCCCTCCTCATCTCCCTCTCCCCTATGTCTCTCCTTTAACGTGTAGCCTCTGTCTTCCTGTGCATCCTTCTCCATATCCTCTATCTTCTCTTCAATCTTCTCCATGTCGTTTTAAATGAATAGTTAGAAAAGTTAACAAGTGTGGTAACAAACGTTGTCCTCATATCTTAATTGGTGAAAGCTTTTAATTGGCCGCTAGTTGTGGGTGATCCGTTTCGACCCTTCAGCTGTCAGCGTTCCGTGCCTGCGCCTTACTTTCGAGAGCGTTTCCAAGTTAAAAGCCTCCTGCTGATGTGAGCTGCTTTACCGCATTTTTTCATCGGCAGGAATCCATTAAAAACTTAAAATCACTAAAACAAAATAATGTAAAAGAGGTAAAACGAAACGACTTTTGTCAAACAAATGTATTGAGCGAGGTTGTCCCACAGTTGTAGTGCAGTGTTTGTCTCGAGTCTGAGACACCAGGTGGCGCTGTGGCACCATGTGTGAATTCAACAGCGTTTGACCATAGCCAGAACACCATCTCTCATTAAGTCGTCAGAGGAGGTCGCGTTAAACCCTTCATACAGTATGAGGGCTGGCCTGTATTAGGCGTTCAGCATGTCTTTGAATTCACACCCAGATGAGTTGCTGCTTCTCCTCTCATGTAACAATACAGTTTATCTGTCTGTGTGTGTGTGTGTGTCTCTCTCTCTCTCTTTCCCTGACTGTCTCTCTCTCTCTCTCTCTCTCTCTCTCTCTCTCTGTCAATCATCTATTGATTTGTAAATGGTTTTGTACGGAGAATACTTCACACTGAGCTTCATAATAACAACGACAGCAGCAGTCAATGTAATCCCATGTTTGTCTTTTACAAGTGTTGGTAGTCCAGTTTGTTCAGGTTGTGGTCCATTTAGTTTACTTCTATGCCTCAACGGGTCTTCTGCACTTCAAGGTGTGTGTGTGCGCGCGCGCGCGCGGTGTGCTCCCAGCTGATCTCTAATATATGGATAACAATCAGCTGTCCTGCATCTCTGCTCTGCACAGCAACGCTTCAGCGGTAATTGGACTGCATGGCTTTTGCTTCATTCTTCTGATTGCTACATTTTTCACTGTCCCCGCTCTGGCGTGTGTGGCTCAGGTGTGTTTTCTCATTAATTATTTAGTAATTGGTTTGTAGAAGTCAGCGGGAGTTTGTTCAGAGCGTTCCTCCGCTTGAAGGCTTGAGGACAGCAGCGAGGCGTGGAGCTGCTGGTCGCTCCTCTCGTCCCTTTTGGTTCACGCGGAGCCTGTCACTCACGCTTAGTCAGATGACGCTCCGTGACTCCAGAGGGTTTGACAGGAGATGTTCCGTCGTAAGTTAAGAGCTCTGATAGCAGAATGATTGATTGAGGAACCCTCCTGAAGTACAGTTCTCTCCGAGAACGGGCAGATTTCAGAAGACTTGAACGCAGAGGATGTGCTTCACAACGCGTCTCCACTGTGACCCACTTGCAGAGTGAGACGCAGTGCATTCGGTGACGGGATTAAAAATAGTTAACCAGCGGCTTGTCTGTGGTTTTAAACACTATTTATAAAAATTGTTTGGGGAAATGGAAATATTAAAAGGGGATTTAGAAGTCAAATCCTTAAGCAGCTAAAACACAAAATAGAGACTAGCTTCTTTGTTCTTCCCGGCTGTTCTTCAAAGGGTGTGAGGCCGACCGCAGACCTGTAGAACACCCCCGCCCCCCCGCCACTGGACGTCAGAGGCCAGCACACTGAGAAGGTGGCAGTGGACGAACATCTGGGAACAGCAGGCCAGAAGCTCAAACACAAGTTAGACAATCCTTCTCAAAATGTCGGAAACTCTGAACTGTCTTACCCCTACCTGCTCCTTCATGACCTGTCTCTGTACTGTCTTACACCTACCTGCTCCATAACGACCTGTCTCTGTACTGTCTAACCCCTACCTGCTCCTTAATGACCTGTCTCTGTACTGTCTAACCCCTACCTGCTCCTTAATGACCTGTCTCTGTACTGTCTAACCCCTACCTGCTCCTTAATGACCTGGCTCTGTACTTTCTTGTAGTAAAATACTACAAACAGAAATATCTAGCACTAGGAATATCTCCCTACAAATACGACATTGTCTGATTATTCCTGAACATTGTTAATTTCACTCCTTGTTTCCTTTCATCCTCCCTCTCCCCTCTGGATGATGATGAGGATGAAAAGCCGTTGAGGGGCTTCATTTCTTTCTTCAGACACAGAACCTTCTGGGCTGGCGTAGCCGTCATTAAATCCGCTCGTAGGAACACGGACGCGATGCGTAGCGAATGAGTGGATCCGACGGTTGCTTTGTATCTGAGGACCTGCTGATTAAAATGTCCCATCATGCATCACCATGAAGCAATCTGGAAACAGAAAGCGCCGTTTAGATTGAAAACCAAGTTCTTACATCACTAATCACTAATGGAGCTCTATGACCATGGACTAATCATTTAGGAAATATTCATAAGCTTCTTAATGAACTTTAAAACTACTCTATGATATTGTAGTTCTACCACTCTGTGGTACTGTACTGCTCTATAATACTGTGGTACTACTACTCTGTATTATTGTACTACTCTGTAATACTGTAGTACTACTACTACTCTGTATTACTGTAGTACTACTCTGTGATACTGAAGTACTATGTGTGTGTGTGTGTGTGTGTGTTTATGTGTGTGTGAGAATAATTTTGGTGGGTTGTTATGTTATGTTGTGTGTGTGTGTGTGTGTTTGTGTTTGTGTATGTGTGTGTGTTGTTTATCCAACTAAAGCACACTCCTTATTTTTCAGTCAGTCAGTCAGTCAGTCAGTCAGTCAGCCAGTTAGCTACTCAGTCAGTCAGTCAGTCAGTCAGTCAGCCAGTTAGCTACTCAGTCAGTCAGTCAGTCAGTCAGCCAGTCAGTCAGTCAGTCAGTCAGTCAGTCAGTCAGTCAGTCAGTCAGCCAGTCAGTCAGTCAGTCAGTCAGTCAGTCAGTCAGTCAGCCAGTCAGTCAGTCAGTCAGTCAGTCAGTCAGTCAGTCAGTCAGTCAGTCAGTCAGTCAGTCAGCCAGTCAGTCAGTCAGTCAGTCAGTCAGTCAGCCGGTGTGTAGGTGTTCTGTCCCACAGCCCCCAGTCCAGGGCTGTGGTCTCCCATCTCGGGGGGGGGGGGGGGGGGACAGCTGTTTCTTCTCGGTGTTTGTTTGCAGCGGCCTTCGGGCCCTTCCATCACGAGCTGTTTTCATATCCCTCCAGCAGACTTCTCCTCATCTCTGGGCGTCTTCAGGTGGTGTGGAGGCCGCTCTGCGTCACGTCTTCTGTCCCGCCGACGGACGGCGCCGGGTCCACCCCCGGTGAAACCTTCTTCTCTTCATTGCCATTCACAGCACAACGCTCCTCCATACACCTTCCCTCGCTCGCCTCCTCCTCCTCCTCCTCCTCCTCCCTCTGCTCCTCCTCCTCCTGCTCTTGGCCTGCGTTCCGTCCTCGGGCGCTCTGCTTCCAGACATCGCTCTCCGTCAGGACAAAAGAAAACCATTCGGAGCGGAGGAACCTCGGTGCGAAAGAGGAAGGCCCTGAACCAGAGAGAGATGTACAGTGGGTAACGGGTCGATCCTGACCCCCGCCATCAGTCAAGCCCGGCTCTGCGTCAGACAGGCACACACTCACACACACACACACACACGCACACGCATGCACACACACACACACACACACACACACACACACACACACACACACACACACACACACACACACACACACACACACACACACACACACACACACACACACACACACACACATACAAACACACACACACACAGTTTCCCTCTCACATTATATATTGATCTGAAATTTTGGGGAACAGGCCTGCATTTGTCTACGGTGAACCGTACTCGGTTTGAGATCAACCTCTGAATAAATGATACCTTAATGTGAACCTGGAGCAGGGGGCACATCGGAAAACTAACCAGGTCTACAGCAATCTGCCCTTTCATTAAACACACTGTTGTTGTAAGGAAAAGGCTCTGCTACTATATCGAGTAGCAGACTGTGGTTGTACTGGGCAGCTCCCAGTAGAACCAGTTGTAGTATCTTGTTGTATTGGGAAGCTCCCAGTAGAACCAGTAGAAGACTGTGGTTGTGCTGGGCAGCTCCCAGTATAACCAGTAGCAGATGGTGGTTGTGCTGGGCAGCTCCCAGTATAACCAGTAGCAGACTGTGGTTATGCTGGGCAGCTCTCAGTAGACCCAGTTGTAGAATCTTGTTTTACTGGGCTGCTCCCAATATAACCCGTAGCAGACTGTGGTTGTACTGGGCAGCTCTCAGTAGACCCAGTTATAGAATCTTGTTTTACTGGGCAGTTCCCAGTAGAACAAGTAGCAAACGGAGGGTTGTATCGGGAATACAAGAAGCTATCTGTAGATATTGATTCAGTTGTTTGCGTGTCATTCCATCCGAGTCCCTTTGGAATCGTGAGCTCACATGTACATGTAATCATCAAAGAACAACGAGATTCTCATTCCATCCGAGTCCCTTTGGAATCATGAGCTCATGCGAACATGGAATTATCATTCCATGTCTCTCTTCTCACTCTCTGCTCCGCTGATGCAACAAGAGATCAACATGAAACCAATAGTACTGTTTGGCAAGAGAATGACAGAGCACCGCATTACACCGCAGGGCTCTGAAGCATATTGCACCGGTCTCCGTTTCCACTGGCCATCCCTGCTCCTTAAAGACCTGAACTGTCCCCTACCTGATCCTTAAGGATCTGTCTCTGTACTGCCTGACCCCTACCTGCTCCTTAATGACCTGTCTCTGTACTGTCTAACCCCTACCTGCTCCTTAATGACCTGTCTCTGTACTGTCTAACCCCTACCTGATCCTTAAGGATCTGTCTCTGTACTGTCTAACCCCTACCTGCTCCTTAATGACCCGTCTCTACTGTCTAACCCCTACCTGCTCCTTAATGACCTGTCTATGTACTGTCTAACCCCTACCTTCTCCTTATTAACCTTTCTTTGTACTGTCTAACCCCTACCTTCTCCTTATTAACCTTTCTTTGTACTGTCTAACCCCTACCTGCTCCTTAATGACCTGTCTCTGTACTGTCTAACCCCTACCTGCTCCTTAATGACCTGTCTCTGTACTGTCTAACCCCTACCTGCTCCTTAATGACCTGTCTCTGTACTGTCAAACCCCTACCCACTACTTAATGACCTGTCTATGTACTGTCTAACCCCTACTATCTCCTTATTGACCTTTCTCTGTACTGTCAAACTGCATGCTTCTTAGCAACCTGTATCTGTACGCTTTAAGAGCTATCATTTTAGTGTTAAACCTTACAAATGGTCAGCTTAAAGTGAGTGAAATGCGCTGTGAGAAGATGTGTTCCAGTTGAGCGGCCCACCTCTGTAGGAGCCAACTCATCTCAGAGATGACTGGGGGCATTTCTTCCCTGATTCGTTTGGGGAATCCATTTTGCCTGTCAATCAAAGAAGTTTGAAATCAACACTTTTCAAAGGTGGAGAAACTTCTGCTCTCTCTCTTTGTACAACTGTCGGATCTCCCCTACTGTGTGTGTGTGTGTGTGTGTGTGTGTGTGTGTGTGTGTGTGTGTGTGCGTGTGTGTGTGTGTGAGAGCAGTAATTAGGTTGGTCTAAGGCTGAAGAAAATTAATACGATTAGAAAACATGAGACATAGACCATGCATGAAGAGAAAGAGGGTGGGGAGAGAGGGGGAGAGAGGGGGAGAGAGAACATCAGAGTTGATGTCTTCACTTAACTGTCTCCATGACCAGCGCTTTCTAAAGTATCTTGATATTTCTAACTGTACTGCGGGTCTCTTCCTCCTCCTCCTCCTCCTCCTCCTCCTCCTCCTCCTCCTCTAGTTGGCTCGTCCTTGACTTCTGTGTTAACTTAGCTTCGCACTAATTAGCTGCGCCAGTGCTTTGGAACACAACATCAACTAACTGTGTTGAAGGGGCAGTCAATGGACAGGAAGTCTCTTCACCTCCTGCACCAATCAGATAACTGGAATAGAACGCCTAACCCTGCAGTGTTAATGCCTCGCTCTACCAGAGGGAATAGAACCCCTAACCCTGCACTGTTACTGCCTTGCTATGCTAGTGGGAAGGGAACCCCCTAACCCTGCAGTGTTAATGCCTTGCTCTACCAGTGGGAATGGAACCCCAAACCTTGCAGTGATAATGCCTTGCTCTACCAGTGGGAATGGAACCCTAAACCTTTCAGTGTTAGTGCCTTGCTCTTTGGCTATCATTTCCTGTATCCGTTGTTCTACTGGATGAAAATGTGTTTCTCTTTCTGTGTTTGCATGCTGTGTGTGAGCCTGCGGCGTGTGCATGCTGTGTGTGTGTGTGTGTGTGTGTGTGTGTGTGTGTGTGCATGCTGTGTGTATGTGTGCATGTGTGATTGCTTTTGATCTCAGCTCTTCCCTGGCAGTTGTGCAAGGCATTCTCTTCGCTGATTAGCAGGAGGAGGTCGGTCTCAGCTCATTTCTTTTGCCCCCCAATACGTTGACAACTAGTCAATAGTGGTTCATAATGATCAAGATCAATACATTATCTAGTCATTAGTAGTTCATAATGACCATGATCAATACGTTGATTAGTCATTGGTAATTAACAACAATCATGATCCATTCATTAATAAATAGTTATTAGCAGTTAATAAGGATCATGATCAATACATTCATAGTGATTCATTAGTAATTAACAACGATCATGAGCCATACATTAATAATTAGTCATTAGTAGTCAATGATCATGATCAATATGTTTTTAATTAGCTGGCTTGGTTCTGCAGAAGCTCTTGCAGGGGTAAACGGTAGAGTTAAGGTCCAAGCCTCCCGTCTTAGTAGATCTACTGATCTTGCGGCTCGGAACAAGAAGTCCTACCTGCTCCGCGGACAAGCAGATCATATAAAGCCGGACGGCTTTATAGTCTATCCCTGGACACTAAACTCTGGAGACAGCACATCCCATAATAAGCGGAGAGACTTTAGCTCTGATCTCCTCATATCCTCCCCCCATGAGCCTGGAGGGACGGCCCCCGCTGGAGTCCGTGGCTGGGGTCTCAGCGACGGTAATCTCTGCGACACGGTAGGACCGAGGCGCCGCGACCTTCCAGGAAAACAATCACATGATATTTACTGTTCCTCACCCGGTGCTTATCCACACCATCAGCCCCGGAGCTGGGCTGCAGGCCAGTCCTAATGCTTTAGGGCTGTGATCCTTTACGTTCAGTAGCTAGTAAATATGGGGCCGGCCGCGCCCCCCGGAGGGACGACCGTTGGACAAGAATCACAGCGGTAGAAAACCCACAACGTAACGCCATAACACAAAGCAAATAACATAACGCACACAAGGCACACAGCATAACGCACATAAAGCACATAACGCAACACAAAGCACATAACATACCGCACACAAAGCACATAACGCAACACAAAACGCATAAAATAAAACAACACAAAGAACATAACAATAAACATATAATATAACACAACATAAAGCACATAACATAACACACAAAGTACCTATCTGACCTAACATCCTCCTTGATCTTAAACTTGTTCACACTGTTAATTATCCAAGTATAATTAACATGCTTCCATTAAAGTAACGTCTGTGTCTATATCTATCTATCTATTTATCTATCTATCTATCTATCTATCTATCTATCTATCTATCTATCTATCTATCTATCTATCTATCTATCTATATGTATATATGTATATATGTTTATATATATACATATTGATATACAGTATATATATATACATATTGATATACATATTGATATACAGTATATATATATATATATATATATATGTATCTATATGTATCTATAGATAG
>NC_136939.1:3541329-3566329 GCF_949987615.1 Pollachius pollachius | reverse complement strand
CTGCCTGTCTGTCTGTCTGTCTGCCTGTCTGTCTGTCTGCCTGCCTGCCTGTCTGTCTGCCTGCCTGTCTGCCTGTCTGTCTGCCTGCCTGTCTGTCTGCCTGCCTGTCTGTCTGTCTGTCTGTCTGTCTGCCTGCCTGCCTGCCTGTCTGTCTGCCTGTCTGTCTGTCTGTCTACCTCTCTGCCTACCTGTCCGTGAACTCACAGACTAATAAAAGTGTGGCTGATGTTTTGCTGCCGCTCTAATACCACTGCACATGTAATAAATCAACAGATCACGGAACTCATCCCTGAGTGGTTTTTGAAGGTCTAGAGAAGACAGGAGTGTCAGGGAGAGAGCAGCCAGGGAGAGAGCGGTTAGGGAGAGAACAGCTAGGAGAGAGCATCTAGGGAGAGAACAGATGGGGAGAGAGCAACCAGGGAGAGAACAGCTGGGAGAGAACAGATGGGGAGAGAGCAGATGGGGAGAGAGCAGCTGAGAGAGAGCGGTTAGGAAGAGAGGAGCTAGGGAGAGAACCGCTGGGGAGAGCGGCTAGGGAGAGAACGGCTGGGAGAGAGCAGCTAGGAGAGAGCGGTTTGGAAGAGAACATCTAGGAGAGAGAAGCTAGGAAGAACAGCTGGAGAGAGAACAGCTAGGGAGAGAGTATCTATGGAGAGAACAGCTAGGAGAGAAGAGCTAGGGACAGAAAAGCTAGGAGAGGGCGGCAAGGGAGAGAATTGCTGGGAGAGAGCAGCTGGGAGAGAGCAGCTAAGAGAGAGCGGTAAGGAAGAGAACAGCTAGGACAGAGCAGTTAGGAAGAAAACAGCTGGAGAGAGAGCAGCTAGGGAGAGAGTAGCTAGGGAGAGAGCAGCTGGGAGAGAGCAGTGGGGGAGAACAGCTTGGAGAGAGCAGCTAGGGAGAGAACAGCTAGGGAGAGAACAGCTGGAAGAGAACAGCTCGGAGACAACAGCTAGGGAGAGAGAGCAGGTATGGAGAGAACAGCTAGGGAGATAACAGCTGGGGAGAGAAGAGCTGGGAGAGAACAGCTGGGGTGAAACTCTGCCTTCTGAAAGGTTCCGGCCGGAAACCAAGAGTTAGCTGATGGCTCTCTGGCTCCGCCCACCAGACACCTGATTGGCTCTCTGGCTCCGCTAACCAGCCGGTAAATGACTGCCTGGCTCCACTCACTAGGTGACTGATTGGCTGTCTTATTCCGCCCCCTAGGTGCCCGATTGGATGTGACAACTCAGAAGAACACCGTTTTTTGCAATGCTTTTTAAATATATGAATTTGCTCTAAATTTGCTCAAAAAGTATTTGTTAGTTTTTTGTATAGTTGGCCTTGTAAAGTGACTCTGAGTGTCTAGAAACACACTTAATAAAGGGTATTGGTGGGGTAAGGTTACTAGGTCATAACGCCCTCCCAGACTTAGCTCCAGGTTTAAATAAAGTTGTGCATGTCTTGAAGCCGCAGCAGACGGCAGCAGCCAGCGACGCCAGCCCAGGCTCTAGCTCTTCATCACGGCAGTCACTTCATCACTCTGAGCCTTCCTCTTTCTCCTCATACCAAAACAGATTGAGAGGAGAACTTTGAAGAAATATTCTTCCTAGATTCATTCTTCAGACACTCAGGAGTGTGACGGCTCCGGTGAGAAAGCACCCCCTAATGTTGTCTGGGTCGGCCCCGTCAGCAGGTTCTGTATTTAGAGGGGCCCCGTGCTGGGTACAAAGTGTGTTAATGAGAACAGCTCGAGCACAACCCCCCTGGGGAGTCCAGGCCGACTGCGAGGTTGTGAGTTCCATTCCCACAACGAGCAGGCATTCACGTACCACACACCCTTCCTTGTGCCCTGAGACTGGGAAGGATATCTGGTTCCATCCTCACCTTCATTGCATCAGAAAGAAAGTTATGGTATAAGCTATATTTACTTTAATAGACAGAGATATATGGTTGTAGTTTTATATTTATATTTAGTAGACAGATATATTTAGTTCTAGTTCCATATTTATATTTAGTAGACAGACATTTATAGTTGCAATTCTCTTTATTTAGTAGACAGACATATAAAGTTGTAGTTCTATATTTATATTTAGCAGACAGACATTTATAGTTTGAGTTCTCTATATTTAGTAAACAGACATATATAGCTGTAGTTCTATGTTTTTATTTAGCAGACAGACAAATGCAGTGTCGTTCTATGTCTGTTTCCTGGCCCTTTCTGGGTGTTAAAGAAGTGCAGTGGAGGGTCGTAGGGTCAAAGGTGATCTGTAGGCCCGCCCCTTCCCACCCGTCCAATCACAACACGGCAGCAGACAGGTGAGTTCGATGACTTAGTCCTCTCCTGATGTTAACACTGCTACGGGTTATGCTCATGCTGTTGTTGCCCTGCAACTGTTTGTTTACGCTGTGATTGTAAGTTGGACTGCTGTAGATAATGCCGTTGTTGATGCTAATGCTGCTAAGGCTAGTTAGCAGAGCTACATGCTATTGCCAGCCTATATGCGGCTGATGCTGTTGTTGATGCTAATAGTGCTACGGATGCTGCAAAAGCTGGGGATGCTACTGTTTGTTGTTTGTTTGGCTGCCGCTGCATCTTTGTTGTCGATTGTGTTTGATGCTGGATGTCCGGGGGTAACCAGGGGCGACAAAAACATAAAGGCCAAATCGCACACCTTGACAACAACACACACACACACACAACCACACACACTACATCCAGTGTTGCTATATAATGGAATGGGGGTGATGAGAGGGCAGGAGTAATAAGGATGAAGGCGAACCACCCCCCCCCCTTCCTCCTCCTCCTCCTCCTCGGGCTGACTGGAGGGTGAGACGTTTCACACCTCATTATGTTCTCATCTCTAGAGGGCCTCACCCACTGCCTCCTTCTTATCTAGATCCTAATCCTCCATTTCCTCCTCCACCTCCTCCTCCTGTGCCTCTCTACCTCCCCCCCACCCCTTCTCCACCTCTATGTCTTATGCCACCTCCTCATTCTCCTCCTCCTCCACCTCTCTACCTTCAACACCGCTCTTCCTCCTCACCTCCTCCACCAAACTGCCTGCCGGTTGTTGGTTCTATTCCCTGTAGGGTCACCATAGAGCAACACAAAGGTTGTTGGATCTATTCCCTGTAGGGTCACCATAGAGCAACACAAAGGTTGTTGGTTCTATTCCCCGTAGGGTCACCATAGAGCAACACAAAGGTTGTTGGGTCTATTCCCTGTAGCTCCACAGTAGAGCAACATGAAGGTTGTTGGTTCTATTCCCTGTAGGGTCACCATAGAGCAACACGAAGGTTATTGGTTCTATTCCCTGTAGCTCCACAGTAGAGCAACATGAAGGTTGTTGTTTCTATTCCCTGTAGGGTCACCATAGAGCAACACAAAGGTTGTTGGTTCTATTCCCTGTAGGGTCACCATAGAGCAACACAAAGGTTGTTGGAAACTATTCCCTGTAGCTCCACAGTAGAGCAACATGAAGGTTGTTGGTTCTGTTCGATACAGAAAGGCTCAGTGAATGAGGATGGATGGCTCCAGTTTTCTTTGCGGGAACAGTTTCTGAGGAACATCAAGAACCCGCATTCTGGCTCTGTCTTCTTCCCTTTGTCCCTCCCTAATCTTCTCCTCTTCCACATCACTCCCCCCTCTCCTCTCTCACTCTGTCCCTCTCTCATCTTCTCCTCTTCACAATACTCTCCACCTCACCATCTCCATCTCTCTCCACAAACCACAAATCCTCCAGCACCCACTCCTTCTGTTATCTCCTCCACCCGATAATGATGGCAGTTCTCTGTCTGTCTGTGTCTGTCTGTCTGTCTGTCTGTCTGTCTGTCTGTCTGTCTGTCTGCCTGCCATCCTGTCTGTCTGTCTGTCTGTCTGCCATCCTCTCTATCTGCCATCCTGTCTGTCTGCCATCCTTTCTATCAGTCTGTCTGTCTGTCTGTCTGTCTGTCTGTCTGTCTGTCTATCTGTCTGTCTGCCATCCTTCCTATCTGTCCATCCAGCCCGGTGTTGGAGTGAATCAGGTGAATCAGGATGGAGAGCTTGTTTGCTCTCCATCCTGATTCACCACACCTGCTCTGTTTCCTGACCACACCTTCACTGTAATCAACGTGCTGCCAGACTAGAAAAGCCTCGTGCGGAATGTGCGCCGTCAGTATCTCTCCACATCTTTGACTGATGTTGTAGTTTTCTACTTAACGTAGTTCTTTAACACTGCGATAACCTGGCTGTAGAATGGGTTTTTAGAAGAGGATTAGGTCCAGTGTAATTACCGGAGAAGACTACTTATCGGCAGTAGAAGTTTAAAGGAGTTAATAATGTTTAGAACTTTCGAATAAATAGGAGCTTTTATATCGGCGCAGATAGGCATCAGTGAAAAAAACGCTACTTTTCTAAAGTAAAACTCATTACAGAACCCCGTGGAGGTTATCAGCACTGCGTACAAAATATGAAACATTTCATTTCCCAGCAGGCTCAAGGTTTAGACGTGGAGGAGATTATTTGGCATGGAGCCCTAGTTGATTCTGCCAAGACTTTAAATACGTTATTATAATATTATTCAAAGCCCTGGTCTTGGTTGTTGTTTTTATGAGCAAAAGGTAAAGTAGAATGTTGTTACCCTGCTGAATAGAAGTACTTGTTTTCATAATTAGCATGATGCCTGATATCCTTGTGTGTCTGTGGCCTGCAGTGTGTCCCCTTAGGTCCTCTAATTTTCTCCTTTGAACTCTCTCTTTTACATATCCTCCATCCTATGTCCTAGCCCTTGATCTTCTCCAAACGAGTAGACCCAGGGCTACACCTCTGGGGAACCCATGGTGTCCCTCAGAGATCCATGCTGAGTCCTCATATTGTCTGGATATACGGTGCATTCCACAACTAGCATCTTATTGCACTTTATCTACCAAGATGGTGAGGTACCATCACTACTGATCTAGCATTAAAATGCCTCCTGAACTATCAGGAGGTGACCGGACGTGTCATATCCTGTAGCCTTCATCCTTCCCTCTGAATGCTCACTTTATAGTGACTGAACGTCTCACATCCTGTGAGACGTCCAGTGACTGACATACAGCAGCTGACAAACATACAATAAGTGCCTGAGAGGAGTGTTTTTAGGAGAGTAAGGGAGGAGGGGGGTAAGATGCAGAGTCAAGGTGAACTCTGAACACGTGAGTCTTGAGGGTCTTGCGGAAGCTGGGGAGCGACTCTGCGGTCCTGACATCGGCAGGGAGCTCCTTTGGCCATTGTGGTGCCAAAATAGAGAAGAGAGTTGTGACTCTGTTGTGCGACCTTTGCTTGCTCTTAGCGATGGAGCCAGGAATCCAGCTGAGGTAGTAGAGTGGAGCGCTTGAGCTGGGGTGTGCCGTCTGACTAGCGCTTGGAAGGTAGGCAGAGGCAGTTTCGTTTGCCTCCCTGTAGGCCAGTACCATTGTCTTGAATCTGATGCAAGCTTCTACAGGGAGCCAGTGTAGGTCACAGAAAAGGGGGGCATGGGAGAATTTGTTTTGGATGTGCTGCAAGGGTTTGATCGCAGAAGCAGGGAGTCCAGCTAGGAACGAGAAGTAGCAGGAGTTCTGGCGGGAGATGACGACTGCTTGAAAGAAGAGCTAAATTGCTTTCCTCAAGAGGAAGGGCCGGATCCTGCGGATGTTGTAGAGAGCAACTCTGCAGGAGTGGGCCACCGCGGGGATGTTCACTGTGCAGCATTGTGGATTGCCCATTACCACTCGATTTCCTCACGGTTGGTCATGGAGATACCGCAATGTCCTCGACAGTGACCAAGAAGTCCATTTGAGGGCAGTCTTTCTCTGGCACAAGGAGGAGCTCAGCCTTGTCAAGGTATTCCCTCCCTCTGACTGCCCCCCTCTATAGCTCTGCTGCAACAATGTGTGGGTCTCTTGTGTTTCTGTAGCACTGGACGAGTTTAATTGTGTTTGTAGTATATATGCAGTATTACATGTAGTATACACAGTTTCATCAAGAACAGTTGAAATAATGCACGTCAAATAGATGCGTTAAAATCCGATCTATAGCCGGCGGTTCTGAGTGGCAGAGTTAGGACCCTTCGGGATGATATGGAATCTGAAGAGACGACCACATGGGGGCTGGAGCCTCCACCTGAGTGCTCCAGCAGGAGAGCACAGAGCGGCCTCAACAACCAGCTAATCCACGGCCACCTCTGGGCTGAGCCCCAGAGGATCAGCATAAGTTACGCGGTCAACGTCGTCCTGACATTTCTTCCTCTCTTCAACAATACGTCTCCTCTCCCCCACTCTCCCCCACTCTCCCTCGCTCTCACTCTACCCCAAGCCCGTCAGAGGAGGCTGAATTATGTGCAGCGGCTTTTGTCCTCAATCCTCTCTCTCTCCCATTCCCTCCCTCCCTCCTCTCTCTCTCCCCCATAAGCTGACAGTAACGTGAACAATCATCCATATTTGGTCACTGCTATGCTCTCATGCATATAATATAGATAGTACTATATAATGTACACATAGTACTTTATTATCATTTATATATGCACTATATCATATATAGTAGTACTCTGTTCTCATGCATGTAATATACATTGTACTATATATAATGGATTGGACACATAATACTTCATTTTAATGTATACATTTGAAATATGAAGTCTATTTTTACTGTGTCCTCAGACAGACATTTACTGCAGTCTAGCTGGCTGACAGAGTGTGTAGTTTAGTGAACTTAAGTTATGTTGAAGAAAAGAAATTTATGGAATGCTAGCTAGCTGACAGAGTGTGTAATTTAGTTAACTTAAGTTATGTTCAAGAAAGACATTTACAGAATGCTAGCTAGTTATGATAAAGATAAAGGGTTTGGTTGACTGTGTTTGCTCTAGCGAACACTCCTGACATCCTCCTATGAGATAGATGCTTTCATAGGTACACTCTGTCTGCTGTTGAGTTCCTGCCTGCCTGGGTGTGTGTGTGAGTGTGTATATCTCTCCTCAGACACCTTAACATCCAAGTATTCATTCACACTTTATTTTCACTAATTGTCAACCTTTGCACCTATGTTTCCCTTTACAATGTGATGATATTGATCCGTCTGAGGATATGATCTATTTGTCTGTGATTGATCGGCCTCATATTAGGATCGATGCATAATAATGCAGAGTATCATTGATCGCAGTGCATAGAGCTGGTCTGCAGGAGGTGTTGGTATTACTGAATACATACTGAACAGAATCCTCATTATACTGAATACATGCTGAACAGAATACTCTTTATACTGAATACATGCTGAACAGAATCCTCATTATACTGAATACATGCTGAACAGAATACTCTTCATACTGAATACATGCTGAACAGAATCCTCATTATACTGAATACATGCTGAACAGAATACTCTTTATACTGAATACATGCTGAACAGAATCCTCATTATACTGAATACATGCTGAACAGAATACTCTTTATACTGAATACATGCTGAACAGAGTACTCTTTATACTGAATACATGCTGAACAGAATACTCATTATACTGAACATATGCTGAACAGAATACTCATTATACTGAATACATGCTGAACAGAGTACTCTTTATACTGAATACATGCTGAACAGAATACTCATTATACTGAATACATGCTGAACAGAGTACTCTTTATACTGAATACATGCTGAACAGAATACTCTTTATTCTGAATACATGCTGAACAGAATACTCGTTATACTGTATACTATATACTGTACTACCATATGCCCTTCTAGAACTATGAACCAAATATAGAAAACTAAAACTTTTTTTAAAAAGCGTGTAAGGAAAAGTCATGCATTCTAAGTTTTAATTTAGGTGAACTAAAGTACAAGTTATGTATAACTTTATGTTATAAGAGTTACAAGTTGTAACTAATTATTTTAGGTGACCAAGGCTATCAATTATGTACCCAGCACGAGTTCAATATTTCAAAGTAAGAACACTTTAGATTTACCGTGTGTGTGTGTGTGTGCGTGTGTGTGTGTGTGTGTGTGTGCGTGTCTGTGTGTGTGTGTGGGTGCCCGCGTGTGTGCGCTTGTTAATGTTCGTGTGCACGGCCGTAATACTGCTTCAAATATTCTAATCAATGTTTACGACCTCTGAGGGGACAGAGACGGTCGCCACGACAACCCCTGCAGCTGGGAATATCTGTCTCTGTGTCTCCCTATGTCTCTCTCTCTCGCTCCCTCTCTCTGTCTCTGTCTCTCTCTCTCCCTGTCTCTGTCTCTGTCTCTCTCTCTCTCTCTCTCTCTCTCTCTCTCTCTCTCTCTCTCTCTCTCTCTCTCCCTGTCTGTCTCTCTCTCTCTCTCTCCCTCTCTCTCTCTCTGTCTCCCTTTACACACACACCATCGTGTATCTTTCTCTTTCCTATTTTACATGCACGACCAGGCAGACGCACAGACACACACACACACAGCCCCACACACAGAGTCTGTCCCTCTCTCTCACACACACACACACACACACACACACACACACACACACACACACACACACACACACACACACACACACACACAGAGTGTCCCTCTTTCTCACAATCACACACACACGCATGCACACACGCACACACGCACACACACACACACACGCACTCTCTCTCTCTCTCTCTCTCTTACTCTCTCTCTCTCTCTCTCTCTCTCTCTCTCTCTCTCTCTCTCCCTCTCTCTCTCACACGCTCCTGCATGCGCGTGCCCTCACTTTCCTCACGCGTTCCCTTCCTCATTCACCGGCTGTCGGTCCCGGAGCTGACAGACCGCCTCGTGTCTCCGATGTCTTCAGAGCGGTTTACCCCGAGCATGCAGTCGTCATCCGCGTCTCCTTCCCGGGTCATCCTCCCTGTCTGAGTGCTGTGTGTGGTGGGGGGGGAGCGGGTCTAGAGGGGCGATAGGGTTGTGGACGCGCTGAGCGTTGCGCCACGGCGATCGGATATTTCTTCTACCTTCGTGTCTGCTGAAAGATGCTTGCTCCTCCAAACAACAGGACTATACTCTTCTTCTCCTTCTTCTTTATCATCATCATCACAACTTCCTTCAACCGGGGCTTCTTTCTACTTCTTCGATAGTACCCCCCCCCCCGCCCCCGCCCCCGCCCCCCTCCCGGTACGATCCGCTTTCTCAACACCGTGTCGCGAACACACCTGGAGATGAGCCGTCAGCCACCGGACACGGAACACCGGACCCCCCTTCAGATGTTAGGAGCAGGACCGGGGCGTGTTGTTTAGAAGCGGACCGGAACCCTCCTGATGTTGGCATCTGGCTGAGAGGTGAGCGGCTCGCTTGTTCTCCGGGAGCTCCCGGCAATGCTGGGTCCCTGGCCCGGGAGGGCTCTCCCTGGCTGGGGCAGCAGGCGGGTTGCAGCGGGTCCCTGGCCCGGGAAGGCTTTCCCTGGCCCGGGTAGCAGCCGGGTCGCAGCGGGTCCCGGGTGGAGGTGAACGCTCCGTCTGTGCAGTTTGAGGACTCACTGTACTACGTATTGTCAGTATCACTGTCGAAGTGTTATATGCACTGCATAGTAAGACGCATGCTGATGATGGCGAAAATGATTATTTATTATGCAATTATATTACTCTGTTGTTCTTATTTTTATATGTAATCTAGTGAGTGCAGTTCGTGGCTCCGCTTTATGTAGTTCACATATCAATATGAAACAATATTTCAAATGATATCATAGTTTCAGGTCATGGTCAAGTTGGGCAGCTCTCAGAACTCTGGACTGAGTCCCGGTCTCTGGACTGAGTCCCGGTGTCTGGACTGAGTCCCGGTCTCTGGACTGAGTCCCGGTCTCTGGACTGAGTCCCGGTGTCTGGACTGAGTCCCGGTCTCTGGACTGAGTCCCGGTCTCTGGACTGAGTCCCGGTGTCTGGACTGAGTCCCGGTCTCTGGACTGAGTCCCGGTCTCTGGACTGAGTCCCGGTCTCTGGACTGAGTCCCGGTGTCTGGACTGAGTCCCGGTCTCTGGACTGAGTCCCGGTCTCTGGACTGAGTCCCGGTGTCTGGACTGAGTCCCGGTCTCTGGACTGAGTCCCGGTCTCTGGACTGAGTCCCGGTCTCTGGACTGAGTCCCGGTGTCTGGACTGAGTCCCGGTCTCTGGACTGAGTCCCGGTCTCTGGACTGAGTCCCGGTGTCTGGACTGAGTCCCGGTCTCTGGACTGAGTCCCGGTGTCTGGACTGAGTCCCGGTCTCTGGACTGAGTCCCGGTGTCTGGACTGAGTCCCGGTCTCTGGACTGAGTCCCGGTCTCTGGACTGAGTCCCGGTCTCTGGACTGAGTCCCGGTGTCTGGACTGAGTCCCGGTCTCTGGACTGAGTCCCGGTCTCTGGACTGAGTCCCGGTCTCTGGACTGAGTCCCGGTCTCTGGACTGAGTCCCGGTCTCAGGAATGACTCCTGGACAGGAATGAGTCCTGTTGATGGAAGGAATGAGGAGTTCTCTGAACTGTGGGGGGGGGGGGGGGGGGGGGGGGGGGGGGGGAGTCGGGGTTCATTGAAGGAATCTGCTGAAAGTATACCATACGGTGCAGAGTGCTGAGTGAGTGAGGGTGGTAGTGAGAGGGTGAGGGTGGTAGTGAGAGGGTGAGGGTGGTAGTGAGAGGGTGAGGGTGGTAGTGAGGGGGTGAGGGTGGTAGTGAGGGGGTGAGGGTGGTAGTGAGAGGGTGAGGGTGGTAGTGAGGGGGTGAGTGAGGGTGGTAGTGAGAGGGTGAGTGAGGGTGGTAGTGAGAGGGTGAGTGAGGGTGGTAGTGAGAGGGTGAGTGAGGGTGGTAGTGAGAGGGTGAGTGAGGGTGGTAGTGGGTGAGGTATTCAAATGGTGAATGAATGAGTGAGGGTGGCAGTGACTGATTGAGTGAGGGTAGTAGTTGAGTGAGGTTGAGTGAGTGAGGGCGGTAGTGAGAGGGTGAGGGCGGTAGTGAGGGGGTGAGGGCGGTAGTGAGAGGGTGAGGGCGGTAGTGAGGGGGTGAGGGTGATAGTGAGAGGGTGAGGGTGAGTGAGTGAGGGGGTGAGGGCGGTAGTGAGAGGGTGAGGGTGAGTAAGTGAGGGTGGTAGTGAGGGGGTGAGGGTGAGTAAGTGAGGGTGGTAGTGAGGGGGTGAGGGCGGTAGTGAGAGGGTGAGGGTGGTAGTGAGAGGGCGAGGGTGGTAGTGAGAGGGTGAGGGCGGTAGTGAGAGGGTGAGGGTGAGTAAGTGAGGGTGGTAGTGAGGGGGTGAGGGTGAGTAAGTGAGGGCGGTAGTGAGAGGGTGAGGGTGAGTAAGTGAGGGTGGTAGTGAGAGGGTGAGGGTGAGTAAGTGAGGGTGGTAGTGAGAGGGTGAGGGTGGTAGTGAGAGGGCGAGGGTGGTCGTGACAGGATGATGTCATTGTGACCTAAGTAGGTCAGTTGTCTTAATAAACAGACTGGGAGAGCAGAAGTTTTAATTGGCTCGTTAGCCTCTAAGGGAGGCTACACCCGCCAACCCTCATTTATTAGAGAGAGAGGAAGTTGGGTCTGAGGGAGAGAGAGATGATGGTGTGTGTGTGAGTAGGGTGTGTGTGTGTGTGTGTGTGTGTGGGTGTCTGAGTGTGGGTGTGTATGTGTCGTGTCTGTCTGTGTGTGTGTGCGTTTGTGCGTGCGTGCGCATGTGTGTGTGTGTGTGTGTGTGTGTGTGTGTGTGTGTGTGTGTGTGTGTGCGCCCGTGTGAGCGTGCGTCTGTGTCTGCATGTTTTAATGCGAGAGAGAGGAAAGGACTCCGACAGAGGTCTATCTGTTTCCATTTCATGTTTTGGTTGCTTTGTCAAAAAGCTCCTGAATTATTCCCCGTCTCTCTTGTTCTCTCTCTGCTGAGAGAACTGAGAGCTGACGCACAGAGCTCTCGCTACAGAATCCGGCTGGATGCTGTCCTATAATGCTGCCCCAGCATCCTCTGAGCCTTTCAATGTAAAGCCACCATGGTCACTTTAGCTAGCGCTAGGCGGCTCTATGCTAGCGGGGTCCAGCCAGTCTATCTGGTGACCCGAGCACCGAGATAACAGATAGCACAAGACAGCACTAGATAGTTGGTAAAGAAATGGGTTGAGAACCACTGATCTAGTTAGTCGACTTACTGATCTGTACTGGTCTGTACTTGTCTGGTCTATACTGGTCTGGTCATAACTATGCTCTTTTGGTCAGCACTGGTCTTGTCTCAACTGGTGTGGTCTTTGGGAGAGAGAGATGTCAGGGAGAGGGAGGGACGGATGGAGGGAGGGAGCGAGGGGAAAGAGGATTAGGTAGAGAGAGGGAGGGTAAACCGAAAGATACAGGCGGGCGTTCACTTAGACAGGCAGACAGACAAAGAAACGTGCACGTGTGTGAAATGGACAGAGTGAGAATGGGAAGAGAGGGAGTGATGGAGAGAGAGAGAGAGAGAGAGAGAGAGAGAGAGGCTCATGAATAAGCGACTCGGTTGTAAATTCACCTCAAGTACTGAGTCTGTGTGTGTGTATGCGATCCATAATTGTATTCAGATGAATGTGTGCTCTCAGATTGAGATCAGGTGTGTATTATTAATCAATAATATTATTAATCAATGCAACTATGAATCAGCACTCCCATGAATCAGTGTTGTGAGCATTGTGACCGGGTCTGTGTGGACGATCTCCTGCCAAAGTTTAAGTGGGTAATGAAACCATCGCCTCCTGCTTGAGTTCCTTCTCCTTTTGAGGAGCTAGGAACCAACATATGTTGTTTTACTGACAACAACACACCTCTGTTCCACTACACAACACTAGACGACGCACCTCTGTTCCACTACACAACACTAGACGACACACCTCTGTTCCACTACACAACACTAGACGACGCACCTCTGTTCCACTGCACAACACTACACAACACACTGTTACACAACACCACACCTCTGATACACTACACAACTGCACAACACTACACAACACACTGCAATACTACACAACACAACACAATCTGTTACAGAACAAAAAACTACACGACACACTCTGTTACACTACACATTACCACACAACACAACAAACTTTGTTACACAGACTAACGCGCCTCTGTTCCGCAACACAACACTACACAACACAACACAACACAACACAACACAACACAACACACGCTGTTACACGGGCTAACACACAGCCCTGTTGTGCCCTGGTTATGTCAAAGTCATGACACACTACGCATTCGGAGTTCTGTCACGGGTAGGATGACGCATGAGGACGATTAATGCGGATCAGCATTAATAAGGAGGATCATTAATAGAGATGATCATTGGTAGTGTGCTCCAGCCGTCTTGAGACTGGTCCCTACCCTGACACACACAACAGACGCTTCATGTGCTGCATGTAAACACATCTCGCCGGAGCGCGCCGGCTCTCTGTGTTTACATCTCTCTCTCTCTCCTCTGTGCTGCAGTGTGGAGGTTTCATTTAGGACAATAATGTACCCGCTGTTGTAACTTTATACTTTTATAAGGCCTGTTCATCAAATAACAAACGATCTCATACCACATTATGTATTGAGTTGCTGCTGTATTACCATAATGGTTTATCTATAACTGATGAGCTGAGGTCGTAAAGGGCGTCAGAGAACAGGATATGCATGTCCTAGTATCTAACAGCAGCGCTCACGGAGCTAACTGCGCTACAACGCTAACCTGCTAACATCAGCGTCTTCTCCTTCTCCAGCTCCAACTTCTCCTTCGTCTTCTTCTCCTTCTCCTTATTCTCCTCCTCCTCCTCCTTCTCCTCCTCCCCCCCCTCCTCCTCCTCCTCCTCCTCCTCCTCCTCCTCCTCATATTTGATCAGACAGATAGGATTTTAAAATGGAAATCCTTGTGGAAGTTTTGGCAGGCAGCTGCCGGTTTGATGCTGAAAGAAAAAGACCAATTCGAAACAGAAGTGCCACAGCAATAAACTAATCCTTCTGAATTACCCAAACCTTATCGGAAATAATAGTTTGCTAAATAAATAATCTAAGCAGATCAAGGGATCTTCCCCACTAGCCGTGGTTCTTGAGTCTCTCGTCTGGGGGTTTGCTTTAGTCTTACCTGTCTGGAGGACGGAGTTGTGCACATTTACAGGGTCAGTACCCACACATGCACACGCACCGCACACACACACACACACACCAACACACACACACACACACACACACACACACACACACACACACACACACACACACACACACATATAAACACAAACAGAAACAGAAACACACTGACACTCACACACTTGCTTCGATTTAAGATAAGGCTCTTCCCTCTGTCTCCCCCGTCTCCCCTCTTTCTCTCCGCCTACCCCGTTGTCTCTTTCTCTTTGTCTCTGCGTCTCTGTTATGTAAGATGTCTATTGCCCAAGTCACAGGCTGGCCCTTCACTTCCTGCCAAATGCAAGCCCTGAGTACTGAAGGAGCAAGGGAACAGTGGTGGAGAGGAGAGAGGGAACAGTGGAGGAGAGGAGAGAGAGGGAACCGTGGAGAATAGTACCGCCGTGTGTGTGTGTGCGTGTGTGTGCGCGCGTGTGTGCGCGTGTGACACACTCGTAGTAACCTTAAATAACTCAGTACATCCATCCTTCTGCAGAACCTTCTACCTTAAGTGGTTGTGCGGTCTTTGAGACGCCCTCTCAGCCCCAACAAGTTCCCAGACATCCCAACAAACAAACAAATAAACCAATACATTTTTAACAATCAAACAGAAGCAGATGCCTGCAAACAGCCTTCTGGCCCCTACACAGCATTCCCACCCAGCACATCAGCCAGCACTATGCTGAGCACTCTTAGATTATATACTTTAAAGCGTTATTCAGTGGGCCCGGTAACGCAGCCAAACCACAATGGTTCCACCAAACCGGCAGCGTGTGAGAGGCCAGCGGCACCTCGCCTCGCTGGCAGGGCGGAGGAAGGGACAGGCCGCCGGCCAACTGACACAGAGCAGAACCGTCCTGTTCACCTTCAACGTCCAACACTCTCGCCCAGGCACTCTATGGAACTCACTTTCACCATCCACCCCTCATTCTCGTCTCACTCCCACACAGCCCTAGCCTGGCTATTACCAGGCCAAGCCAATGGTACATTGAGCTTGGTCTGGGGAAGCTGCCGTCAATTTCTTCAGCCCAAGAGGCGTGGTCAACCGGCCTAGTTCAACTGACTCTGTACGCGATTGGCTGCCTGCCGTCGCTTCCCTGTCGTCATTGTGTTAAACCAACCAATAGCGCGCCAAGGGGAAAAGCCAGCTCGGTGATTGGCTCCCGCAAAAACGTATCGGAAGCAGAAAGAAATGTATTGATCTTCTCCAGACCCATGTGCAGGGCGAACTCAATTCGCCAAAAGAATGGGTGGGGCTACCCAGGCTAACACCGGCCCTCTATAGAGACACACTTTCACTATCCACCCCCCACACTAGTCTCACTCTCTCCCAGGCACTCTATAGAGACACACCTTCACTTTTTTTTTTCATCTTACTCTGTTCACCATCTTTCAACACACTATCTGTGATTCACTCTGTTCACCATCCATCAACTCACTCATGATCTCACCATCTGTTTCTCACTCTGTTCACCATCCATCATCTCACTCATGATCTCACCATCTGTTTCTCACTCTGTTCACCATCCATCATCTCACTCATGATCTCACCATCTATTTCTCAGTCTTTTCCCCATCAATCATCTCAATGTCATGATAGCCCCATATGTTTCTCACTCTGTTCAACACCCAACACCTCAATGTCATGATATCCCTCTTCTTGTCGCACCCTGTTCACCATCCATCACCTCACTCTTTTCACCAGCCTCCCTCACCTTTACCAGGGGCAGGAGTGAGCCTGTTCAGGTGAACAGACATCCATTTCATGTTTTTTGCACTTGAAGTCCTCGTACCTCAAGCGGAAATCCAGTTTAAATGTGAATGTTTAACAGAATATGAAGATCATATTGTAGCATTAATAATTCCAACAGTCAGCCACCAACCCCTTCCACTTCCACCCAGCCGAGATAACTCTGCTCTTCTGAGCTCAAAGAGACGGGGGTGAGAGGGATGTGGAGACAAATGGGGGAGAGGGAGGGAGGTAGAGAGGTAGAACGATAGAGGCAGAGTAAGAGAGGTAGGGAGGGAGAGAGAGAGGAAAGGAGAGAGAGGGAGAGAGGTAGAGAGATAGAACGATCGAGGCAGAGTAAAAGAGGAAGGGAGGGTGAGAGAGAGGAAAGGAGGGAGAGGGAGAGAGAGGGAGAGAGAGGGAGAGAGGGAGAGAGGGAGAGGCAGAGTAAAAGAGGTAGGGAGGGCAAGAGGGAGCTAGAGAGAGGTATATAGGTAGTGGTAGAAAGAGATGGAGAGGAAGGGAGGTAGAGCGGTAGGGGGGAGAGAGCTGTAGCATTAGCTGAACCAGCTGTTATTCCTGATGACCACTTCATGTCCTGCTCCCCTCCGCTCCTTTGAAGTGCAGAGAAGGCTCGGTGTCGCTTTGAGTAACGGGTGGCCGGCGAGAGCAGAGAGGGACATTTTCTAAAAGGTTTTCCCACCTCATTTCCCGTTTCCTTTAGACGCCTGCTCCAGTCTCTCTTGATCTTCTGATGGCCCCCTCAGAGATGCACCCTCGTGTGTTTGCGTTAGTGAAGTGTCTTCTCACAGTATGGAGCGCATTCGGAACAGACACCTTCATACTGAAGCATCAACTACAGTTCTCCTGGAGTGTGTTTGTATACGTGTGTGTGTGTGTGTGTGTGTGTGTGTGTGTGTGTGTGTGTGTGTGTGTGTGTGTGTGTGTGTGTGTTTGTGTAGAAGTGAGGTCTCAGTCCCGCTCTTCTATCGAGAGAACTACATGGTACTCACCGGGTGTACAAGTGTGTGTGTGGGTGTGTTCCAAGTGTTTATGCAAACACAAAACCACTTAATCTCTCTCTCTCTCTTTCCCTCTCTATGTTCCTCTCTCTCTCTCTTCCAGCTCCAACATGCTGGCATTCTCTCTCTCTCTCTTTCACTCGCTCCCAGCTTCCCTATGCTGGCATTCTCTCTCTCTTTCTCTCTCTCTCTCTCTCTCTCTCGCTCGCTCGCTCTCTCCCTCTCCCTCTCCTCTCTCTCTCTCTCTCTCTCTCTCTCCCTCCCAATCCCTCCCAGCTTCCCTATGCTGGGATGCTATCTCTCTCTCCCCTCATCTCTCCACTCTTTCCCTTTCTCGCTCTCTCTATTAGTCATGTCTGTGATATTTAACATGAGGGAGCAGAAAACGTGAATTAATTCATACATCTGGTGTGTGGGGATGTTAGCATTTAGTCTCGGTTCCACCAGCTATTGTTTCTAACTAGAGCAGGGACCTAACTAACACTACTGTTCTGTAAAATGTTTAGCACTGGGGTTCTGTAACACGTTTAGCATTAAGGTTCTTTAACGCATTTAGAACTAAGGTTCTTTAACACGTTTAGCACCAGGGTTCAGTAACGAGTTTACAACTAGGGTTCTGTAACGCGTTTAGCTTTAGGGTTCTGTCGCACGTTTTGGACTAGGGTTCTGTAAAGTGTTTAGCACTAAGGTGCTGTAGCAAGTTTAGCATTAGGGTTCTTGAACACGTTTAGCACTATGGTTCTATTTCATAACCATATTAACAAGCTAACAAAAAACATACAGTTTATAACCAGTGAATCAGGTCAAATATAATAACCAGGTAAAATATGATACAATTTCTAACCATATTAATTAGCCAAGATATAATACAATTTATACCAGTGGACCAGGTATAATTTAAAATAATTTCTAACTATATTAACTAGCTACCATAATAATACAGTATATAACCACCGGTAACCAGCTAGAGTAGAAGGCCGCCTAATTATTCAGCCTTGTTTTCCCTTCTAAGTACAGAGCGATCGATAACCGTTTACGGCGGATTCATGATCTGACAACCTATGGCCGGACGGCCACTGAGGCATTTCGGAGTTCATTTTCTGTTGAGGAACAAGTTCATTACGCTGCCCTCGTTTATTAAGGGTATTTTATTATTTTTGGTATTAATCCGAGATGCATTTTTTGCGGTGCTTTGAGGACGTCGGTGCTCCTCCGTGTCGATCACGTTCTCGCTCGGCTCTCCAGCCGCGGCTCGCTGCGACGCCGCGGAGACGCGCTCTCCCCGGTGCAACGTGATGATTGCGCGGCTGCTGGATCGTGTGTGCGTGTTAATCTCACTTCTTAGGCTCAGCGGAGGGTTTGCGTGGATCCCGCAGAGTAATTGCTCCATTAAAATTCAGTCGCCAGGAACACATCTAACAGTGTTTTATTATAATGACTTTTTTTTATGGTGAAACTGTGTGTGGCAAGAAGGAATCACCTCGTATAGTGTGATGTCATCCCTCTGCCTCCAGGTAATCATTGGCAGCCGTACTGTACCGCGACCTCTCTCAGTTCAGCCTGCCCACACGTCCTCCCTGTTCATTATGAAGACACTGCCAGTTTACATCCACACACATACAAACATACACACGCGTGTGTGTGTGTGTGTGTGTGTGTGTGTGTGTGTGTGTGTGTGTGTTTCGAAGGTATATATAGTTGTGCTGTTCAGCAGATCTATTTGTGTTTTCAGCATCTTTCTTCATAAAACGCGTGTCCCTATAGGAAGCAGGTGTACTGAGTGGGCTCTTCAGGTGTACTGAGTGGGTTCCCCAGGTGGGTTCTCCAGGTGCATTCTCCTGGTGTAATGAGTGGGTTCTCTAGGTGTAATGAGTGGGTTCTCTAGGTGGGTTCTCTCGGTGTAATGAGTGGGTTCTATAGGTGTAATGAGTGGGTTCTCTAGGTGTAATGAGTGGGTTCTCTAGGTGTATTGAGTGGGTTCTCTAGGTGTAATGAGTGGGTTCTCTAGGTGTAATGAGTGGGTTCTCTAGGTGGGTTCTCTAGGTGTAATGAGTGGGTTCTCTAGGTGGGTTCTCTAGGTGTAATGAGTGGGTTCTCTAGGTTGGTTGGCTCTCTAGGTAGGCTGGTGTAAGGTTGGTGTTAGTGTTAGGGTGGTGGTAGTGTTGTGCTAGGGTTAGAGTGGTAATGTTAGGCTGGTGTTGGGGTTAGGTGCTTTAAAAGGAGCCACGTATTTCCTGTCAGGCTCAGTCCAGTCCGCTCCCGTAGCTAGGAGACTAATTAGCACGCAGCGCTCCAGTTATTAGCACCTCATGACGCTACACGTGGGAACCCGACCAACCAGCAATTGTGTGGCCGGTGAGAAAACAGTGGAGGCTGTTCCTCATCGCCCTTCATCTGCCTGCGTCCCAGCGATAATATAATGCTAATGTAATAAGGTCATCTTCCACATCGCGTCGTATTCTGGTGTTATCGCTTAGCGTGTTGTGGCAGAGCCGCACAAAGCGTGTTTGTTTAGAGGACGTTGCGCTGCCTTAACAACCAGAGCATGAAGACAAAGTAAATGTTTTACATGTTATCATCATTTGTGAAGGGAGACGAGCTAACCATACGAGGCTTCTCCTAATGGTGGCTAAACAGCTCTCCTCGCTCTGGGGAAATACTCCCCTATCTCCTGCTCCCCGTCTCCTCCTATCTCCTCCTTCCTACCTCCTTCCTACCTCCTCCTTTCATCTCCTCCCCCCCATCTCCTCCCATCTCCTTCTCTTCAACTCCTCCTATCACCTCCTCCTATCTTCTCATCCCATCTCCTCAACATCTCCTCCTATCTCCTCCTTCCTACCTCCTCCTCCTATCTCCTCCTTCCCATCTCCTCCTATCTCCTCCTTCCTACCTCCTCCTCCTATCTCCTCCTTCCCATCTCCTCCTATCTCCTGCTCCCCACCTACTCCTCCTGACTTCCTTCATATCTCTTCGTTCTCAGCATCTTCTCCTCCCCACCTCTCCTCCCTTTGCTCCACCTCTTCCTCCTCACCATCTTTGGTTCACCATATCCTCCTCCTGCTCCTCCTCCTGCTCCATCTGCTCCTCCCGCTGCACCATCTGAGGGAACACCACCTCTTCCCCCCCGACCAAGAGTCCTGCCGTCATGCAATTGGTCCACAGCCCAGAGAGAGGGGGGAGGGAGGGATGAGGAGAGGGATAAGGAGAGGGGGAGGAGGAGGACAGGGATAAGGAGAGGGAGAGGAGGAGGGAGAGGAGGGCGGGGTATAGGGGAGAGGAGGGGAGGGAAGAGGAGAGAGGTGGAGATGGAGGTAGAGGGGGGAGGAGAGAGGAGAGGGGGAGAGGGGGGAGGAGAGGGGGAGATGGAGGGAGAGGGGGGAGGAGAGAGGAGAGGGGGGGAGGGGGGAGGAGAGGGGGAGAGGGGGAGAGGGGAGAGGAGAGAGGAGGGGGGGAGGGGGGAAAGAAGGAAGGGAATTAGAAGCGAGATAGAGAAAAAAGTACAGAGAGAGAATGTGCTTAGCTGTAGTGACAGCCCGTCACACAGGATTCAGGAGAGAAGATGAGGAGGAGAAGAGAGAGGAGAGAGCAGAGAGGAGAGGGGAGGAAATGAGTGTGATGAGGGAGGAACCGATACGATGTGTGTGTGTGTGTGTGTGTGTGTGTGTGAACTGATTCTGAAGAGAAGGGTGTTGTTTGAAATAGCTCCATCGCTAGCACTGCTAGTATTGCCGCAAGCATTTCTGTTAGCATAGCGCTAGCATTCCACTAGCTTTACGCTATCATTACCGCTAGCATTACCGCTAGCCGACTCATTCCACTTTAATCTTTCAAAGCAACATTTAGCATGAAAATGTATTAGGCGGGCTGAGTTGATACACACTGTGTGTGTGTGTGTGTGTGTGTGTGTGTGTGTGTGTGTGTGTGTGTGTGTGTGTGTGTGCGTGTGTGTTTCTGCGTTCAAAGATGAAGTTGAATACATTAAATTAGATCTGGTTTATCTGTCTCTCTCCAGGAGCCTGTCTATCCGTCTGTCTGTGTTCAGCCTGTCTGTCTCTGTGTTTGTTAGTCTGTATCTGTCTGTCCGTCTGTCTGCCTGTGTGTGTTTGTAGCCTGTGTCTCAGTTCTGGCTGTCTGTGGTGACATCCTAGCCTGGCTATTGCCAGACCAAGCTCAATCGTAGATTGAGCTTGGTCTGGGGAAGCTGCTGTCATTTTCTTCAGCACGAAAGGCGTGATCAACGGGCCTAGTTCAGATGACTCTGACTCTGACAGCAAGCAATTGGCTGCTTGCCGTCGCTTCCCTGTCGTCATTGTGTTAAACCAGCCAATAGCGCGCCAGGGGGGAAAGCCAGCTTGGTGATTGGCTCCCGCAAAAACGTATCGAAACTAGAAAGAAATGTATTGCTCTCCTCCAGACCCTTCTGCAGGGCGAGGTCAAATCGCTGCCAGAATGGGTGGGGCTACCCCGTCTAGCCCCATCCAGCATGTGTCTCAGAGGTAATGAGAAGAGAGGAGGAGGAGGAGGTAGGCCTTCCTGTAGGAACTGATATGAAATCCCACCATAAGAGGAGGAGGTGGAGGTAGGCCTTCCTCTCAGAAGGGATTAGTTATCCCTCCACACTGATTCACGCTCTAATAAAATGTAATTACATCCTCGTTATAAATTATGGTTCTTCGAACAAATTAAGAGCTTCCTGAGGGAACTCAACCTCCCATCCTCATCTTCACCTACCTAACTTTATCTCCTCCTCCTCCTCCACTACTCATGCTCCTGCAGAGAGATGGAGGAACCTAGCTAATTACAACTAACTCAACTCCCCAAATGACTTTGCTACCCGTACATCCAGATCTCCTCCCCAGGAGAGGAAAGAACTAATGAAACACAACTAATGAAACCTAACTAATATAAACCAGAACAGATCTTAGCTAAACTTAATGACAATAAACTGAACCATCAGTGACGGCGGTGGTCTATGGATTACTGATTACTGTTCATTATACACTACACTACACTGTGAGGATGATGATGATGATGATGATGATGATGATGATGATGATGTTAATGATGTCAGCTCTTTACTCATTGGTCCAAAACATTCCATGAAGCCCTAAGCTTTGGCGATACTATATAGTTTGTGCTGGGGCATGATAAGGTTCTGCTAGGCGTGTGGTTATAGGGTTACGTTTAGCATGCTCAGTGAAGCCTCGCTAACTCATCTCATTTTATGCAAGTCCTTGTCTCCATTTACGACTAGTTTTATTTGGTGAGGTTCTTTATGTAAAGTGTCCTATCCTGGAGCTGTGAAAGCTGTTAAATACCTATTTTCTACCTGTGTAACGTCTGTTTAGTTGATTGTTTGCTTCTCTCGCTGCGTATCGCAGTTCTTGGCGGCTAATGAGGAAACCGGTAAAAGGCACTGGTGGTTTATTGGTGGTCCATTAGGAGAGCATCGGGCACTCAGATGCAGGTTGGATGTGGAGGCAGCGATGCTATTGATTGTAATCAGTCCCCTGCGCTAACTTCTCTCTCTCTCTGAATACTGAGCAGCATCCCGTCCCACAGAGAGGAGCCGTGAGACTCCGTTATTTTCTGATATAAGGTGAGCAGTCCCTTACATTACGCGCTGGGAAGAATCATGCTGTCTGCAACACCAACGCTATTTCCGTGAGGAAATCGCAGAGAAGTTTGACCATTGTCGTCGTTGGTCGGGATTTGCGTTCTCCATGGGTCTAGATAGGACCGAGGAAGTCCTTGGTCCAACAGCACTGGTATGAATCTTATATTGGAGTACAGCCGAGCACAACGTCCCCATTAGTAGGCAGAGAACCTGCCTGTGCCGCCAACAGGTTCAGCCAATCGTCCACTATTCACAAACGTCACTTCTCAGACACTCAATAAAGTGGAACACAAAATCACCCAAATGCCAAGAGGAAGATGTAAACAAATAAAAAACAAACCAACAAAGCATGAAATGGAAATGAGAACATAACAGCTCATGTTTTTTAAACAACCCTTGAAAGCAAACCCTTGCTGCAGCGCCCAGAGATCAAGACTTGTTCAACATGTAGTCCTGGTAGTCTGGGATCAGACCAACCGAATCCGCTGCCTGGAAGCTGCTTCTATTACTCTGTTTTTGACACCACTGTGGAAGAGATGATTTCCTCTCATATTCTGCTTAGCCCAAAACCTGTCCAGACCAGTCGTAGCACGAGGGACCACCAGGTGGCACTGTCTGTAATAACCCAGGAAATCCCTGGCTGTGGCTTTCCATTGTCCTCTGTGAGTTGAGTGAAGGAGCTTTGACTTTAAGCCCCTTGTCCATTAACCTTTGCTTTAAATTGATTTACAGAGAGATCTAATTAATCTGCTGCTGTGCGTAGAAGTTCAACTTTATTAGGTGACCAGTGTCTCCTAAGGTTATCTGCTGCTATCTGGCCTCACCTGATCTCACCTCGCTGGTATCACCTACCTGGTCTCACCTCGCTGGTCTCACCTTGCTAGTCTCACCTACCTGGTCTCACCTCGCTGGTGTCTCCTCGCTGGTATCACCTACCTGGTCTCACCTCGCTGGTGTCTCCTCGCTGGTATCACCTACCTTGTCTCACCTCGCTGGTATCACCTACCTGGTCTCACCTACCTGGTCCCACCTCGCTGGTCCCACCTGCCTGGTCTCACCTCGTTGGTCTCAGCTACCTGGTATCACCTCGCTGGTGTCTCCTCACTGGTCTCACCTCGCCGGTCTCACCTGACTTGTTTCCCCGTCCTGGTTTCACCTTGTCCCACCTATGTGATCGTAACTCACTGTCTCCCCAGTCTCACCTGGTCTACCTGGTCTCCCCTGTTCCCACCTGGTCTCACCTGGTCTACCTGGTCTCCCCTGTTCCCACCTGGTCTCCCCTGGTCTATCTGGTCTCCCCTGTTCCCACCAGGTCTCCCCTGTTCCCACCTGGTCTCCCCTGGTCTATCTGGTCTCCCCTGTTCCCACCAGGTCTCCCCTGTTCCCACCTGGTCTCCCCTGGTCTATCTGGTCTCCCCTGACTATGCCAGGATACAAATAGATGGAGATTAAATGTTGGCAGAATTGGTTGCAGGTCTGAGTATTGTTACAAACAAATACGGGTCCTTTTCGACGGGCAGGAAGGTTTCCATTGGCCGGAAGAGCTGCCAATCCCTCCAGAAGTAATGCCCAGTGTTTACTCAACAGTGGTTTCCCTCAGACCTCCGGTGAACAGAAGTCTGCACCCCCGTTTAGCTCAAACAAAGCCTTCACGAGACGCCTGCCTGTCGAGCAGCTCGTGAAATCTCTCTCGACATCTGCTGCCACACTCCATCACCACTGAGGGCATAGACGGACACAATGTTACACGCACACACACACACACGCTTAAGCCACACGCACACGCATACGCAAACACTTGCACGCACGTGCACGCACGCGTGTGTGTGCGTGCAAGTCTCACGCGTACACACACGTATACACATACACGCGCGCGCGCACGTGAGCGAGCACACACACACACACACGCAAACACACACACACAAAGACACACACACACACACACACACACACACACACACACACAAACACACAGTATCCATTCATTCTTACCAGAGCTTTCATCTCAGTTTTCTGGTGTTGCCTGCAGACAGCAGAGCATGGGATTTAAAATGCACCCAAAGCTGGATCCTTTGAGCTCTGAAAGCATCATTCTTCATTCTCACTGTTGGTCCAGTTCGTCCGGGAGAACAACTTTATAATGGGCCGGTGTTTCCCATTGTGCTAATTTCCATCGCTTTGCAATCCTTGCCGTCGGACGTGACTGTCCTGCAGGTGAGGTTCACCTCCGGCCCGGTCACACCCTAGCCTCTTGTCCCTCCGAGCCCTTAACACGTGTTTCCATCTGTCCAGTGTGGAGCGGGGCGTGGCAGACGACAGGGGGGGGGGGGGGGGGGGGGGGGGGGACAGTGGTGTCAACACACCCCCGGTGGGGGAGGAAGCTGAAAGGTTAATTCCTTCATCTTCCTCCTCTGAAATCAGATAGATGAGCTGTTTCCTCTGCAGTCATATCCCCGTAACTCTGTCTCCACGCATTCAAAGGACCGCCGCAGACGATTATGGGATGGTTCCCTTGTGTTTTAAATCTCGCTGAGGCAACGCTTTCAGTGGTGACACGAGAGATGTGACTGTGCTTGGTTAGGAAG
>NC_136939.1:3526329-3536329 GCF_949987615.1 Pollachius pollachius | reverse complement strand
TGTTCTAGATTGTCTACCAGATGTTCTGCTGATAAATGTTCTAGATGTTGTGCTGCTAGATGTTCTAGATGCTCGGCTAGTTGTTCTGCTATACTTCTTCGACTAGCTGTCTGCTTACTTTTCTGCCAATCGACTTTCTGCCATCTCCACACTCTAAGAGTTTAAAGGAGTCTAGAGTTTTCTCATCACTCTGAGTCTCACCAAAACATTCTCTTTGCTGCAATTAGCGGTGTCTGGTTATTTATAACTTAGAACTATCTAAACTGAAGACCAATTTATTTGTCATCCTGTCAACACAACCCTTGTTCAGTTATCCTGGCTGTCTTGAAGACGGCGTGTTATAGACGTCTCCGCTTGAGCTGTGAACACACAGCAAACACGTTCCAGGAGGTGTATTTATACAGCATACCAATATGGGGGAAGACATGAAGGTGTTGATAATTTTCAGGATGAATGGATTGAAGTTGGGTTTTGCTTTATTTTTAGCTTGTACTGCTTCATAACAAATTTTGTGAAATAATCATGATCTCAACTCTTTGGTCTCAACGGAATACCAGAAACGTTTGAGTATGGTTCATATTGGTCCAGGATTTACTTTCTCCAAATGACGTCCATGAAACGGATCCTGAGCTTTGTGATGAATCTTCACAGACTGCTTGTTTCTTAGAACCACTTCCTAAGGTTTATCACTTCTCCTTCCATTTAACTTAGATGTTCTGCTATTTAGACTACATGTTCTGATGCTAGATATTCTTCCACTAGTTGTTGTTCTAGATGGTTCTACTAGATGTTCTGCTACGAGATGCTCTGCTACTAGATGGATGGATTTATTTATTTATTTACTTGCTTATTTGCTTGTAAGAAGTTGCACATTTTGATAAGCCACAATCTAGGATACAGTAGAGTTACTCAAGCAATTCATTAATCCAGAACCCTAGAAAGCAATGAAGGGTTAAGAAGTCACCAGGCAGGATCTAAACCTGTCACACCCTCATAATGCCAGAATGACAGCAGTCCATCACCGGCCAAGAGGGACTTGGCCCAAAGGCATCTCACAATACAATGTGTCCATATATTCTGAGGTGTCCCAAGTGGCAATCCAACCCCTAACCCTGCAGCGTTAATGCCTTGCTCTACCAGTGGAACTAGACAGCACCATGTGTCTTCAGCCATGTTTCATTCTACATTTCAGTAGTTAATAGATATTGATCCATAGTAATTGAACATTAAACGTTCCTCATTACCATCACTCTTTGTTGTTTACATTTCAGCTTGCATCCTCCCCTCTTCTCCTCCTCCTCTCCTCCTCCTCTCCTCTCCTCCTCATTGGTCTGGTGCTGCCAGGTGTAAACATCTGGTGTTGAAGTCAGAGGATCCATCAGATTGTTGGCGGTTGTGTCTGAGGGGTAGAGGTGAAGGTGATGGCTTGGCTCAGCTTACGCCACGCCCTACGCTGCTGGGAGTTCATAACGTCACACCCTCAGTCTCTCTGGTTGGCTGACAGTGGGCTGCTTCTAGCAACAACAGTTCCCTGGGCTGCAGGTGTGTCATGTTCTGCTCTGGCTGGCACTCTGAGTACACAGACTCTGAAGGTTGGGTTGGCTTTGGGAGAAGTCAAGAATCCTTAAATTTTAACCAGATAATCTAACCAGCTAGGACTAATTAGGCAGGATAACCAGCTAGCACTAAGCAGGCAGGCTAACAAGCTAGGGTTAACCAGGTTTATAAGGCAGGCTAACCAGCTTGTACTCACCGGACAGGCTAACCAGCTAGCGCTAGCCAGGTCACCCGGGCAGGCTAACCAGCTAGCGCTAAGCAGGCATGCTAACCAGCTAGTACTTACCAGGCAGGCTATTGAGCTAAGGTTAACGCTAGCCAGGTCACCCGGCAGGCTAACCAGCTAACACTAACAGGCAGGCTAACCAGCTAGCAATAGCCAGGTCACCCAGGCAGGCTTACCAGCTAGCACTAAGCATGCAGGCTACTGAGCTATGGTTAACCAGGCAGTCTAACAAGCTTGTACTAAGCAGGCAGGCTTACCAGCTAGCACCAAGCAGGCAGGCTAACCAGCTAGCACCCATAATGTCGCGTGGGTGATGGCGTGCGCCCCGGCCTCAAGCCGCCGATGATGGAGTGTAATCCGGAGTGATGTCACGGCGATGTCACGGTGATGTCACGGCCATGATTAATCCCCCCACCCCCTCTCCTGGCGCTGACTAATGGGAATGGTTTCAGCTGGTAAAACACATAAAGCACTGAGCTCAACACCTCTTTCCATTGGGCTTTCTTCTATTTCTCCACACGCCAACCATTTCTGTGGCTGTCGGCACGCGGCTTTCATGAATAATTGAATCCCAGACGTATCAAGAGAGGGAAATATGTGTTAGGATTTGATCCATTCATGTTCGTGTTGCTCGCCCATTTTGATAATTCCGTTTGTGACAAGGCAATTTCCCTGCAGATTTATGATGCACTTACACACTCCGCACAAACACACACCTCACAACAAATAGTTGGTGTTTTTCCTCTCCGGATGAGCCTCCATAATCCTTGACGACGGACTGACGCACGCGGCAGTCGCAGGGTGAACTCGTGTAGAAACTTCCTGAGCCGCGCCCCTGCTAACCCGAGGCAGCCATTTTGGATATCTTTAAGAGGAGGATTTCTAAATGAGCAGGTACAGCAGACTGTCATTAGGGGGGCTAGGCCCGGTCTGTCTTAGGGTCAATAGGGGCGTTAGACCCAGTCTGTCTGAGGGTAATTTGGAGGGATAGGCCCGGTCTGTCTGAGGGTAATTTGAGGGGTAAGACCCGGTCTGTCTGAGGGTAATTTGGGGGGTTAGACCCGGTCTGTCTGAGGGTCATTTCGGGGGTTAGACCCGGTCTGTATGAGGGTAATTTGGAGAGTTAGACGCGGTCCGTCTAACTGAGGGCAATTTGGAAGGTTAGACCCGGTGTGTCTGAAGTGTTTAGCAGAGCAGCTGATTGTGGCCCCTGGCCCTTTTCAGCTGTGATTGGCTGACATTTACCTGCAAGCAGCCGCAGCTCCTGATTGGTGGATCAATAGGTCAGCGCGGACGATGACGACTGCAGTTAAGCGTCGGATCAAACAGTGTTTATAAGCTGTTTGTGTCTGCGTGCTGCCAGGCCTTTGATTCCATTCATGCGGTGTCAACAGCGCGGATCCGGCACTATACCGCTGTCTTCCAATTCCTTATTTTGACGTTTTATTTCAGTTTTGTCAACAATATTTACACAAGTCATGCACCGTGCAAACACAAATACATTTCAGAGATTCAAAGAGACAGGAAGACCCTTTAAACACAAAAGACAATCATGTGTGAGGGAAATGTGAACCAAAGTTATACGGCGGTAGATAATAAATACAGCACTGCAGGCATCTGAAGTAGTTTATCGTGTTATTATTCCTGTCTCACTCCTTGGCTTTCTTTTCCTTCGCAGTGACCTCTAAACAGGAGGATCTCTGCTGCTTTGAGTGGGACAAAGTAAAGTCTCCTAAAGAGAGAGCAGAGAGGGAAATGTTTTAGGATAAATAAACCACAGAACGTCACCTCGCTCAACGAGGAGGAGGGGCCCCTCATTCCTCGGTAGGGCCCTGGAGAACGGGACCAGGAACTCAATGAGTGTGTGTGTGTGTGTGTGTGTGTGTGTGTGTGTGTGTGTGTGTGTGTGTGTGTGTGTGTGTGTGTGTGTGTGTGTGTGTGTACACACTATCCAGAAGTAGTGAAGTATCGTGTATGGGCGTACTAATAGAGAGAAGACATGTAGCCCTACCTACATACGAGGGTTTAGGTATTAATATATATATATATATATATATATATACTACTTGCTACTACTACTTGCTACTCATATTAATAGTGATCTATTTTTATATACTTAATGTGTGTTAAAGAACATAAATGATCCTCCCCATGTCTTGATGAGGCACCGCTGTGCCGTGAACAAGATGGCTCCCCTGAAGATGAAGGAGGTGTAGCCTTTAGTGCGTCGGGTGTGCACCTCATGTGGAGATGTGATATTCTGTAGCTGTTAGTGCAGACCCAGTGAAGGTTCAAAGCTCTCCTCAAGCTGTTCTGAGACACCTCATTCGACCCGGATCTCACCGTCTGCGCTTTTATCTTGAAACACAGCCCTCAGGAGGAAGCGGGATGTTAAATGTCATGCTTTTCAGGAACCTTGGTGCGGAAATCAATGACACACACTAATTAAGCAGTGGTAGTCAGACGTGAGCTCTGTCACCCAGTCATCGCCTGACATGCTCCTATGAGTGATTCCTCCCCACACTATTTACCAAGAGCCTGGTTAGTTTAGTCTCCGAGCCCTACCCCTGGCCTTGATAGACTGTTCAGAGCCATGGCCTGGTTAGTTTAGTCTCAGAACAATGGCCTGGTTAGTTTAGTCTCAGAACAATGTCCTGGTTAGTTTAGTCTCAGAGTCATTACCTGGTTAGTAGAGTACATATCATCAGTTACTAGTCCTACCGCAGATCTACTGAGTGTTATCAGTTACTAGTTCTACTGCAAGCCTACAATAGAGAATATATCGCTGTTGTAGATTGATATCTTCCATCGATGATAGATAAGAGTGAAAGCGATGCCTTGAACCGGGTGGTCGCCACCGAGAGTTGAAGCTTGTTGATTTTTTATCTTGGTCCCGATCGGAAGAGCTGACAGAACATGAAGCGCTGGCTCCGACCCCAAGGTGCCGTGCGCTCGGACGCACTCGCAACTAGTTGGCCCTGTGGGGAGTCGTGTGTACTTTAATTATTTTATTTATTTATTTGTTTGGGTTATTTTTTCGATGCCGTCCAGGGAATGAACAGCGCTCTGCGTCACCAAAGGGGCAGGCGGCCTCTACAATCTTACTGGGGACAATTGCTATGCAGGAGAGATGTAGACAAATAGAATGACACGGAAAGGTTGGGAGGTGAGCTACAGCATCCAGCTCACCCTGGGGGAGGAGGGACAGAATGGTAATGTACAACTCACAACACTGATGAGAGAGAGAGGGGGAGGGAGAGAGAGAGAGAGAGAGAAACATTAGAATAAAGGAGGATCTCCCTGGACCCACAGAGCAGGAGTGTGTTTGTATTCTTTCCATAATCTACTCCCCCTGCAAGAGACCTTCTGCCTCTCTCTCTGCCTCCTCTCTCTCTCCCCTCCCTCCCTCCCTCCCTCTCTCTCTCCTCTGTCAGCTTCTATGGGTCCTAGTTTCCCTGACTACAGGGTCCTCGTCTCCCTGACTACGGGGTTCTAGGGTCCCTGACTACGGGGTCCTAGTGTCCATGACTACGGGGTCCTAGGTTCCCTGACTACGGGGTCCTCGTCTCCCTGACTACGGGGTCCTCGTCTCCCTGACTACGGGGTCCTCGTCTCCCTGACTACGGGGTCCTCGCGTCCATGACTACAGGGTCCTAGTGTCCATGACTACGGGGTCCTAGTGTCCCTGACTACAGGGTCCTTGTCTCCCTGACCACGGGGTCCTAGTGTCCCTGACTACAGGGTCCTCGCGTCCATGACTACGGGGTCCTAGGGTCCCTGACTACGGGGTCCTCGGGCCCTAGGGTCCCTGACTACGGGATCCTAGCTGCCCTTGACTACGGGGGTCCTAGTTTCCATGACTACGGAGTCCTAGGGTCCCTGACTACGGGGCCAACCATAATCTCGCGGGATAATATTACACATTATAACATTGCTATTATGATATTATTACTACAATCCTTCTGTGTTCACAGCCTTGCTTTTTTTCGACGACCGGTGGTTGCCCAGACACTACCTTCCTCCGTGGTGATACACCTCAGTGTATTTACTGTGTAGCCACCAGCGTGTGCCCGTGATCCTCCGCCACCTCCAGCAGCTCCGCACAGCAATACCCCCTCCACGAGCGCGTCTATCTCACACAACGGCCCCCTGCGGTGTTGGTACGAGCTGCCGGGATACGTGAGGAGGTAATCCCCGCTACGTCGCGTTCCGGCAGAGGGAGAGCCTGCCCGGAGATTAAAACATGATCCTGCAGCCCTGTCGCCATAACGTGGGCCGCTGAGCCGGGAGAGCGGAGCTCCGCCGCTGCGGCGTCTGTCAGCAGCTCGTTTAGTCCGGCACTTTATCACATGGCGGAGCTGCACCTTACCATAAATATTAAAAGCGTCCCGTAATTGTTATTCCAGATGCATACATATTCTATGGCCTCCTGTAAGGACTGTGAAAGCGGCCCGCTCCTCTGCGGCGTAATGACCCATGAAGGATCCTCTCCGGCAGCCAACATCTAAATCAAGACCCTGGCTTCTGGCCGGCCTGTAAAACCTGACAGGTGGCATAAGGACGAGACACAGCTGCTGCAGGGAGGGCGGCTAGGTGCTGCTGGCTGTTGTAGGGAGAGAGGCTGGGCGCTACTAGGGCTAGGGTGCTACTAGGCTTCAGGCTCAGAGTATGACGAGGCTGAATCCTCTCCCGAACGTTGCACAGAGCACTACGTCACGGGACTCTGTCCAGAAGGTCTGACGCACAGAGGAACTTGCCTCATCGGCTAGAATCCGAAGAAAGGATTTGACTTGCTGTCAGGAATGTCCGTAACTTAAGTAGGTGTAGCTTCTCCCTGACTGAATCGGGTTCTTTCCGTCTGTGATCACACAGTCGGTTTTCTGGAGTAGCGTTCCAGCGGTGAGCTGCAACGCGGCGTCGCGCTCTACGTATTCCTGGAGTGCGAGGTCCTCATGTTCCTGGAGACACATGAAGACCTGGGTTGACCTTCACGTGAGACGGCTGTCGCCCTGTTCAGAGAGACATCAGTGGCTCTGCCCAGGCAGCTTGTTCAGGAGGACACCGCTTATCTCCTCTGAGCGTGGAGTGGGGGAGGTGATCTGGAATAAATGTGGCTCTGAAAGAAACAATTTAATGAGCTGCGTTATCTCAAGCCCTTATTGCTCTGCGCGCTATACTACACAATATTATCTTGCGGTACATTTTTGAAAATGATCGATTGTGTGTTATTGTCGTAATAAGCATAGTGGTAATGCATTCAAGTACATTGTAATATAATGTAATTCAATTTGATGTGGATCTAGTAACCTCCCAACGTACCATAGAACTACTGTACTCCTACCCACCCAACCATACTCCTCTGAAGTCCTACCCACCGTACCCCTCTGCAGTCCTACTGTAGTCCTAACCACCCTTCATGCAGTCCTAATTTATTCCTACTGTAGTCCTACTGCAGTTCTACCTACCCCTCCTCCTACTGTAGTCCTACTGCAGTTCTACCTACCCCTCCTGTAGTCCTACTGTAGTCCTACTGCAGTTCTACCTAGCCCTCCTGTAGTCCTACTGTAGTCCTACTGCAGTTCTACCTACCCCTCCTGTAGTCCTACTGTAGTCCTACTGCAGTTCTACCTAGCCCTCCTGTAGTCCTACTGTAGTCCTACTGCTGCAGTTCTACCTAGCCCTCCTGTAGTCCTACTGTAGTCCTACTGTAGCCCCCTTGGAGCTCCTCTCCTCTTAAATCTGGTGTTCATGCTGATGAAGGGGAGACCCCAGCGTGGTGGTGGTGGTGGTGGTGGTGGTGGTGGTCGCTGCACCACCTGGTGAGTGCAGTGCTAGGAACAACACCTCAGAGACGGCCCAGCTGGATGCAGAGTGGGTGCACAGGGGGTGCAGAGAGGGTGCATGTAGGGTTGAGGCGGACGGTTGGAAGGAGAATGATTTGGTGGTTTGTTAACAGCTGGCATGAATACACCCAGGAGAGGAGGAGTGGGAGGAGGTGGGGAGGAGGAGGAAGAGGAGGGGAGGGAGGAGAGGAGAAAGAGAAGAGAGGGAGGAGAGGGAGGAGAGGAGGAGAGGGAGGAGAGGAGGTGAGGAAGGAGAGAGAGGAGTGGAAGAGGCGGCAGAGAGGAGGAGAGGGAGGATAGGAGGAAGGGAGGAGGAGGAGAGGAGAAGAGGAGCAGAGCAGACGAAAGATGCGGTGGCCCTCCTCCAGAGTCTGCTCCTCTCTGCGTCTGAACCAGGATCTGCTCCTCCTTGTCCGTCGGCGTGTTGGATCCAGGGTTCCTCCTGGAGGAGGAGGTGTCTGCTGAGTGATGCAGCTGCTCCCCGCTCCTCTCTAAATGAGGCGTTAAGCCGCCTCTCCTGTTCCCGCCGGCTGAGCGAGGAGGAACGTCCGTGTAGGACATCTGCACCCACGCTCAACCTGCGTCAGACACACACCGGGATTTATTTAATCACCCCGGTAATGAACACAAATGTAAACACCCTTATGACATTCTTTGTATAATTAATATCCTACTTGGAGATGCACCATTGCACAGCTCATTAATATTTCAGCTCTCCTGCATTCTGAGAGCGTCTTGACGTTAAGGAACTCATACAAAGTGAATCTAGAACCTCCTCCGAGAAGATCTCTGCCGACTCAGCGCAGTTTGAATTACCGGGTCCCGCTTCCATCAGCTACACACACTCACACTCACTCACACTCGCATACACATTAACTTACACACACACACACACACACACACACACACTCACTCACACTCACACACATCAATATATACAAACACACGTTTACACAAACAAACAGACACACACACACACACACACACACAGATACGCGCACACATACACGTACATATGCACGCTTACACACACAAACACACACACACACACACACACACACACACACAAACAAACACATGTTTCTTGAGTAGAACTTGAGTACTTGTGTCGTATCTCTTAGTTTAACAAGAACAAGACGTTTAGTGTGCGCTGTTTGTTGTGTGTTGCTCTGTCTCCTTCCTACAAAGATGTCAGAGAGAGAGAGGGGCGAGAGACGTTGGATGACCATGGTGGTGTGTGTATGGGGGGGCTGTTGATGGACAAGAGGGGGGGGGGGGGGTGTTGTGGTGGGAGGGGCTTGACCTCCTAACGAGGTCCGTGTACGGTCGTTAGGAGAGGTAATTGATTGTTTATACACCAATCAGGGATGCCCTTGATGTCTGCCGGTGACATCATTAATCACTCTAAGGTTTAATTCTAAACACGACGAGGAGAGGAGGAGGAGAAGGAGGAGGAGAAGAGGAGAGGATAAAAGGGTTGAGGAGGAGAGGACACAGAGGAGAGGGAGGATATGGGGAAGAGGAGGAGGGCATAAAGGGAAGGAGGCTGGGGGGAGGAACGGGTGCAGAGCCGAGAGTCCTCCAGGTTCTTTCCCTGTCTTTAAACAACATCGTCAAGGACATGATTTTTCACATATGTCGGAGCTCAGATGAGGCACCTCTCTCTGGCCCCGCCCCTCTCTATATGACCACGCCCATATATGGCCCCGCCCCTCTTTATGGCCACGCCCCTCTCTCTGGCCCCACTCTGCCAAACCACCAATGACTGCATGATCAATCCATGTATTAATAACCTGGGTTATATTGGTTCACCTGTGGTGTCCTTAAAGACTGCAGATCTATCAGTTATAAATGTTTATATTTGAGTGTATATATTCACGTATATATATCATGAGTAAAAAATACTGTAGTTAATCCTTAATACTATGGATAATTAGATTTTATTATTCGTTATTAAAGTGATAACTAGGTCCTATAATCCTTAGTAGGATGATGACTAGGTCCTATAATCCTTAGTAGTTTGATAACTAGGTCCTATAATCCTTAGTACTATGATAACTAGGTCCTATAATCCTTAGTAGTTTGATAACTAGGTCCTATAATCCTTAGTAGTTTGATAACTAGGTCCTATAATCCTTAGTAGTTTGATAACTAGGTCCTATAATCCTTAGTAGTATGATAACTAGGTCCTATAATCCCTAGTAGTTTGATAACTAGGTCCTATAATCCTTAGTAGTATGATAACTAGGTCCTATAATCCCTAGTAGTTTGATAACAAGGTCCTATAATCCTTAGTAGTATGATAACTAGGTCCTATAATCCTTAGTAGTTTGATAACTAGGTCCTATAATCCTTAGTAGTATGATAACTAGGT
>NC_136939.1:3513829-3521329 GCF_949987615.1 Pollachius pollachius | reverse complement strand
GAGACTTCACCTTCTTTATGACACTCACATATTCTCCTTCATCTCCCCTCTCTCAATTTCACTCCCCTCCTTCTGTCCTCATCTCTCCTAATCTAATCTCCTCTCCTCCATCCCCTCTCCTCTCCTCTCCTCCCCTCCCTTCCTTTCCTCCCTTCTGGAGTTCAATTACCTGCGTTCTGAGTCATGGTATGGCGAGTGTATTTCAGTTAAGTCATAGAATAATAAGTCAGTAATTTCTTTCTGTTTTAATCGTATAATCTGAGCCTTTGCACCTTGAACTGCGGTGGTGATCCGCATTAAAACAGGAGCAGGTGATCAGTGCTGGGACGTGTTCAGACTGCACCTCCTGGCACCTCCATCACCTCCTGGCTCCTCCATCACCTCTCCATCTACCCTCCCCTCCTCGCCTCCTTTCACCCCCCTACTTCCTCACCTCCACCCTCACCTCCTAAAACTTTATTCAACTGTTTATTATTTAATTGTCCTTCAAACGCCCGGATATGAATCACGTTCATCTCTAAAGGTCCGCTGCTATCTGCTGTTAGCCGCATTCGGAGAGCAGTTTGGTTTGTTATTCTTGACGGACTTACATCATGTTGCCATCAGTCAACAGCAGGAGTAAGGGGGTGCGTGTGTGCGTGCGTGTGTGTGTAAGGGCGGGCTGACGTGTGTGTGCGTGCGTGCATGCGTGCGTGCGTGCGTGTGCGTGTCTGTGGGCATCTGTGCGTCTGTGCGTGCGTACGTGCGTGCGTGCGTGTGTGTGTGTGTGTTTGCGTGTGTGCATCTGTGCATGCGTGTGTGCGTGCGTTTGTGCATGCGTGTGTGCGTGCGTGCGTGCGTGTGTGTTTGCGTGTGTGCATCTGTGCATCTGTGCATGCGTGTGTGTGTGCGTGCGTGCGTGCGTGCGTGCGTGCGTGCGTGCGTGTGTGCGTGCGTGTGTGTGTGCGTGCGTGCGTGCGTGCGTGCGTACGTGCGTGCGTGTGTGCGTGTGTGCGTGCGTGCGTGCGTGTGTGTGTGTGCGTGTGTGCGTGCGTGCGTGCGTGCAGTAGGACTAGGCACTGAGATGGCTCCACCCTGGGTCACTCCGTAATAGTTTCATTTCCATTCAGACACGGCGTTGTACGGCAGGTTGTGAGGGCAGATGGGCCTGTCAGCCTAAATGTCTGCTATTAACTCTTCCCTCTGTAGGTCACCACTAACATGACAACATGCATGTAATGTCATTAAACTCTGTTTAATACACTGTTACACATGGCACAAACAATGTCAAACACTACTAAATATTCTGTTAAACATGGTAGACACATTGTTAAACAGTGTTTAATACACTATTAAACATGGTACCCTTAGTGTTAAACAGTGTTTAATACACTATTAAACATGGTACCCTTAGTGTTAAACAGTGTTTAATACCTTATTAAACATGGTACCCTTAGTGTTAAACAGTGTTTAATACCTTATTAAACATGGTACGCGCAGTGTTTAAAAACTATATTACTTGCAGCATCAAATCCACTATTAAATACAGTGTTAAAGATGTTGCAAACATTTATTTAGCTTTGGCTTTTATCCAAAGCAACTTACAATAAGTGCAATCAACCGTGAAGAGACAACCCGGAATCACGTGAGAACATCGAATTAATCAAACAAGCAAAATGCTACGAGTGCAGAAAAACCCGCGACGAAGAAATGTTCTCTCACGGGCCGAGACCCCGTCTGAGCAGATGAGAATCAGTCTGCGGTGGTAGGCGTGCGGAGCCTCAGCTGTCCTGTTGTCAGCGGGGGGGTGGGCCCGTTCCAACACCGCGGAGCCACGGAAACAAACCGTCAGGATTCAGAGGCAGATGTGGTGCCTCCTAGTGAGGGAGGAGCCGTTTGGCAGGGCGGGTGATCCAGGACGCATGTTTACACAACACGCCAATGAGGACGATTCTCCTTTAAAGTAAGGTCGGAAAGTTAGGATGAGTCTGTGGGAGAAGCTCCAACATGGTGGTTGGTGGCAGGTGTGTTAGTGGGTCCAACATGGTGGCTGTTAGTGGGTCCAACATGGTGGTTGGTGGCAGGTGTGTTAGTGGGTCCAACATGGTGGTTGTTAGTGGGTCCAACATGGTGGTTGTTAGTGGGTCCAACATGGTGGTTGTTAGCAGGTCCAATATGGTGGTTGTTAGTAGGTCCAACATGGTGGTTGTTAGCAGGTCCAACATGGTGGTCATTAGCAGGTCCAACATGGCGGTTGTTAGCAGGTCCAACATGGCGGTTGTTAGCAGGTCCAACATGGTGGTTGTTAGCAGGTCCAACGTGGTGTTGTGTTGGTCACGTCTCTCCACTAGAAGGAGGAGGTCATTAGATGATCAGGTGTTGCAGCAACCTGGCCGTCAGCCATGTTGGACCGTAGTGGTGTGTGTTCTGACTGCCAAGATGAAGGCTGGGGGCGAGCGAGGTGAGAGAGAGAGAGAGAGAGAGAGAGAGAGAGAGAGAGAGAGAGAGAGAGAGTCGTTCTCTCGGTCGACGTTCTGGATCACTTCCTCCTTCCTACCAGTGACTTCCTGTTGTTTCAGAGTCCTATTTCAATCAAGGGCACACAAACACACACACACACATGCATGCACGCACGCACACGCACACACACATTTATATAAACCCCCCCCCCCCACCGGGTGTAAAGCAGCTGAATCGTTGATATTTTAATGGTGTTCTTACGTCCATCTGGTGCGTTTCCCCGCCCACAGTCCCTCTCCAAACGCTTTTATACCCGTCCTAAAACACCCTCCTGTCCCCTTTTAGAGCCCTCATCCCGGGTTATGAGCCCGGCTCCTTACAAGGCGGGCGCCCGGGAGCGGCTTTAAGAGGCCGGCTGAGCGCTGTTTCATCCCCTCCTACGACGTAATGGCTCCACAAAGAGGACTCGTTGTGAGGGGCGGGAACACCGGCGCTGGCCCGGAGATCTGTTGCGTAGGAGCGTCAGAGAGTCAGAGCTACACACTGCCGCCCGTTGCCCCTTAGCCCTTAACTGCTGAACCCTTAGGCCTTAACCCTTACCCCTTAGCCAATAAACCCTTAACCCTTACCCCTTAAACCGTAACCTCTGAACCCTTAGACCTTAACCATTACCCCTTAGACCTTAACCCCTAAACCCTCAGCCCTTAACCCTTACACCCTAACCATCAATCACTTAAACCGTACCAGCTTAAACCAGGTAGTGAGTCAGGTGAACAGCCTGTCTCACCAGTCCTGAGCCCTGAAGAATTAACCATCTAACTAAGCTAAGGTTTTAGGAGCTAAGCGTTAAGGAGCTAGGCACATAGGGGATAAGGTTTAAGGAGCTGAGCGTTAAGGAGCTAGGCACATAGGGGATAAGGTTTTAGGAGCTGAGCGTTAAGGAGCTAGGCACATAGGGGATAAGGTTTTAGGAGCTGAGCGTTAAGGAGCTAGGCACATAGGGGATAAGGTTTTAGGAGCTGAGCGTTAAGGAGCTAGGCACATAGGGGATAATGTTTTAGGAGCTGAGCGTTAAGGAGCTAGGCACATAGGGGATAAAGTTTTAGGAGCTGAGTGTTAAGGAGCTAGGCACATAGGGGATAAGGTTTAAGGAGCTAAGCGTTAAGGAGCTAGGCACATAGGGGATAAGGTTTTAGGAGCTGAGCGTTAAGGAGCTAGGCACATAGGGGATAAGGTTTAAGGAGCTGAGCGTTAAGGAGCTTAGCACATAAGGTGTAAGGGTTTAGGAGCTTAGCACATAGGGAGTAAGGGTTTAGGAGCTTAGCACATAGGGGGTAAGGGTTTAGGAGCTTAGCACATAGGGAGTAAGGGTTTAGGAGCTTAGCACATGCGTCTTTATAGTTCTAGATTTGTTCATGTATTCACTCCTGGTTCTGCAGTCTTCATAGTGATTTGTGCATGTATTCACCCCTGGTTCCCCTGTCTTTATAGTGGTATGTTAATGTATTCCATCCTGTCTTTATAGTGGTATGTTCATGTATTCCCCCCTGGTCTTCATAGTGATGTGTTCATGTATTCCCCCCTGGTCTTCATAGTGATGTGTTCATGTATTCCCCCCTGGTCTTCATAGGGATACATTCATGTATTCCCCCCTGGTCTTCATAGGGATACATTCATGTATTCCCCCCTGGTCTTCATAGGGATACATTCATGTATTCACCCCTGGTTCCCCTGTCTTTATAGTGGTATGTTAATGTATTCCATCCTGTCTTTATAGTGGTATGTTCATGTATTCACCCCTGGCCTTCATAGTGATGTGTTCATGTATTCCCCCCTGGTCTTCATAGTGATGTGTTCATGTATTCCCCCCTGGTCTTCATAGGGATACATTCATGTATTCCCCCCTGGTCTGCATAGTGATACATTCATGTATTCACCCCTGGTCTTCATAGTGATACATTCATGTATTCCCCCCTGGTCTTCATAGTGATACATTCATGTATTCACCCCTGGTCTTTATAGTGATACATTCATGTATTCACCCCTGGTCTTTATAGTGATACATTCATGTATTCACCCCTGGTCTTCATAGTGATGTGTTCATGTATTCCCCCCTGGTCTTCATAGGGATGTGTTCATGCATTCCTCCCTGGTCTTCATAGTGATGTGTTCATGCATTCCCCCCTGGTCTTCATAGTGATGTGTTCATGTATTCCCCCCTGGTCTTCATAGTGACGTGTTCATGTATTCCCCCCTGGTCTTCATAGTGATACATTCATGTATTCACCCCTGGTCTTCATAGTGATGTGTTCATGTATTCCCCCCTGGTCTTCATAGTGATGTGTTCATGTATTCCCCCCTGGTCTTCATAGTGATACATCCATGTATTCAACCCTGGTCTTCATAGGGATGTGTTCATGTATTCCCCCCTGGTCTTCATAGTGATACATTCATGTATTCAACCCTGGTCCTGTGGTGAAGTGAACAGAGGGGGTGGCTGTGTGTGTCCTGGACACATTTCCCTGGGGAGTGTTTATCTCTGTATGGAGATGGCGCCCGTGGAGAATAGAATGAAAACATAACATTTCCATAAGGTTAAACTAGCACAACCGCGCTGCAGTTTCTATGGGATGATAAGCGCGCCGCGCATGCTAGTGTGAATATATAAATAGCGTTAGCATGTTAGCATGGAACCATAAGTGTTAGCAGTCGTGCCACCTTCCCTGACCTTGAGACTGCTCAGGAATAAATTCATTCATGGATTGTGAAGATATGTTTATTTAACTTTCTGGGTTCAGAAGCTTGTAAATACCAGGCATAGCGTGCCCCTTCTAAAACAAATCCTCCTAATAATGCCACTGCTTATTGTTTTAATATGAATACTAAAAAGATAACTACATCTATTTTTAATGAGCATAATTGTTACATTTTTGGGATTAAAACGTGTTCAAATTGGTACCATCTAAATTTCTTGTTCTTTTTAGGTTGAATTGTGATATTTGTATGGACGTGCACGATTTTACAACCAATCACAATACCTGATCTTCTTTGATAGGCAGTAGAAGTATCTCACATCAGCTGCCAATCCAATAATAGAGCAACCAATCACATCCATGCTAGGTTCTTCCCAGGCCCTAGTAAGCAGCTTTCAATTGGAATTGAAAACGGCCACCGATAGCATTTGTATAAGCATCACACTAGCATCGTGTTTATGGTGATAGTATAGGCGCTAGCCTCCACTAGCATCCCATCAGCACCTGTCATGGTGATATGCTGACCCAGTACTCTAGCGGTTTTCTCCAAGACCCTAAATGAGACAGTATCCATGGTAACCAGGTCTGGTTGGGGGGGCGGGGCGAGGGGGGTGAGGGTGGTTGATTGACATTCAGTCCGCACATCAACTCACCTTCTCTCTCTCTCTCTCTCTCATTCTCTCTCTCTCTCTCTCTCTCTCTCTCTCTCTCTCTCTCTCTCTCTCTCTCTGTCTCTCTCTCTGTCTCTTCCACTCTATCTCTCTTCACCCCCCACCCCTGCAGGCAGATTGGTTCAAATCCCTGGACCCGGCCAGACCCGAGCCAGTCAGCTCTCAGACTGCGGCTTCTGTGAGGGGGGGTGTCATCAGGGAGTTGTCTGTCTGTACAGTGTTGTGGTTCATTATCATCTGCTATATCTTAAACCCCGCCGAGGAGCGAGGTGGAGGACGGAGGGGATGCTATGGCTGTGGAGGCAGCAGAGGGAGGCTGGGTGATGGGCAGGTACTGGCAGACAGTTGAGACACCCTGGTGTGTGTCTGAATCAGATCTCCGATCGGAGGCCTCCCAGCCGGGGCCTGGAGGAGCAGCTCGGGGTTGGGGGGTCTGCAGGCGTTATCTGAAGAACAGTGAGAGCCTATATGATGCTGGTTATTAATCATACCTTTTATTCTTCTTACAGCGCTTCTCCTGGCATGACACCTTCAAATGGCAGTAAAATACCTCGTATTTGAATACAGTTTAATGTATTGTATTACGGTTTACGAAACGTTCATCTATTTGCTCCTGGGTGCGTCAGCTGTTTGGTGCCGCCAGCCGCCAGGATGGGTTGTTGTCGCGCTGCGTGTGGTTCCAGACGAGGCGGTACAGATGTGATTTAGGGGTACTCGGAGGTTACGTGAGGGCAGGACGTGGAGGACACCGACACAGGAAGTAGAGGAACTCAACCCCGCGAGACGCACCCCTGTCAGGCTATCCACGGCCGGCCTCTGGGGCTGAGCAAGCTCGCTGGCATTTCCAAAGTTCACCTTGGCTTCCTGAAGAGGAACAACAATAATATGAACACGGCCGCCACGGTGTTCCCAGAAGGCTTCATGATAATCTGATGCTAATTAATCACTACACAGCACGGGGAAGAGCTGGGGGGAGGACCCAGGAGAGACCAGTGTCGGGACGGCTCTGGCAGTCTGCCGGAGGTTGAACTTGTCATGTGGCCTCAGAGGGTCGGCTGGCTGCTCGGTCCAGAGAGAGAGAGAGAGCTTCTCCTACCGTGCCGGAGGTTCACTCGCTGTATACGGGTTGATTCCATCGGACCCATCAGAGCCAGCATCGGGGCATGTTCATCGTGTTCATCTCTGTGTCTCTCTTTGGTTGAAAGCCCTGGATGTGTTTGTGTTTGTTATGTTCACTCATTCCACGGCCATGGAGGACTTCTCCTTGTTGTTCCGTAAAGCGCTGATGTTGGCAGCCGGAGGGCTCGTCAGTCAGCCAGGACTTCTGGGTCCTCCCGATGCACAGACAAGAGGAGTTTTTGTAGAACAAGGAGTCTCGTTTGCACATAGGATCAAAAGGAATAAGTCATGTTATTATGATGGATTAGCCTCTGATATTCCGGAGGCTTTGGGTTGGGGGGGGGATTAGGAGGAGCATGCTCAGCCAGCGTGTGTACTGTACAACGTTTTGTGACCTGTGGCAAACTTATTTAGTTCACACTCTCTCGCTCAACTTGACTTGAATCAGACTTGAACTTCCACTGTGGCCCTTGACATTTTATCTTACTGCGTGCATATGTTTTGTATGGCCGTCGTAA
>NC_136939.1:3496329-3508829 GCF_949987615.1 Pollachius pollachius | reverse complement strand
ATACTCTCTCTCTCTCTCGCTCCCTCCTGTCTCCCTCTTTCTCTCTCTCTCTCTCTCTCTTGCTCTTTCTCTCTCTGTCTCTCTCTCTCTCCCTACTCTCTCTCTCTCGCTCCTTACTCTCTCTCTCTCTCACTCCATACTCTCTCTCTCCCCATACTCTCTCGCTCTCTCTCTCTCTCGCTCTTTCTCTCTCTTTCTCTCTCTCACACTCCATACTCTCTCTCTTGCTCTCTCTCTCTCTCCATACTCTCACTCTCTCTCTCTCGCTCCTTACTCTCCCTCTCTCTCTCTCGCTCCATACTCTCTCTCTCTCCCTCTCTCTGGTAAGCTCTCAATCAGTTTGCACTGTGTGTTAGGGGGTCATCCCTATGTTCCCCAGGTCCTATGTTCCCCGGGTGCAAAGGGTCAGGTTTGGGATTATGGTTAGGGTTAGGGTTAGGGTGAGGGCTAAGCCTCACCCTAACCCTAACCATAACCAATCGGAGGAGAAGCCAGAGCACAAGTATAAGTTGTTGTATCCTCCACACAGAACATACCACTGATCTTTGTAGGTTTCATCAGATCCTTTTATACGAAGCCACTCGTGGCTAGGAGACATCGAGGCCCACCGGTAGAGTGTGTGTGGACCATGGGGATCGAATAGAAGTCAAACTCACAAGACTAGGACCTAACGCAGAATGTACTTAAATACATGGGATATACCAGTGTGTGTGTGTGTGTGTGTGTGTGTGTGTGTGTGTGTGTGTGTGTGTGTGCGTTTGCATGTAAGAATGAAAGAAGTCTTTGTCAGCTCACTGTGCTGAGGATGGAAATGTGAATTTCCATTATCCTTCCCACTCAAACACACTCACACACGCACACAAGTATGCATATAAGCATGTGGTTCTATCATTCATAACCCTAGGGGGTGTGGCTTAGCGCTAGAGGGGTGTGGTCAGGTTTTGAGGAGGGAATCGTCATGACAACAGCGCAGGAAAGTCCTGTGTCTTTAAACTGTTCCACATGGTCTCAGTATGCATCCCCCCCCTTTACACAGTAAGGGTCCCGCTCCGGGTTAGGGAAGGAAACCGCCGTGCATTCTGGGAGATGGTGTGTGCGTGGGTGAGGGGGAGGGGTTTGTTATGGAAAAGCTGACAGGATGGTGGGAGAGAGAGAGAGAGAGAGAGAGAGAGAGAGAGAGAGAGAGAGAGAGAGAGAGAGAGAGAAGGGGGAGGAGGGAGAGAGAAGTGGAAGCCTGTCCAAACATTTGAGCAAGGCCTCCTGGAGCACTTCAAATCTGCTTTTAACTTTGTGACTTTAGCGCGTCTCACACTGGGGGAGAGAGAGAGAGAGAGAGAAACCGAGAGAGAGACTGAGAGGGAAACCGAGAGAGAGACTGAGAGGGAAACCGAGAGAGAGAGGGAGAGACTAAGAGACAGAGAGTAAAGAGGAGAAGAAGAGAAGGATATATAACCGAAGGAAAGAGCAACAGGAGAAATGGTGAGTATCGGTAGTCTTTTGTGGGCTCTGCTAGTATCTGGTCTCAGGTCTGTGGTGGGCTCTGCTAGTATCTGGTCTCAGGTCTGTGGTGGGCTCTGCTAGTATCTGGTCTCAGGTCTGTGGTGGGCTCTGCTAGTATCTGGTCTCAGGTCTGTTGTGGACCGAGGGGTTAAAGTGAAAGGTCATGTTGAAGTATTTCCTGTTCTTCTTAACCAAGGTGTTCATAACGTCTTCGTCCTCTTTGATTTGAATCTGGACTCTCCCGGAGAGAGAGAGAGAGAGAGAGAGAGAGAGAGAGAGAGAGAGAGGGCGAGAGAGAGGGCGCTATGGGCCAGCTGCTGTATCACCATGAAGGAATTAGAGTTCAATTGCGCACAACCCACTGGGGCTGTGTGTGTGTGTGTGTGTGTGTGTATGTGTGTGTGCATGTGTGTGTATTTGTGTGTGTGTGGGGGGGAGTATTTATATATAGACTGAAGGAGGTGGCTGTGGACAGTCTGTCTGCTCCCACTGTAGTCTGTTTGTCTGCCTGCCTTCATGTATGTCTGTCTGTCTCTCTGTGCCACAGCTTAACCCTACAGACTTCGACTTATACTAAAACAATTCATCTAAATCGCCGTATACACGCTGACAAAATGGCAGGTGTGCGTCAGTCTGTGCGGTGCACTCAAACTATTCCCCTGCTTCGCACACGCACCCTCAAACACTGCTGCCTGCTATTGGTCAACAACAGCACGTGACTGATGACATTTTTGTCAACGGGAATCGCTTTTGACCCTTTGGTCCAAAGAGCCGTTCCTGTCTTTAGGGTAGGAAGGGGTCAGGGGTCATCTCTCTCACGGACAGCGGACTGTGGATATTGGGGTTCAGACCCGGAACCTTCTGACTGGGATCAACCTCATTCAGCCCTCTTAGGACCAGCATTGAGACGCAGAATGAGTTGATGCCTGTGCTCAGATTAGGATACAAACACACTATGTATGTAGTCAGACCACACATATACTATCTCATGGGTGTGTGTGTGTGTGTGTGTGTGTGTGTGTGTGTGTGTGTGTGTGTGTGTGTGTGTGTGTGTGTGTGTGTGTGTGTGTGTGCGTGTGTGTGTGTGTGTGTGTGTGTGTGTGTGTGTGTGTCCAAATATAACTTTCAGCTGTTACCGCACTCGCCGCACAGTCTCTGTATGCCCCCGTGCCATGACTCCTCAGGGGAACCAACCAGAATAGAGAGGGAGAGACATAGTCAGAGAGAGAGAGAGAGACAGAGAGACAGTCAGAGAAAAAGAGGGAGAGGGTGAGATATAGTCAGACAGAAAGAGAGACAGTCAGGAAGAGAGCTAGAGAAAGGGAGAGAGTGACAGTCAGAGAAAGAGAGAGAGAGAGAGGCAGAGAGAATTTCCATAAGACAATTTCCAAGACATAAAACCCTCTCTGAGGGGATCTGGAGCTGTCGCAGGGCGGTCCCTGGTCCTTGGCTTTAAGACATTTCTCTCATTGCTCTACAGGAAGTGCATCTCTCTTCCTTCCTGTTTCAAATGCCAGAGATAATTATTAAGTACCCTGCTTTCACTGGCTTCACCACACACCCCCCCCTCTCTCTCTCTCCTCCTCAGCATTATGCTTCTGATACAGCTTGTGTCAGACTGAGGTTCTAGCTCGACGCTACGGCTGATGCTAACCTGATTTGATGCTGGTGCTAATACCGATGGTGCAGCTAACGCTGCTCGACTGTTCTACACGGGGCCTGGCTTGATGCTAATGCTACTGCTACTTCCACTGCAACTTGCTCTATAATTAGTTAGACTGACGGTCTACCGGAAACGCTAATTGTAAAGCTCCTGCCAGCACCCTGTTTTACAGATGACCAAACTTGATGATACTGCTAATGCTACTGTTACAGCTATTGCTGATAGACTCAGCTTTTCCATCCTCGACATGGCCTAAATTGATGCTACTGCTAATGTTAATGCTAGCGCTACAGACTGGGTGTTGGACAGATGGTCAAGGCTGGAATCCAAACGGATTCCAACCGAGTAATCTCAGGGTCCCTGCCTGAACCTCCAGGTCTGTCCTAGAACGGCAGGCTGCTGTTCCAAACTGCTTAAGCTGCTTGGGTTCTGATGATACAGCTACAGCTGATGCTACAGCTAGTGCTACAGCTAGTGCTACTGCTAGTGCTACAGCTAGTGCTACAGCTAGTGCTACAGCTAGTGCTAGATCTGCAACTAGTGCTACAACTGATGCTACAGCTAGTGCTACTGCTAGTGCTACAGCTAGTGCTACAGCTAGTGCTAGATCTGCAACTAGTGCTACCTCTGATGCTACAGCAAGTGCTACTGCTAGTGCTACAGCTAGTGCTACAGCTAGTACTACATTTGATGCTACAGCTAAGCATCCTGCTGTGTTCAACAAAACAATGGATGCGTAGTGTGTACGTGTGTGTGTGCAAGCGTGTGTGTGTGGGTGTGTGTGCGTGCGTGTGTGTGTGTGTGTGTGTCTGTGTGTGTGTGTATCTGTGTGTGTGTGTGTGTGTGTGTGTGTGTGTGTGTGTGTGTGTGTGTGTGTGTGCGTGCGTGCGTGCGTGCGTGCGTGCGTGCGTGTGTGTGTGTGTGTAAGGAAGGGGGTTGATCCATGAAGGTGGTGGAGGCATCATGCAGCGATGTGATAAATCACTTGTGTCAAAGCGACTGACCCTTCACTTGAGTCAAAATGTGCAGCTGTCACCAAATAATTACTATTGTTTGTAAGTAATCATTTTTTTTTCACCTCAGCGGTGGCAATTACAACCAAGTGGTTCAAAACAGAAGTCAGATAATGCCCAGGAGAGGCGTTGAGTCCGGAGGTGTGTGGTTTAGAGCAGCTTTTCCTGGACAACACTCAACACTATGAACACTCTGAACAAAGAACACTCTGAGCACTCTTAACACTCTGAGGTCTCTGAGCACTCTGAACAAAGAACACTCTGAACACTCTGAGGTCTCTGAGCACTCTGAACACTCTGAAAACTGAGCACTCTAAACACTCTGAACACTCAGAACACTCAGAACACTCTGAGCACTCTGCCCACTCTGAACACTATGAGCACTCTGAACACTATGAGCACTCTGAACACTATGAGCACTCTGAACACTATGAGCACTCCGAACACTATGAACACTCCGAACACTATGAACACTCCGAACACTCCAAACACTATGAGCACTCTGAGCAATCTGCGCACTCTGAACACTATGAGTACTCTGAGCCCTTTGAACACTATGAGCACTCTGAACACTCTGAGCACTCTGAACACTATGAGCACTCTGAACACTCTGAGCACTCTGAACACTATGAGCACTCTGAGCACTCTGAACACTCTGAGCACTCTGAACACTCCGAACACTGAGCACGCTGATCACTCTGAACACTCCGAACACTCCGAACACTGAGCACTCCGAACACCGAACACAGAACACTCTGAACCCTTTAGAATTGCTGATAGTTTGGTCTTACCCACGCTGGATTTGGGGTTCTCTGAGGGTGTTCTGGTCGGTCGGGTCTCACGAACACACTGGGGTTGTATTTTGGTCCAGATATGAGAGTGTAGAGAACCTGTTGGCTACCTGGTTGGCCCAGCCAATAGGAGGAGAGAAAAGGTTGAGTGGCTGCCTCTTTAGTTCAGGATGAAGACACCAACGAGTGGACGACTCGCATCCCGTCCTACCGTCACCACGGTAACGGGTACCCAGGGGCCAGGCAGGCCACCTGCTACTCCAGTTAGCTTTCGTTGAAGGCAAGTCTGATTGGCTGATGACGAGATGTCTCCCCTGTCATTGGTTCATATTTCATAAGCTGTCACTCCAAGTTGGCAGGAATGACCCAAACCCTAACCCTAATGACCGGAAATAAAGAGATGCCAAGATGAACCGAGAGGAGGAGAGGAGAGGACAGGAGAGGAGAGGAGAGGAGAGGAGGGGAGGGGAGGAGGGGAGGGGAGGGGGGCAGGGGAGGAGAGGAGAGGAGAGGGGGGGAAAGGCCAGGACAGGAGAGGAGAGGAGAGGAGGTGAGAGGAGAGGGGAGGAGAGGAGAGGGGTGGGGGAAAGGCCAGGACAGGAGAGGAGAGGAGGTGAGAGGAGAGAAGAAGAGAGGAGAGGAGAGGGGAGTAAAGGACCGGAGAGGAGAGGAGGGGAGGAGAGGAAATGAGAGGGGAGGAGAGGAGCGGACAGGAGAGAAGAGGAGAAGATAAGAGAGGAGTGGAGGAGGTCTGGTGGTTTGGACTCAGAGTATCTTAATCACAGCGGAATGTCACTCCCAGAACTCTCTCTCTCTCTCTCTCTCTCTCTCTCTCTCTCCACACCTCCCTCTCCCTCTCTCCATATCTCCCTCTCTTCTATCTCCCTCTTTCCAGCGTGTTAATTAGACTTGCTGATTATGTGATATTTCCCTACAGAGAAGCCAAACTCAAACAGCTTCCTCCTTTAACAGGTCACATTACAACATCCTGTGTATCCATCAGTAAAACAAACATTTATATCTACCACTCAGACAAACCAAACCAAACACACAAACCTTAGAGAGAAAGGCTTGTCTGTGCGTGTGTGTCTGAGTCGGATAAAGGTTTGCCAGATTGAATAGTCTCAGTAGACGGTCTGGATGAGGTTATCAGGCTGGGTTCTGACGGGAGTAAAGAGGGACAGCACCTCAGAGCAGAGCAGGGACTTTAGGATCCACTCAACCTGTGATTGCCTCTAAAACCTGCTTCGAAGCAGGCAGCTCGTATCAGCTGTTATGGTCCGATACTTATGATTGGTTTATTCATTAGAAGTGTCAGAAGGTTAGAAGGTGGTGACGTTCAGGTGGAAACGACAGCCATCAATACACAAGGGTAGGTAGAGGTGTGAATCCTAATGTTTATTATGTTGTAGGTTTATAATAGTGGTAAGAGGGTATTATAATTGGTTATCGCCGCACCAGAACTTCTGCAGCTCCTCCAGTATGCATTGAATGCTTTGGTTCTCAGCCTCACCTGAAGTAAGATAACGGGTCTGGGAAAGACTTGATGATGAATGATGAATGAGATGGTAATGAAGAGTGGGTTTGGTTATAGAGTCGGAGGGGAGGAGGACGAGAAGGGAGGTGAGAGGGGAAAGAGGAGGAGGAGAGGAGGAGGAGAGGAGAAGGAAGAGTGAGGTGAGGGGGATGGAGGAGGTGGGAAGGAAGAGAAGGGAGGGGGGATGAAGGGAAATAGGGAGAGGAGGAGGAGGAGGAGGACGAGGAGGGAGGTGAGAGGGGAAAGAGGAGGAGGAGAGGAGGAGGAGAGGAGAAGGAGGTGAGAAGGAAGAGTGAGGTGAGGGGGGATGAAGGGAAATAGGGAGAGGAGGAGGAGGAGGAGTAGGGGGAGGTAAGGAGGAGCAAGGGGGATGAGGAGGAGAAGGGGAGGGGGTTGAGGGGAAAGAGGGAGAGGAGGAGGAGAGGAGGAGTAGGGGGAGGTGAGGAGGAGGGGGGTTGTCAACTATAACATTTCTATTGTTACTTTTGTTCTCAAAACTATTGTTGTAAATATGTCATCATAACTCATCATCGATCCCTCACTGTGGTTTAGGGCTGAACTGTTGTTATCCCCCCAGCCCAAGCCCCAGACGCGAGGTGCGGAGGATCAGCGCGAGGTCTACCAGGCCTCCGTGGGTCGGGATCCTGGGCTTTCACACGTTGCCTCGGGTTGCATCAGGTCCGGCCCTGTCTGGTCGGAGTGCGGACCCTCCACTAGAAAGCAGTTGCACCAGATATTGTGTCTCGCGGGCTGGACTCAGCCGCCTGTTGTGTCTGACTCGTAAGATCAATAAGGGTTTTCAACTGACGGCCTTCTGGCAGTGAGGGTGAGGACGTGAGTGGGTGAGCGTGTTGGTTGTGGTTTGTGTTTCAGCTGCCCCTGCTACGCTGAGATTCTGTTTGTTGTACACCGTTATTCTCCCCTCTGATGGTGACTCAACGCATCGGTGCTCTGTTGTGTTGTTGTGTTGGTGCGTCTGCGTTGTTGGTTGTTGTGTTCCTGTGACGAGGTGTTCTGTCCTTGTGTTGTCGTTGTGTTGTCGTTGTGTTGTGTTGTTGCGTCATTGTTGGTTGTAGCAACAGAGCTGTGAGAGCTGTCTCTCTGCTCTCCCTACAGACTGTCTCTCTGCTCTCCCCACAGACCTTCTCTCTCCTCTCCCTACAGACTCTCTCTCCCTACAGACTGTCTCTCTGCTCTCCCCACAGACTGTCTCTCTCCTCTCCCTACAGACTGTCTCTCCCCACAGACTATCTCTCCCTACCGACTGTCTCTTTGCTCTCCCTACAGACTGTCTCTCTGCTCTCCCTACAGACTATCTCTCTGCTCTCCCTACAGACTGTCTCCCTGCTCTCCCTACAGACTGTCTCTCTGCTCTCCCTACAGACTGTCTCTCTGCTCTCCCTACAGACTGTCTCCCTGCTCTCCATACAGACTGTCTCTCTGCTCTCCCTACAGACTGTCTCTCTGCTCTCCCTACAGACTGTCTCCCTGCTCTCCCTACAGACTGTCTCTCTGAGCCTTGGCTGCCCTCCCTACACACTGTCTCTCTCCTCTCCCTACAGACTGTCTCTCCCCACAGACTGTCTCTCCCTACCGACTGTCTCTTTGCTCTCCCTACAGACTATCTCTATGCTCTCCCTACAGACTGTCTCCCTGCTCTCCCTACAGACTGTCTCTCTGCTCTCCCTACAGACTGTCTCTCTGCTCTCCCTACAGACTGTCTCCCTGCTCTCCCTACAGACTGTCTCTCTGAGCCTTGGCTGCCCTCCCTACAGACTGTCTCTCTGCTCTCCCTACAGACTGTCTCTCTCTGTTGGCTAACGTGATAATTAGGCCGATACTGGAGCTGCTTCCTGCTTCTCCACGGCCGACAGAACGCTCATAAACATTTAGCCGCCGCCGGCAAGGCCTGGCGGGCAGCCATCTTGGTGCCGGCGGTGTATTTAGGGGGCAGGGCGGAAGTTACCGTTGGCAACAGCCAGGCCCAGCCCACGCCACCAAAGCACATGTTGTCTATAACGGGCCCAATGGAACGGAGCCCCCTTATTTGGCAGGAGAACTGACCAATGATATGGCTGGACGCTGGCAGGAGCCTATGGAGGGAGCTGGCTCAGAGCAGCAGTGACAGACGACACTAATAGCTGCTGTATTATTCTGTTTACAGAGAGAGAGAGAGAGAGGACAGACAGGGGGGAGGACACAGGATGAATCACCACGCCCCGGGTTAGCTGCTCTGTCCTCCCGCCAGGAGAAACCCAGAACGGGGACAAACGAGAAAGTTAAAAATCATAGTTTCTTTACGTAGATATTCGGTTTGTGAGCTTTCATCCTCAACGCAGTGAAGTGCCTTCATGGTGCTGGAGACACACTGGAGAACACTTCCACGCTCAGCCCGTATATTCAGGTTAATAAACATTACAAACAAATCAAATTTCACTTGTGATAAAGTGTGAGGAAGGGAAGGATGCAATTCATGCAGAGGAAATGAAAATGAAAACAAGCCATAAAGATGAATTTATTGAACCTGACTGTTTTTCTTTATGGGCTAGCTGTTGAATGCTGCTCAGCAAGCCATTCCAGATGATCTGTGATACCAGGTGATCTGTAATACCTGTAATCCATATCTGTAATCCAAACCAGATCATTTGGAATACCAGGTGATCTGTAATCCATAGCAGATGATCTGTAACACCAGGTAATCTGTAATACCAGGTGACCTGTAATCCAAACCAGATGGTCTGTTATACCAGATGGTCTGTAATACCTGTAATCCATATCTGTATCCAAACAAGATGATCTGTAATCCAAACCAAATTATCTGTAATACCAGATGATTTGTAATTCACACTAGATGGTCTGTGCTCCGTACCAGACGCCAACTGTGATGTGTATTGTATTAAACAGCACCCTGATGTGTATTGGATTATACAGCAGACTGCGGTCTGTATTGTAATATACAGCATACTGTGATGTGTATTGGATCATACAGCAGACTGCGATCTGTATTGTAATAAACGGCATACTGTGATGTGTATTGGATCATACAGCACACTGCGATGTGTATTTTCATCTGCGGTTGGCAAACAGAATGATTAACATTCCCCACTGGGAATCAAACGCTCTCCGAGCAAATAGGTGGGAGGTGTTTCCTGGTGTCAGCGTCGTGGGGGGCCTGCTCTGCGTGACCCAGACCCCGCAGTGTGCCAGCTGGACGACTCAAACACACTTCATCTCGCCTCGCGGCTCCCGGCATACGCTAGAATCCGCCGGTACAGCGTGGGATCTCCTGATCCCGGCTGGCCGCCGCTCGCTCGGGTTCCGGTTCTGGCCGGCTGTCTCCTGCCGTTAGTTCCACTTAGCGGGGAGTGAGTGCTGCTGTCGGGCCAGCGGCCGGGGGCGTCACGGCGTGCGCTCAAACCAAGCGCGGGCCGTAAATTGTATTTTGCGGCGAGTTATTGGGCTATTATGGCGGGGCTTTGAGTGAACAAAGCCTTCCTTCCACTCACTCAGCGGCACAATTAAAATGGCCATTAATCCAGATATCAGCATATCTACGGTTCAGACCGGCGTAATGCAGACACTAAGTGCTTATGAACCCATGGATCAAAGTGATCACCCACCAAACGCCAATCCGACGGGCCGAGTGAGGGCCAATCCTGGTGGATGACGGCTCCTTCTTCTCCTTCTTAGAACCATCATGTCTCCTGGTTCTCAAGCCTCCTACTCCCCTCATTTAGGGGGTTCATAGGGGTCTCTCTCCCTATATAACCCAGGTCCTGTCTCTCCTATATTACCCAGGTCCTGTCTCTCCTATATTACCCAGTTTGTCTCTCCCCCTATATAACCCAGGTCCTGTCTCCCCCCCTATATAACCCTGGTCCTGTCTCCCCCTATATAACCCAGGTCCTGTCTCTCCCCCTATATAACCCAGGTCCTGTCTCCCCCTATATAACCCAGGTCCTGTCTCTCCCCCTATATAACCCAGGTCCTGTCTCCCCTATATAACCCAGGTCCTGTCTCCCCCCCTAAATAACCCAGGTTCTGTCTCCCCCTATATAACCCAGGTCCTGTCTCCCCCTATATAACCCAGGTCCTGTCTCCCCCCCCCCTATATAACCCAGGTCCTGTCTCTCCCCCTATATAACCCAGGTCCTGTCTCTCCCCCTATATAACCCAGGTCCTGTCTCCCCCTATATAACCCAGGTCCTGTCTCCCCCCCCCCCTATATAACCCAGGTTCTGTCTCTCCCCTATATAACCCAGTTTGTCACTTCCCTATATAACCCAGGTCCTGTCTCCCCCTATATAACCCAGGTCCTGTCTCTCCCCCATATAACCCAGTTTGTCACTTCCCTATATAACCCAGGTTTTCTCTACCCCTATGTAACCCAGGTTCTGTCTCTCCCACTAAATAACCCAGCTTCTGTCTCCCCCTAAATAACCCTGGTCCCTCCCCCTTTATAACAGGGATCCTTCCCCCTGTGTAACCCAGGGTCTGTCTCTATGTCGCCCCCCAGATGACCCAGGACCAGTGCTCTCATAGGAACACGCTGCAGAGCTCGGAGAAGGCCCAGGTCTACAAGGTGGGCATCTACGGCTGGAGGAAGCGCTGCCTGTACCTGTTCGTCCTGCTGCTCATGCTCCTCATCCTGGTGAACCTGGCCCTCACCATCTGGATCCTCAAGGTCATGAGCTTCACCATCGTGAGTCCTCACACACACGCGCACGCACGCACACACGAGAGCACGGGAACCCGTACTCTCTCTCTCTCGCTCGTTCGCTCCCTCACTCACTCACTCACTCACTCACTCACTCACTCACTCACTCACTCACTCACTCACTCACTCACTCCCTCACTCACTCACTCACTCACTCACGTGCACTCACACTCACGAGCACCCAGTTCTCTCTCTCTCTCTCTTTCTTTCACTCACTCACTCACTCACTCACTCACTCACTCACTTACTCACACACACGAGTACATAAACATATTCTCACACAGACGAACAACACAGTAGAAGATATAGAGACACACTCTTTGTAAAGCACAGTAACAGACAGACGCACACTCTTTGTAAAGCACAGTAACAGACAGACGCACACTCTTTGTAAAGCAGAATAACAGACAGACGCACACTCATTGTAAAGCAGAATAACAGACAGACGCACACTCTTTGTAAAGCACAGTAACAGACAGACGCACACTCTTTGTAAAGCACAGTGACAGACAGACGCACACTCTTTGTAAAGCAGAGTAACAGACAGACTCACACTCTTTGTAAAGCAAAGTAACAGACAGACGCACACTCTTTGTAAAGCAGAGTAACAGACAGACGCACACTCTTTGTAAAGCACAGTAACAGACAGACGCACACTCTTTGTAAAGCAGAGTAACAGACAGACGCACACTCTTTGTAAAGCAGAGTAACAGACAGACGCACACTCTTTGTAAAGCACAGTAACAGACAGACGCACACTCTTTGTAAAGCAGAGTAACAGACAGACGCACACTCTTTGTAAAGCACAGTGACAGACTGACAGACACTCACCAGCTGGAAGGGAGCAGAGGAGCGGCCGCGGCCTGCCGCTCCCTGCCACTCGATTTATTCTGCTGCCAAAGGGAAATGTTGTATTGATCGACGCTGGAGAGAGATCAGATCTGGGCCCTGTGTAAATGTTGACACCCCAGCCCGAGCCAGGCCCCTTCAGCAGAGGCCAGGACACGTCAACACCACAACGCACCAGACACATCAAGACAAGGAAACAGTACAGACCTTTACACAGTACTCACTGCACACCGAAGGATTACACACAGTACACAGTACACATACCAGACCTATACACAGTAAGGAAACTACACAGTACAGACCAGTACACAGTACAGACCTCTACACAGTACAGACCACTACGCAGTACAGACCAGTACACAGTACAGACCAGTACACAGTACAGAACAGTACACAGTACAGACCAGTACACAGTACAGACCAGTACACA
>NC_136939.1:3468829-3491329 GCF_949987615.1 Pollachius pollachius | reverse complement strand
ATCTGCTGGAATGGAAGCCTCCAGCACTGCACCACACACACACGCACGCATGCACGCACGCACGCACGCACGCACGCACGCACGCACGCACGCACGCACACACACACACACACACACACACACACACACACACACAGGGAACATTAAAGAAAGAAAGACAGACGGCCCAATAAAAGCCCCCGCTGGATATTGGATATATTTTTCTTATTTCCAATTGTGGGGAACCAGGAGAATGTGTGAGTCCTCTGTCAGGACGAGGCACTAAGTAAGGGAGGAGGCCGGAATAAATACATGAATACCTGAGCAGGTCCTGTGTGTGTTGGCTTCCCTGCCTGCGCTTTTACTGTGGAGGAGGAGGCGGCAGGATATGACAGGACCGGCTTCTGGGGCTTCAGACTCATAGAGAAGCTACTTCTGGTAACACTGTAGCAGTATAGTGCTGTAGTCGGTAGTAGTACTGTATCTGTACTATAGAAATACTGTGCTATTGTATCTGTAGCATAGAAATACTTTATTACTGTATCTTTACTATAGTAATACTGTAGTACTGTATCTGTACTAAATTGATACTGTAGTACTTTATCTGTACTATAGTAATACTGTAGAACTGTATCTGTACTATAGAAAAACTAGTAGTAGTATTTTATCTAGAGAGAAGCAGAGAGAGAATATCTATAATTATAGAGGGATAGAGAGAGATCTGTTTAGTAGAGAGAGGGTTAGGAAGAGGCTGAATCTGTTTAGTATATAAATATATATATAAAGAGATAGAGAGAGTAGAGATGGGAGATGTTTCATAGAAATAGAGAGAGAGAGAGAGAGAGAGAACGATAGAGAGAGAGAGAGGGAGAGATAGAGAACGATAGAGAACGATAGCGAGAGAGAGAGAGAGAACGATAGAGAGAGCGATAGAGAGAGAGAGAGAGAGAGAGAGAGAGAGAGCGGGAGAGAGGGAGAGAGAGAGAGAGAGAGCGGGAGAGAGAGCGGGAGAGAGAGAGAGAGGGTTAAAGAGAGGATCTGTTAAGCAGAGAGGGAGTGGTAGAACGCGACCAAAGCGAGGCTAACTGCAGCACACCTGGTGGTGAGGGGGTAAATTATTCATGTGTGTCTGGGTAATTGTGTCTCTCTTGTGTTCTTCAGCCAGCAGTACAATCCTTTAAACTACGCATCGCCTCTGAACCCAAACACACAGTCAGTTAGTCTCCGTTCCCCACGGGGCGGTCCCCGGAACCTCACTCGTCAGGTGTCTGCTTTGTTCTGCTAAGAGCACCTCACTGCTCCTGGAGAACCGCCCCGCCAAGGGAACATGAGTCAAACATGGGGAGAACATCAGTAAAAAAGCAGTAGAACATCAGTAGAACATCAGTAGAACATCAGTAGAATATCAGTGGAGAACTTCAGTATATTTTCAGTAGAGAAAAACAATAGAGAACATCGGTAGAGAACATCAGAAGAGAACATCAGTAGAATCTCAGTAGAGAACATCAGTGAAGAACTTCAGTGGAGAACATCAGCAGAGAACATCAGTAGAAGCTCAGTAGAGAAAATCAGTGTGGAACAACACTAGAACAGCAATATAAGATAAGTGGAGAACACCAGTAGAACAACTGAAGAACATGAGTAGGAAAGCTTCAGTAGCACATCAGTCGAGAAAATCAGCAGAGATCAGGAGGAATTCAAATGTAATCATAATGCTGGGCAATTAACTCTCTGAATAATCACTTTTAGTGAATTTCCCAGAGAAGCTGGGATAAAACTCACCTTGGATCTGACTAATTACCGGATCCAATCAGTCCATTTGGTAGACTTGAAGTGTGTGATCCTCTTTTTGGGTGGAAAGATCAAAGGCGGAGTAATACCATTGTGATGGGGCACGGCTATAGACGTCCGGTCGTCCTCATCTGATCCTCTTCTGAAGGTCTGGTTAACCTCAGATTGCTTTGTCAGAACTACCGGGAGTGTCTCAATATTCATACTTAAGATTAGATATCATTTATTTACATGTATTTGACCGTCTGACAAATATGTTGTATTTTTATAAATGTATCTCGGACGACTTTCAAAATGATTATTATTCATATCATTCATTAAGTTATTCATAGAATAAAAATAATACTTTTAATAAGAAATGTGTTAAATCGCTAGTGCTGCTCATTGATTTGTAAAAACCTTGCGTTACTTTAATGACTTAAACTGCAGCGTGGTAAAAAGGATTCAGCACACCTTAACCCTCTCTGCGTGGCCCTTATTGCGGGGATGTGATCTGTTCTCTGATTGGTTATCTTGTTCGTAGTGTGGCTGTCGTTGACGGCAGAAGGCGTTAGCTGGAGTGAGTGGCAGCGGAGCGGCGTATTAGCAGGAAACGCACGACTGGCAAAGTGTCCTCTTAAGACCACGCCGTGTCCTCATAAATACCGTATTGATCTCCCGGCCAGACGCCGCTGCACTCGCTGATCAATAATGGGGTAAATTGGCTCAAACATAAGCATCAGATAAAATAAAAAAAAACGGGCGAGAAGGAGATGAGGCGTGCATTGTGTTTGCTTCTCGCCACACTTTGTTTGTGTGTTCTCGCAGCATGACAACGTGAATCCTTGCCCTCTCTTTGTATGCAATCATTTATTGTGTTGGTTTCAGGACGCGCCGGCTTTGTTGGTTTTATCTCTGTTTATGTGTCATTTGTTCGTTTGAGGGAAGCGTAATGTTCGCCATTGTGTGGACGATAAAGTTGTGGGGTGTTATTGTGTTCTTTATTTATGTGTTTGCTTCAGGACGGCATGGGAAATCTCCGCATCACGGAGAAAGGATTAAAAGTGGAGGGGCCCTCAGAGTTCCTGCAACCGCTCTACGCCAAAGAAATAAAGTCCAAACCGGTAAGATTCTCCAGTAAATCCAGTCAAAACAAGTTAGAATCTGCAGTTAATACAGTCCAAACTGGTTAAAAGAGATACAGTTTATTCCAGTGCAAACTGGTTACATTCTCCAGTTAATCCAGTCCAAGATGGTGAAATGATAAAGTTAATCCAGTCCAAACTAGATAGATATTCCAGTTATCCAGTCTAAACCAGTGAAAAGTTTGACTAACTCAACCCTATCCCGATGCCTGAGAAACCATTGATACAGAGGCTATGGACTATTTCTATTAGTGGAAGCAATAAAATCGTTGTTATGAATTCAATCAATCAATGAAGCGGGTTAATGTGAGTGATCTGGTCACCCTCGCACCCCGTCTCGCCCTCTGGCTTGATGTAACCATGGCGACCAGCTCACTGTATCATCCCTCACTTGATATTCTGTTTACACTCTTTGATTTAGTTTAGTACTTTTGTGCTATTGTACTTTTCTTTGTTATTGTGTTTTGACAATGCAAATATAAGTTTTCCATGCTAATGAATCGCTCTTTGAACACAGAGACAGGGAGAGAGAGACAGAGAAAGAGATAGAGAGAGACAGAAAGATACGGAGAGAGAGAGACGGACAGAGAGTAAAAGGGAGAGCGATACAGAGAGATAGAGAAAATGAGAAAGAGATAGAAGGACAGAGAAAGAGAGAGAGAAAGAGAGAGAGACAAAGAGAGAGACAAAGAAAGAGACTTAGTGAGCGAGAGAGAGGGATACAGAGTTCTAGAGAGAGAGAGAGAGAGATACAGAGAGAAAAAGAAAGGGAGACAGGGAGAGAGAGCGACAGAGAGTGCAGAGCGCAGCAGTGTTCGCTGTATGAGTCTCGATGCTACAACGTAAACCTTTAATTACTGAACATGTATTTCTCTCTGACACGCGCCCCATGAGCAAGGTGGTGGGGCCATCTGTTCCATCTCATCAAACCAACGCTTCAACAGCCACACACGTCCCCCTGACTGTGCCCCCCCCCCCCCCCCCACCATCCCCGCCTGCCTGACGAGATGTTCTGCATTAAAAACGCCCCCCCCCAATAATCCTCTCTCAAGAAGTCTCTCGCTCAAACACCGAGTGGGTGGTCCTTGTTATTCCAACCCCTCTGAGATGTCTGCTTAACAGCTCTTCTCCAGTACGGGAGTCCTCTTCCTCATCCACCTGGGGAGTGTGATGACTGTGACTGTGACTGTGGGGCAGGGTTGCGTTAGTGTAACAGGTTTTCCTCTGCTCAGAACACATTGCTACGCAGTGTTACTGTAACGCAGAGAGAACAGGTTTTCCTCTGCTCAGAATGCATCGCAGTGTTACCCTGACGCTGAGAGAACAGGTTTGCTATACTCAGAACGTTACCGTGACGCTGAGAGAACAGGTTTCCCCTGCTCAGAATGCATCATAGTGTTAGTTTGCAGTCCGCAACATGAACTCACACAACAAAAACACGCTGAAAAGTTGAACCATTGACGTCTGTGGTCTCAACCACAGCTCCCAATCCTGGCCCAAAGACCCGTGGATCCACTGTTCACCGATGGGGTGCGGCTGCAGTCTGCCATCTGTCCCCGTCTGCCTGCGGGGACACAGCTCGTCCTGTTCTGGTTTTATGTTCATTAAATGATGCTTGACTAAGATGTCCCCTCATCTTCCTCCCCTAGGGTCACCCGCTCTTACTGCAGTCCTCCAGAAATGTGTCCGTCAACGTGGTCAACGGCAACAACAAGGTCCTGACTCAGCTGGTGGCAGGTGAGTCCCACTTGTCTCTGCCCCTCCCTGACCCTCACTAATACTCCGTTCCCCAGAGCTGCCGGTGAGTCACACCGGTCCATATGGCTGCGAGCCTTGAGTGAATCCTGGAGCAGGGAGGGTTTAGGGGTTATTTCACTCTAGGATGATTTATTTATCTCAGTAGAGAACATCAATAGAAAGTCAGTAGAATCTCAGTAGAGAACGCCCCACTAATCCTCTGTTCCCCAGGGCAGCCTGTGAGTCACAACCGTCTGTCTGTCCGCAAGCCTCGACTGAATCAGGCACAGGGAGGACTTTGGGGTCACTTCACTCTGGGATGATTTTACAGATACGCTGTGGACCTCGGGGTTTGAACCCAGAACCTTCGGGCTAGGAGTCCAGTACCCTCCACACGAGACTGCCCTGGCATTGCCATCAGCTCTGGGTTCCCCGTACCCCCGCCACCCGCTCCGTGGCGGGAACAGGCCGGTGGCGTTCCGCCGGCGTCCACATCCATCCATCTCTCCGGCTGAACCGCGGTGACACTCAGCTGTCGCCTCTCCTGCATAACTGAGAGACGCTCTCTTGGCGGAGGCGTCTTTGATGGCGCACTGAGAGTGACGGAATCAATTGAGCGACGGCCAATCAATCACAACCGCCAACCGCCGCGGCTGTCACGGCTTGAGACAAAACAATTTCCGATTGGAGTAATGGAGTTGTCTTGTCCAGGCTCGTTTCCTTCTCCCACTAGTTTGTGTTTACCGTGACAGCACAACAGACGTCTCCCCCGGGCACAAAGCTCTCCCCTGCTTTTGCCTTTATAGATTCCGTTGAGATATTTCTTCTTCTTCTCCTTCTCTCGCCGGCCTCCTGGTGTGACTTCCCAGGATGCGGAGGATTAGAGGACGTGGAGGGAGGGGGAACTCGGTGTCTCCTCTACCCCCGGGTCTCGGTGCATCACGGTTGACAGTTCCACTCTGAGCTGTGGAATAGTGTGATCCTTCTCTCTGGCGACGCGGTCTGCACTCGCTCTGCCAGTGCCCACTAGACTAGCTCAGGATCTGAGCCGAGGAAATTTATATTTATAAACACTAACGCATAAGTACCGCGGCAGACAGAACCGCACACTGAGGCTGCTATAGAGCGAGTCAACTCCGGTTCTTCAAACTCAGGGACGGACAGAATAACCCTCTTAGAAACGCCACTCCCAGACAGATGGTGGAATGAGGCCATACAGGAGATCTGTATGAAGATTCAAACTAACTACACATGGAAATCCTTCCGAGGAGCATGCCCCACATACTGATTCTACCAATGAAGCAATTTATATGATTTTTTCAATGCAAGTAACACAGTTCTGCACATCAAACGGGGAAAATAAAGAAAGAAATTGACAGGCTCCAGCTGGTTGACCCTCCCATAATAAGCTGTGTTGTGCAGGCTCCAGACCATCCCATAATAAGCTTTGTTGTGAAGACCATCCCATAATAAGCTTTGTTGTGCAGCTTCCAGACCATCCCATAATAAGCTGTGTTGTCAAGGCTCCAGACCCCAGACAATCCCATATAAGCTGTGTTGTGCAGACCATCCCATAATAAGCTGTGTTGTGCAGGCTCCAGACCATCCCATAATAAGCGGTGTTGTGCAGACCATCCCATAATAAGCTGTGTTGTGCAGACCATCCCATAATAAGCGGTGTTGTGCAGACCATCCCATAATAAGCTGTGCTGTGCAGACCATCCCATAATAAGCAGTGTTGTGCAGACCATCCCATAATAAGCTGTGCTGTGCAGGTTCCAGGGGGTTCCGGGCCCAGGGGAAGCTCCTGGAGGTGAAGTCCACCAGCGGGAGGCTGCTCTTCTCCGCCGATGAGCAGGAGGTGGTGGTGGGGGCGGACCGCCTACGCGTCATGGGTGAGTCAGGACACACCCCTCTACATATTAACCACGCCTCCCCTGGTCGGACACACCCCTTTACATCCTAGCCACGCCTACCATGCTCGGACACACCCCTTCACACATAAAACACGCCCTCCTGTAGTCTGACACGCCCCTTTACATCATAGCCACGCCTACTGTGGTCGGACACGCCCCTTTACATCATAGCCAAGCGTACTATGCTTGGACACACCCCTTTACAGAATAGCCACGCCTCCTGGGGTCTGACACCCCTTTTCATCATAGACACGCCTCCTGTGGTCTGACACGCCCCTTTACATCATAGCCACGCCTCCTGTGGTCTGACACCCCTTTACATCATAGCCACGCCTCCTGGGGTCTGACACGCCCCTTTACATCATAGCCACGCCTCCTGTGGTCTGCCACACCCCTTTACATCATAGCCACGCTTCCTTTGGTCTGACATCCCTTTACATCATAGCCACGCCTCCTGTGGTCTGACACGCCCCTTTACATCATAGCCACGCCTCCTGTGGTCTGCCACGCCCCTTTACATCATAGCCACGCCTCCTGTGGTCTGACACCCCTTTACATCATAGCCAAGCCTCCTTTGGTCTGACATCCCTTTAAATCATAGCCACGCCTCCTGTGGTCTGACACGCCCCTTTACATCATAGCCACGCCTCCTTTGGTCTGACATCCCTTTTCATCATAGCCACGCCTCCTGTGGTCTGACACCCCTTTACATCATAGCCACGCCTCCTGTGGTCTGACACCCCTTTACATCATAGCCACGCCTCCTTTGGTCTGACATCCCTTTACATCATAGCCATGCCTCCTGTGGTCTGACACGCCCCTTTACATCATAGCCACGCCTCCTGTGGTCTGACACGCCCCTTTACATCATAGCCACCCTTGTTCTTCTGGACCAGGGCTGTGGGCAGGTCGAGGCACCGTTGGCTGGATGAGGAAGCTACACGCAGACAATCGTTTTTTATTCCTGTCTTCTCTAAAACAGAAACTGTGCTGAACTAAGCCTAATGTGTGCAGTAACCCTCACCCTAGCTCTCACCCTAACTCTTACCCTTACCCTCACCCTCACCCTGCCTCTCACCCTCACCCTCACTCTAACCCTAACTCTAACCCTCACCTTCACCCTCACCCTCACCCTAACCTTAAATACTGCTGACCTAACGCTAGTCTGTGTTCCGAATGAAGCTCTGCACTGAACAACATTCATCCCACAATTCTCTCCCTCACATACTCTCTACCTTTCCCTACCTCTCTTTCTCTCTCACACTCTCTCTCGCACTCTTTACCTCTCTCTCTCACATTCACACTCTCTACCTCTCTCTCCCTCTCTTTTTCTCTCACACTCACTCGCCCCCTCTCTTTCGCCCTCTCTCGCTCTCTCTCTCTCTCTCATACACCTATGGCACAAAGTACATGAACATAAATCCAGTTGTATTGAGAAAAGTGGATTAAAAAAAGGCAGGAAAGGGAGAGAGGGGAGAAAGCTGTATGGGGAGAGCGTGCCAGAACAAGGTTGAGAGAGAGAGAGACGGGGGGGGGGGGGAATGGAGATGAGGAGAGAGAGAGAGAGCGAGAGAGTACATCAACCAGATGTGTTCCAGTGTTAGAGGGATAATTATCACCTCATTGTCCCACCCTGAGGTGTGGTCTGTGTGTGTGCGTGTGTGTGTGCGTGTGTGTGTGTGAGGGCCAGTCAGACATTGTAAAGCGAGGACCTCTTGCCAGTGAGGACATGCGGTCCTCACTTTGCTTCCTCCTTAGTATTCAGACGCGCTCCCCTCTAATTGGAGAAGGTTCTCACTGCCACGGAACCCCAGGGCGGTTCTCCTGACAGACGGGGAACAGACACAGCCCCGGCTGGGGTCAGACGCTACACGGAATCAGACTGCTCCTCTCAGTGGGATCGGACTGACCGCTCAATAAAGGGAGGGTTTGCAGCTCAAGTGCCAGAAAGTGGTCCGCGGACGGTACGGCGGGTCTGCTGGTTCTCTCGCTGACAGCCCGCTATCAGAGCCGCCGCTGCCGCCATAGTCTGGGCCAGCAGGTGCAGGAAGAAAAACATGGTGCTTTCAGTCGGACCGCGTGCTTCAGAGAGTCTCATCACGAGCTCGGAGACTGACGCACGGCTTCACTTTGTGCTGCAGAGTCTGCAAACCGTCATGCAGTTAAAAACACGCTTTTCACCTCAGACGTCAGATACGATTATAGAAACACATTAATGCATCTGTTAATAGATGCGTTTAAGAACAAATGACCGGGGGGGGATGGCGCATGTTGTCACCGCGTCCCGGGAGAGAGACCCAGGAGCTCGGGGAGACTCTTGGCTCTCCTCGTCTCCACGGGGACCCCAGAACCGGGGAGATTCCCAGGTCTGGGCTCCTCGACTCCACAGGGAGCCAGCTTCGGGTGTAGCTCGCTGTGTCTCTCCTCCGTCCTCTGAGACGGTCGGAGAGCAGGCTGCGCTCGTCGGAGCAGGTGGACGGTCCCTGCGGAAGTCCGGAACTCCGGTCCCTCCGGAACTCTTAATAATCAGACATCTTCTCTAAGTTGTACCTGGCGTCATTTCAGCGGCTGAAGGGTCCAAAGACAGCCTGGGAGCGACTCCTCTCCTCCTCGGGGGAGCGGCGGGGAACATGGAGGAGCTTGTTGATGGTTTCTCAGTTGGAAGGCAGACGGGGAAGAGTGGATGATTCAACAGCGGCCAGAGGGAGGACGGGGCTGGTGGAGAGCAGAGGGAGAATAGGAGACCCACCTTACCTGCTTTCAGGGGTATGCTTTCAGAGGCTCCTAGTGGACCAGCCTGGACCAGAGAAGGTCTGAGGCTCCTAGTGGACCAGTCTGGACCAGAGAAGGTCTGAGGCTCCAAGACGAGGACCCAACTGGACCAGAGAAGGTCTGAGGCTCGTGGTGGACCAGCCTGGACCAGAGAAGGTCTGAGGCTCGTGGTGGACCAGTCTGGACCAGAGAAGGTCTGAGGCTCCTAGTGGACCAGTCTGGACCAGAGAAGGTCTGAGGCTCCAAGACGAGGACCCAACTGGACCAGAGAAGGTCTGAGGCTCGTGGTGGACCAGCCTGGACCAGAGATGGTCTGAGGCTCGTGGTGGACCAGTCTGGACCAGAGAAGGTCTGAGGCTCGTGGTGGACCAGCCTGGACCAGAGAAGGTCTGAGGCTCCAAGACGAGGACCCAACTGGACCAGAGAAGGTCTGAGGCTCGTGGTGGACCAGCCTGGACCAGAGAAGGTCTGAGGCTCGTGGTGGACCAGCCTGGACCAGAGAAGGTCTGAGGCTCGTGGTGGACCAGCCTGGACCAGAGAAGGTCTGAGGCTTGTGGTGGACCAGCCTGGACCAGTCAAAGTCTGAAGCTACCAGACGAGGACTCACCTGACTGGGCAGTGGCTCCTACTGTCATTCTTCATCATAATAGCAATTAGATGAATTTACCTAAAATTGGTTGCTTCGGAGTAAAGAAAAATGTTTTGCCTTGAATGTAGCGCTTTCATCTTGAAAGGCTAAGTGGTTGCTTGATGGCTGGTTAAATTGGGCTGTTTTGTCATTGTGAGACGCTTTTATCACCATGAATGGAGAGAATAACCCTGCCACCGTGCATCTCCTCTTCATAACAGACCGGCTCGCTTGTTAAAACAGACCAATCGATAGCAAGTCTGTTAAAACCGACCAATGGAACGCTGCTTTGGTCATTCCGGACATGTTGGGACGTTAATTGTATTCCCAGAGGATCAAACTAGTAGTGATATAATAGAGGTAGGATACACTATGGAATTCATTGTACCAGGAGTTGCTCTTCGTTTTTGCATGGGTGTGAACATTTCATGACCTTCGTAGAAGGACAATTCAGGGGTGCAGAGATATTTACATATTTATTTAGGTGCTCATTTGAATATTAATTGATCTTTCCGAGAAGGTGCATTAAGAGAGAGTTATGTTTCCTCTAGGCCTGAGGCTGCTTTGGGACGTGATGATTAGGGCTGGTTTGGAATGAGATCTGGAGGAAGAGGGGGCCTCATCAGGAGCTGATGAGCTGTAGGAGGCTTCCTCCTCCCAAATTAGCTCCTCTCCTCCTGACCACCATAGCTCCTCATATCCTCCTAATCACCACCCTAGCACCTCCTCTTGACCTCCTATCTCCTCCTCCCCTCCTCTCCTCCTCCTGACCTCCTAGCTCCCCCTCTCCTCTTCCCCACCACCTTAGCTCCTCCTCCTGATCACTGTACCTCCTCCTATCTCCTCCTCTTGACCTCCTATCTCCTCCTCCCCTCCTCTCCTCCTCCTGACCTCCTAGCTCCCCCTCTCCTCTTCCTTAGCTCCTCCTCCTGATCACTGTACCTCCTCCTATCTCCTCCTCTTGACCTCCTATCTCCTCCTCCCCTCCTCTCCTCCTCCTGACCTCCTAGCTCCCCCTCTCCTCTTCCCCACCACCTTAGCTCCTCCTCCTGATCACTGTACCTCCTCCTATCTCCTCCTCTTGACCTCCTATCTCCTCCTCTCCTCCTCTCCTCCTCCTGACCTCCTAGCTCCCCCTCTCCTCTTCCCCACCACCTTAGCTCCTCCTCCTGATCACTGTACCTCCTCCTATCTCCTCCTCTTGACCTCCTATCTCCTCCTCCCCTCCTCTCCTCCTCCTGACCTCCTAGCTCCCCCTCTCCTCTTCCCCACCACCTTAGCTCCTCCTCCTGATCACTGTACCTCCTCCTATCTCCTCCTCTTGACCTCCTATCTCCTCCTCTCCTCCTCCTGACCTCCTAGCTCCCCCTCTCCTCTTCCCCACCACCTTAGCTCCTCCTCCTGATCACTGTACCTCCTCCTCTTGACCTCCTATCTCCTCCTCTTGACCTCCTCTCTCCTCCTCTCCTCCTCCTGACCTTGCTCCTCCTCGATCGCCCACACCCCCACTCTCTCTTAATTCCTAGCTTACATGGCATTATAATAAACACACACACGCACACACACACACACATACACACGCACACATGCGCATGCTCAATGCCAATTACACACATACACATGAGCACACACAAACATACACAAGCACACAAACATACACACGCATGCACGCCTGCACAAACACATGCATACACAAACATACACACAGGCACACAGACACGCACACACACAAACATACACACGCTCGAACGCTCGCATGCGCAAACAAACAAACAAACAAACAAACACACACTCTCTCTCCCCCTCCTTCCCGGACCCCCACCTCCCCCTGGGTGCATAATGATGTAACGGCGCCAGAGATGAAAGGCTGTGTGTTTAGCCGCCTGGTGGCTAACGGTGCTGCTAACACATGGCTCCTTCCTGTTAGTGCTAATTATAATGAACAGCTCACACTGATTAGCCTAGCCTAGCGTGTCCGATCTGCTGCTGCCAGAGAGCTAATGCTACATTACATGCTAGGTGATTCCTACAGGACATCACGGAGGAGAGGAGGAGAAAAGGAGACGGGAGGAGATGAGAGAAGAGAGGGGAGGAAAGAGGATGAGGAGAGGAGGAGAGAGGGGGCGAGAGGAGGATGAGGAGAGGAGGAGATGAGAGAACAGAGAGGATGGGAGGAAAGAGGATGGGGAGAGGAGGAGAGAGGAAAGAGGATGGGGAGAGGAGGAGAGAGGAGAGAGGATGAGAAGAGGAGGGGAGTATAAATGAGGAGGGGTAAGAGGAGCGATGAGAAGGGATATAATGAAAGGTGGAAGGAGGGCAGAAGGAGTCTGGAGGAGTGGGGAAAGAGGAGAGTGAGCGATAAACAAATGAAGTGAGATTGCACGAGAGACAGTTCTCCACCGTCTCCTGTCTCTTTCCTCCTCTTCTCTCCTCTCTCCTTTCATATCATCTACGTCGCTCTCCTCTCTCCTCTACTCTCCTCCTCTTCTCCTCTCCTCTTCCTTCCCGTCTCCTCCTCCTCTTCCTCTTCCCGTCTCCTCCTCCTCTCTTCTCTTCCTTCCTCTCCATTCTCCCCCTCCTCCTCCCTCTCTGTCTCCTCCTCTCCTCCTCTTGGATAGCATAGATATGTATATATTTGGTGTATGAATGGAGACAGAGAGGAGGAACAGAGAGAGGAGGAACAAAGAGGAGGAACAGAGACAGAGAGAGGAGAGACAGAGAGAAGTAAGAGAGAGGAAGAACATATGAGGAACAGAGAGAGGAGGAACAGAGAGGAGAGACAGAGGGTAAATGGAGAGAGTAGGAACATAGAGAGGAGGAACAGAGCAAAGACAGACAGACAAAGAGAGGAGGAACAGAGAGACAGTCAAAGCGAGGAGGAACAGAGGAGAGACGGAGAGAGGAAGAACAGAGAGTGACAGAGAGAGAGAGGAGTATAGAGAGAGGAGAGACAGAGAGAGGAGGAACAGAGGAGAGACAGAGAGAGGAGAAAGAGGAGAATAGAGAGAGGAGAAAGAGGAGAATAGAGAGAGGAGAAAGAGGAGAATAGAGAGAGGACAGACAGAGTAGGAATAAAGAGGAAAAGCAGTGACTAGATGCCACCGAATAGATGCCAAAAGGCTTAAACTGCTGCTGCTCCGACAATTTTTATGCTATCTAGACATACATCAAAACGTTGCGCATCTTCTACTGTCACTCACATTTAAATATGTAAGCGATTTGATCTATAGTCTCTTAACATAAGCAGTTTCAGAGTCATTGTCCCCAAACACATACATTGGGGAATGTTCAGAATTCAACATTTTGTTAAAACAAATATGGATATTTGTAGAGCTGTAGAATGAATAATACAGAGCCGGCAGAGTTCCTCGATTACTCTCCTCTCTTTTTTTTACCCCTACACCCCTGTGTGTTAGTAACGCATGAATCAGTAATATTAGAAATGTCACTTTCTTTCTCCGAGGTGAAGTCCTTAAAAGGCCAAGATGCCACGAAACGTACCTTAAATAAAGAAGAAAGGCCATTTAGTATTTACTACACATGAGGCACTCTGAGCACCGGCAGTTGGAATATATCTATATAATATACAGTATATATAGTGTATACAGTGTATACATTTATATAGTATATCCATATATATATATATACATATTATGTTTGTATATATATATATGGTTTGTACAGCTCTGTATCAAAGGTCAGTGGAGTCTCCTTGAGGAAGTGTTTATTTACTATATATATGTCTATATTATGTGTATATATATATGGATATATTAAGTTTGTATATATACAGTGTATATATATAAGAATTGAGAAGTCTCCTTGAGGAAGTGTTTTATACTATAGAAATGGATATATTATGTTTATATATTTATAATGATAATACATTATGTTTGTATATACAGTATATATGAGGAGGGGGTGTCTCCTTGAGGAAGTGTTTTATACTATATATATAGATATATTATGTTTATATATATGGAAACATTATGTTTGTATATATACAGTATATATATATATATAAGGAGGGGGTGTGTCCTTGAGGAAGGGTTTTATACTATATATATGGATATGTTATGATGATATATATATAGTGTTTGTATATATACAATATATATATGAGGAGGGGGTGTCTCCTTGAGGAAGGGTTTTATACTATATATATGGATATATTATGTGTATATATATATATAATGTTTGTTTATATACAATATGAGGAGGGGGTGTCTCCTTGAGGAAGGGTTTTATACTATATATATGGATATGTTATGATGATATATATATAATCTTTGTATATAAACAATATGAGGAGGGGGTGTGTCCTTGAGGAAGGCTTTTATACTATATATATGGATATGTTATGATGATATATATATATAATGTTTATATACTATATGAGGAGGGGGCGTCTCCTTGAGGAAGGGTTTTATACTATATATATGGATATGTTATGATGATATATATATAATCTTTGTATATAAACAATATGAGGAGGGGGTGTGTCCTTGAGGAAGGGTTTTATACTATATATATGGATATGTTATGATGATATATATATAGTGTTTGTATATATACAATATATATATGAGGAGGGGGTGTCTCCTTGAGGAAGGGTTTAATACTATATATATGGATATATTATGTGTATATATATATATATAATGTTTGTTTATATACAATATGAGGAGGGGGTGTCTCCTTGAGGAAGGGTTTTATACTATATATATGGATATGTTATGATGATATATATATAATCTTTGTATATAAACAATATAAGGAGGGGGTGTGTCCTTGAGGAAGGGTTTTATACTATATATATGGATATGTTATGATGATATATATATATAATGTTTGTATATATACAATATGAGGAGGGGGTGTCTCCTTGAGGAAGGGTTTTATACTATATATATGGATATGTTACGATGATATATATATATAATGTTTATATACTATATGAGGAGGGGGCGTCTCCTTGAGGAAGGGTTTTATACTATATATATGGATATGTTACGATGATATATATATAATGTTTGTATATATATACAATATGAGGAGGGGGCGTCTCCTTGAGGAAGGGTTTTATACTATATATATGGATATGTTATGATGATATATATATAATGTTTGTATATATCCAATATGAGGAGGGGGCGTCTCCTTGAGGAAGGGTTTTATACTATATATATGGATATGTTATGATGATATATATATAATGTTTGTATATATCCAATATGAGGAGGGGGTGTCTCCTTGAGGAAGGGTTTTACACTATATATATGGATATGTTATGATGATATATATATAATGTTTGTATATATCCAATATGAGGAGGGGGTGTCTCCTTGAGGAAGTGTCTCCTCGCTCTCTACGCCTGACATCACTTTACGAGGAGAGACCTCAGCTTTGTGTCTTTTAGTCTTTTGTCGGGAGACGTCAGGGACAATAAAGTTCTCCTCCTCCCGACCAGAGACGATGTGATTGGTGGGGGCCCCCCCCGACGCCCCCCAGGGAGAGGTCGTTAGGGAGGTTATGATGGGATGGAACCAGACTGAGATGATGAGGAACACGTAAACGCTGCTCTACTGCTGCTCCTGGAAAACACACACGCACACACACACGCACACACACACACACACACACACACACACACACACACACACACACACACACACAGGGGTGCGATGTTTGCTGTGTTGTGGTTTAGTGTGTTTGAGTGTGAGCAAGCACGAGTGTGTGAGCTTAGGTTAAGGTCAGTTTGTGCACAATATGAGCGTGCGTTTGCGCATCTGTGTGTGTGTGTGTGTGTGTGTACCTGTCTGTGTGTTTGTGTATCTGTGTGTGAGTGTATCTGTCTGCGTGTGTGTATCTGTCTGTTTATGTGTATCTGTGTGTGTGTGTGTGTGTGTGTGTGCGTGTGTGTATATCTGTCTGTGTGTGTATCTGTGTGTGTGTGTGTGCGTGTAGCTGGCAAGCTGAGGTTTTGTTTCACGGCTGAGCGACTGCGCTGGCGGTCAGAAGCTGAGATTAGATTGTATTCCCCCCCCCCCCCCCGTCACTGTCGGTCTGGGGACCGGGCGGCCCTGACTCAGACCCCCACGGCCCCCGACACCAACCCCGCCCACCTCCAGCCTCCCTGCATCCCATAATGCACCATCTGTGGTCAGGAGCAGGACCAGCCTAGAGATAATGCACTTAGGACGGCACCACCGGCGTCATGACGACCAGGACGGCTGCCCGAGGGAGGGAGGGAGGGAGGGAGAGAGAGAGAGAGAGAGATGGAGAAAGGGGGATGGATAAAAAGAAAGGGGGGAAGTGATTCAGGTGAGAGAGAGAGACAGAGAGAGAGACAGAGAGAGAGGAGGAGCAGAGGGAAGATTAGGAGGATATAGGGCGTTAAGGGGCGAATGAGCAGAGAAGGCAGCAGTTGAGTATGACTGATGGAGACGGGAGAGAGGGGAAGGAGTCTGTATCCTCTAGGTTTATTGGGTCAATTCCTAACACTCTCACACGTACAGAGCAAAGAACAGAAGGAGTATCATTATTTCCTGGGTAGCAGGAAGTCAACGCTTATGACAGTCTTCCATGGCAGACCTATCATCGCAGCATCGCAGCATCGCAGCGTGCTAGCATTGGACTGCAGTCAGGAGCTTCTGCATCCAACACAACGTTTTACAAACGATAAAATACTTTCTTTAAATACACCGGAGTTCCCTGGCACACACTCACACATACACACATGCACTCAAACACACGGACCTACTCACACGCACACACACACACACACACATGCACTCAAACACACGGACCTACTCACACACACACACACACACACACACACACACACACACACACACCCATGCACTCAAACACACACACCTTCTCAGGGGCTCTTTATGGTTCCACGTTCCCGCAACGCAATGACCACGCAGACGCTTCGACGTGAACCTTTATGGTTCTGCGTCGGGTTTAAGCGGACCAATCGCAGCCCTTGCTGCTGTGTCGCCGCAACGGAAGGTCACGGTTTTCGGAGGAGCACGTCAGGCCCTTGCGGTGGACGCAAGGAGGGTCCGCAGGGACGTAAGGGGTCCGTAAACCCCTTGTGTTGCGTGAACGTGGAACAATAAAGAGCCCTTAGCACTCACACACACACTCACACACAAACACACACTCACACACTCACACACACAGAGAGTGAAAAGATGGAGAAAGAGAAAGGCAGAGAGTGAGAGAAAGTGTGTGTGTGTGTGTGTGTGTGTGTGTGTGTGTGTCTCTGTGCGTGTGCGTAGATTCTTTTCCTGATTCAAGCCGACTGCCACGGTGATTGATGGTCTCGTTGCCATGATGATCTTATCAGCAACTCTCCACACCTTGCTGTCTCTCTCTCTCTCTGTCTCTCTCTCTCTCTCTCTCTCGCTCTCTCTTTCTCTGTGTCTCTGAGTCTCTCTCTCTTTCTCTTTGTCTCTGTGTCTCTCCTTTTCTTTCTTCTTTTACCGCTGCTTTTATTGGCTATCAACGGTGGTCACATCATCAAAGCATCCTTTTGCTGTATTGAGCGAAAGCGGAGGTGTGTTGCCACTGTGTTCGGTGCGTCCAAAGCCAGCAGGAGGGATGGACCCTGGGGGTGAAGGGGGAAGAGGAGGAGGTGCAGGAGGAGGGGGAGGGGGAGGGGGAGGGGGAGGTGCAGGAGGTGTAAGAATGCGGTAATAAAATGGAAAGTCCTGTAGTATAAAATAGTTGTGTGATGCCGGCCTCCACCTCTCCAACAGAGAGGAATCAGCAGCCCCCCCCATCGCTGGAGAAAGACGTTTGAAACAAACGAAATATCAGATTCTAATGTGGGCTTCTTAACCAACATCTACCCTCCGCATTCCACACATAGACATTCGGCCTGTCTCTCACCTTCTCCCTCTATCACCCTCTCTCTCTATCACCCTGTCTCTCTCTCACACCCTCTCTGTCTATCACCCTCTCCATCTCGCCTTCTCTCTCTATACCCCTCTCTCTCTCTCTCTCGCTCTCTCTCTCTCATGCCTTCTCTCTCTCTGTCGGCATGTCTCTCTCTCGCTCACCTTCTCTCTCTATCACCCTTTCTCTCTCTCTCTCTCTCTCTCTCTCACCATCTCTTGGCATGTCTCTCTCTCCTTCTCTCCATCAACCTGTCGTTCTCCCCCCTCTATCACCCTCTATGGGACCAGAGTGTCAGGAGAAAAATTTTAGTGTAGTTCCTGGTAACCTTCTAGTCTGGTTCATCAGGGACACAGCTTCCAGGAGAACATTCCAGTCTGTGTCAGGAGGAGAACCTTATAGTCTGGTTCCTCGGAACCTTCTAGTCTGGTTCTTCAGACACAGCTGAGTGTCAGGAGAACCTTCTAGTGTGGTTCCTCAGCTAACAGCTGAGTGTCAGGAGAAGAACCTTCTAGTCTGGTTCCTCAGGGACAGAGCTGAATGTCAGGAAAACGTCCTCGTCCGGTCCTCCAAGGACACAGCGGTCGTTTCCTTCTGCTTGTTGGAGCGTGACGGTGAATTCTGACATGTGATTTAACCTCCTGCACAAACACATCCTGCTAACGAGATCAGGAACCATTAGCGCCGTTTCAACAGTAGCCAAGCAACGTGTGTGACGGGGGAGGAGTCACCATACGAAAGGGGCGGGGTCACTGCAGCAGGGGCAGGCTACGACCAGCATTTGACTCCTGTATCTATAGATTCTTTGCTCTGTATTTATATATCTGCATCTATAGGTCTATAGCTCTATTTTTGTAGATCTTTACCTTCAGAGCTATAGCTCTGAATGTATCACTCTGTATTTATATATCTATAGCTCTGTATCTATAGATCAATATCTCTGTATATATAGATCTGTATCTGACCTTCTCTTAGGTCAAAGCTGGATTTGGGGGGAGGGGGGTGTCAAGATGATGGATGTGACCTTTCCCTCCACAATACCCACAATGCACTCTGCCTGTCTGGACCTGTAGTCCCATCGTTCTATTGGCTTTCAGAAGAATCAAGTGTTTCGATTATTACTACTCATAATTCTCCTCACCTCCACTTCCTGCCCCTCCTCCTTCTCTTCCTCCTCCCCCACCTCTCTACCACCTCACCTTCTCCCCCTTTGCCTCTTCTTACTTCCTCCGCCTCCGCTACCAACTCCATCTCCCGTTCACAAACTTTTTCATTTCATTCTTTCATTTTCTGCTTTACTCCTCTAACCTCACCTCTCTCATCTCTCCATCTCTTTCTCTCCCTCTCTTTCTCTCTCTCTCGTTGTCTCTCCCCTCTCTCTCACTCTCCCTCCTCTCTTTCACTCTCACTCTCCTCTCTCTCTCTCCTCTCTCTCTCACACTCTCTCTCTCTCTCTCTCTCTCTCTATCTCTCTCTCTGTCACTCTCTCCCCTCTTTCACTCTCTCTCCCTCTCCCCTCTCCCTGTCATTCTTTCGTTCCCTTTCTCCATCTCTCTCTCTCTCTCTCGCTCTGTGTGAGAGGAGGATATTGAGGGAGTCTTCTCTAGTCTCTGGATAAGAGAGAGGCTGAGCCCTGCTGGCGGAGAAAACTAATGAGCTACGCCGCTCCTTCCCACCGCTAACCGTATGCTAGCACAGCGAGAGCCCACCTGCTAGCTGACACACACACAACAGCCAGGCACGGCTCTGTGGCATGACCCTTTGTTCAACTCTCTCACCACACACACACAAACACACACACACAAACACGTACACACACACACACACACAAACACGTACATATGCACACACACAGGCACATGCACACACACAAACACACAAATTGACACACATGCAAGCACACGCACGCACCCACATGCACACACCAACATGCACACACACACGCACCCACATGCAAACACACGCACACACCGACATATGCACAGATTGACACGAACATACACGCACACACATTCCCCATTCTTACTGTGGGAAATTGTGGCTGTGTTTATGAATGGATCGATTATAGATATAAGATAGTAGCTATCATATCATATACATACAATAGATATCATGTTATACATTCTTAATAGATATCATAATAATAATAGATAATAGATGTAATATTCATACAGTAGATATCCTTTAAGATAACGGTTTTATCGCCGAACATGATCGGCTGATCCGATGTCTCAGACGGATGCTGAGATAAACGCTCTCTTTTTGCTATGTTTCGAAATTAAGTCAAATACCCCAAACCGGCGTGGCGGCTTCTCTGTTGTGTTTCTAACAACGACTGAGTGATTCCATTCATCAATGTCAAGGATGCCTCCCAGCATAATAACCTTCATCCTCCTCCTCCTCATCCTCATCATCATCGTATCATTACCACAATAATATCACCAACTTCTGCGCAGATTTATTCAACTGAGACGGCCTTGGGAGTCGTCCTCCGTTTAGGTTGGGGAGGGGTTTGTATATCGAAAGGATCACCATCAGGATTATAAAACCTGTTACTCTTAAGTGCACCGTGTGCAGGACAGAAAACACAGTCATACGCAGTCACAGTGAGACAGGAAACGCAGTCCTAAACGAGACAGGAAACGCAGTCACACTGAGACAGGAAACGCAATCATACTGAGACAGGAAACGAAGTCATACCGAGACAGGAAATGCAGTCATACGAGACAGGAAACACAGTCATACCGAGACAGGAAATGCAGTCATACTAAGACAGGAAACGCAGTCACACCGACACAGGAAAGGCAGTCAGATTGAGAGAGGAAACGGAGTCATACTGTGACAGGAAACACAGTCATAACGAAACAGGAAACACAGTCATTCGTGACAGGAAATCCAGTAATGCTGAGACAGGAAACACAGTCACACTGAGACAGAAAACGCAGTCATACTGAGAACTTTGAAAAGTTTGTGTTCACCTTGCAAGTTGTGTGGAGGGAAACCGTCTCTGAAGGTTCCCCGGGTTTCTTGTTAACTTACCTCAGCATTCTTTTCTCACGACCTGCTCGCCACCTGTGCACCGCTGGGTCAAAGGTCACGGAGGACTCAAAAGGGTCACAGAATGAGATCGACAAAACGTTTCCCCGCTGTGGCCGGTTGTGAAGCGTTGTGACGCTTCTCCCGTGAAGAGATTGACGCCGCAGACACAATGATAGATGGCGCCAGAGGAAAAACAATTTGCTTCCATGAACCTGTGGCCAACCATCTCTTGGATGGCCGTGTTCGTGCAGAAGATAGTGGAAAACATAAGCAACACGCACCGGAGATGGAATGTTAAACAGGGAATGATTCAAACAATCATTTCTTATCGCCGTGTCCTGAATACGGGCATTATCCCGACAGACTGAGACGCTCTACTTCGGTTAGACAGCTGAACACAGGATATTTAGTGTCTTCTCCTGCACGGACCGGATGAGGTCTGTTCCAGACAACAGCATGTTGGTCGAGACAGCGGAGTCAGACTTCAGCCTCCTACACCTAAGACAGCAGACCAGGCCATGGGTACTGGTCTGACCTCTCGCAGCCATCTTGCTTGTTATTTTTGTTTTGTGTTTCCTCCTCGCTCTGGTTCTGAATGCAAACGGGTCCTAACTCGTTAACCTGATCCCGGTCTTTTGATTCCAGGTGCGGAGGGAGCCGTGTTCAGCAGCTCTATAGAAACCCCTCACGTCAGAGCAGAACCCTTCAAAGAACTGCGGTGAGTACGGCAGTGTAAATATGTACACTTAATAAATATACACGCACACACGCACGCATGCAATACGGCTCACACACTCACCATGTGGTCTTCAGCTCTTCATTCATTATTCTATCATTTGCGTTATCCCTGCACCTCCTCCTGTCCTCCTCTTCTTCCTCCCTTGAGGAGGAGCAGCTCCTAGCGTGTTCTCCTGGTCACTGAGGAGGTCATTAAGACTCCGGGGTTCAGATTTGTCCGACCACAAATGAGCGAGCATGTGTTGTTTGGGGCGTGGCTGTGGTGTCAGACGTCTGGCTGCGTCTTCACGGGACTCCGACTCACGCTGCAGTCACACTGGGCAGGAGAGTGTTTTCATGTCGCCCACAATCCAATCTTTAACTCCTCACTTCGTGGCAGGTAGCAATCTCAGGACCGCACACATCCACACGGCCACACAACCACACTTTATCAGTGATGTTCCACCCCCCCCACTGACTCCCCTCCTGTCCCTCCTCCTCTCCCCCTTTCATGTTCTCCCCGTGTCCCAGCGAAGTAAGAGAGGGCGAGAGAGGAGGAGAGGGAAGGGGAGATAGGAGGAGGGAGAAGGGGAGAGAGGATGAGGGAGGAGGAGAGAGAGGAGGGGACAGAAGAGATGAGGAGAGGGATGAGGAGAGAGGAGAGAGATGAGGAGGAGGGAGAAGGGGAGAGAGGGGGAGGGAGAAGGGGGGAGAGGGGGAGGGAGGAGGAGAGAAAAAAGGGAGACAAGGTGAGAGAGGAGTAAAGATGAGGAGGAGAGAGAGGAGAGAGAATTAAAGATGAGGAGAGGGAAGGGGAGATAGGAGGAGGGAGAAGGGAGAGAAGAGGAGGGAGGAGGAGAGGAAAAGGGAGAGAAGGGGAGAGAGGAGT
>NC_136939.1:3460512-3468629 GCF_949987615.1 Pollachius pollachius | reverse complement strand
CCCCCCTCCTCCTCACCTCTCCATCTCCCCCCTCCTCTCCCCCCTCCTCCTTCCCTCTCCCCTGCCACCCTCTCCTCCCTCTCTCTTCTCTCTCATCTCCTCTCCTCTCCCCCCACCCCTCTTTTCCCTCCCCTTTCCCTACAAGAGACCCTCTATAAGAGACCCATGATCTATGCAAGCCACACCCCCATGTGGAGCGGGGGGCATCCCGGGGAAGGGAGCACCCTTTGAAGTGGGGCACCGTGGGGAGGGGGGCCCCCCCTGGAGAGTGGGGTACCCTGCAGTGAGGGGCACCTGGGGAGTGAAGCACCCCTGGGTGGTTACCCCTGGAGAGCGGTTTCGTTCCGCCGCCCTCCCTCTCGGCGCGGCTGGTCTCTGCTCCCGCCGCGGTGAGATCAGTGCCCAGCGCAGCTCATCGCCGTGGTTATGTGAAGGCCACATCCAGCGCCAGCCAATGTGTTTCTACTCTCCCCGCGGTGGCGGCGGGGCGCCGGCTGAATACTAAGAGAGCAGAGAGGGAGACAGCTGCACCCCCTCCTCCACCTCCCTCCTCCTCCCCCCCCCCCCCCCCCCCCCCCCCCCCCCACCAGGGCGGAGAGGACAAGGCTGTGAGTGCAGGCTTCACTCACTCAGGATAAGGGAGACATCAGGACACGGTTATGAGCGAGAGCTTCATTTGCTGACAATAAGTCTTCATTAGTGAGAGAGTGAAGGGATCTTCCATGACAGGGTTGTTAGTGAGACCCTGAACAAAGCTTCCTCTTTGGCTTTGTTAGAAGAAGGGATTTCCATATATTAAAATTATTCTCAGAACATTGTTTTTGTACATTATTCATCCTCTTAGTTGTTTATCCCCACAACTCTGGTGTCTCTAAAACATTCCCAGCTTCCCAGCTGCAGGGGTTTTACCTTGCTGGTTTATTCCTGGTGTGATTTCATTGGTGTCGTCTTGCTGTGCAGATTATCCCTGTTCGGACGTCACTCTTTGTATCTTTGCATTATGAGGTCACATCCCGTTCCGTGTCACTGACCCCGGCGCTCCTGTTCCCAGGCTGGAGTCTCCGACCCGCTCCCTGATCATGGAGGCTCCGAAGGGCGTCCAGATCCTGGCGGAGGCGGGAGACATCCAGGCCTCCTGCAGGAACGAACTACGCCTGGAGTCCAAGGACGGAGAGGTGGGGGCACCCCTCTCTCTCATCTCTCACTCTCTCACATTCACCCCCACTCTCTTCATCTATCACTCCCTCACCACTCTCTCCTTCTCTTAATCTCTCACATCTCTCTCACTCTCTCACCAGTTTCTCCTTCTCTCACTCTCTCACCAATCTCTGTCTCTCACTCTCTCACCATTCTCCCCATTACTCACTCTCTCACCACTCTCTCCAGCTCTCACTTTCTCACCATGTTCTCCTTCTCTCACTCTCTCCCCACTCTCTCACTCACTCACTCACTCTCTCAACCCTCTCCCCACGTCTCACCTCTCACCACTCTCTCCTTCTCTCACTCTCTCCCCACTCTCTCCTTCTCTCTCTCTCTCTCTCTCACCCCCCTTCCCATCTCTCACCTCTCTCCCCACTCTCCCAACTCTCTCACTCTCTCACCCCACTCTCTCAATCTCTCCCCCCTCTCTCCCCACCTCTCACCCCTCACCCTCCTGTGCTCTGCCCTCTGTGTCAGATCTCTCTGGACGCCACGAGGATCCGCCTGCTGGGTCTGCTGGACGGGAAGGCCTCGTCCTCGTCCTCCTCCTCGGGGACCAGGCAGACGGTGTACGAGGTCTGCGTCTGCCCCAACGGACGCCTCTTCCTGTCCCAGGCCGGCACCGGCTCCACCTGCCACATCAGCCCGAGCGTCTGCCTCTAGACCCCCCAACACCAACACACTGACCCCCAATCACACACTAACCAGAACCCCCAAATACTACACACCACCCCAAACACACACTGCACCCCAAAACACACCAACTAGACCCGCCAAATACTACACACTACCCCAAACCCACATCAACTAGACCCCCCAAACACCGGACACTGAACCCCAAACACACACTAACCAGAACCCCCAAATGCTACACATTGAACCCCAAACACACACTAACCAGAACCCCCAAATACTACACACTGAACCCCAAACACACACTAACCAGAACCCCCAATTACTACACACTGAACCCCAAACACACACTAACCAGAACCCCCAATTACTACACATTGAACCCCAAACACACACTAACCAGAACCCCCAAATACTACACACTGAACCCCAAAACACACCAACTAGAACCCCAAACGCAAACAGTGTAGCCCAAACAAACACTAACTAGACCCCACAAACCCAACGCACTGAACCCCAACACACAAACTAACCAGAAACCCAAAACACCACACACTGAACCCCAAACACAAACAGTGAGCCCCAAACACACACCGACTAAACCCCCCCAGAAACCTTCAAACTTTACCCCACAACACACACCAACAAAGTGTACCCCAAACACACACCGCCTAGATCCCCCAAACACCAACCACTGAACCCCAAAACACACTCCTACACACTGAACCCCAAAACACACACCAACACACTGAAGCCCAAAACACACACACACAAACTGAAGCCCAAAACACACACCAACACACTGAACCCCAAAACACACACCAACACACTGAAGCCCAAAACACACACACACAAACTGAAGCCCAAAACACACACCAACACACTGAACCCCAAAGCAAAGACCCCCCAACCCTCCCACCACCAACAACCTGCTACCAGCGGGTGACCCAGTGGAACTCAGCCCCTGGCCCCCTGGATAGACAGACAGGCAGACAGACAGGCTGCCACACAGACAGGCTGCCGGGAACAGGGACCGGCGGCGGCCCTTGGACTGCTGACAAACTCTCCCTGCGGACAAATCGCATCACAAGCAAAAAAGAAACTATTTTATTTGTACCTTTTTGTTTTTGCTACAAACACATCCATCACACACACACACACACACATGTACACACACACACACACACACGGGCACACACGCAATATCACGCACACACACACACACACAGAGCAGTACACACTCAGACAGACCACAGGACGCTGCAGAGTACGGCAGCGCTGGAAAACATCTCTTGTTTCTCTCCTCCTCTTTCATTCTCTGCTCCTCTTCTGGCTGTGGCCCGAGTGGTAGGATGCTTCCTTTAAGTGGTAGGACGCTTCCTTTAAGTGGTAGGACGCTTCCTTGAAGTGGTAGGACGCGTCCTTTAAGTGGTAGGACGCTTCCTTGAAGTGGTAGGACGCGTCCTTTAAGTGGTAGGACGCGTCCTTTAAGTGGTAGGACGCTTCCTTGAAGTGGTAGGACGCGTCCTTTAAGTGGTAGGATGTGTCCTTTGAGTGGTAGGACGCTTCCTTTAAGTGGTAGGACGCGTCCTTTAAGTGGTAGGACGCTTCCTTTAAGTGGTAGGACGCTTCTTTTAAGTGGTAGGATGCTTCCTTTAAGATGTCATAGGGCGCTTCCTTTAAGTGATAGGATGCTTCCTTGAAGTGGTAGGACGCTTCCTATAAGTGGTAGGATGCTTCCTATAAGTGGTAGGATGCTTCCTTGTAGTGGTAGGATGCTTCCTATAAGTGGTAGGATGCTTCCTTGAAGTGGTAGGACGCTTTCTATAAGTGGTAGGATGCTTCCTACTACTACACTGATACCAAACCAAGTCATTCTCAAGAAGCTAGCTTATTCGCATCTAGCTTCATAGAAGAAAGCTTGCTAACAGTAAGCTTCCTAGGGACTAGCTCCCTAGATGTAAGCTTCCTAGCGGCTAGATTCCTAGCAGTAAGCTTCATAGGGACTAGCTCCCAAGCTGTAAGCTTCCTAGCAGTAAGCTTCCTAGGGACTAGCTCCCTAGTGGTAGGCTTCCTTGAGACTACGCTCCCTAGCGGTAAGCTTACCAGCAGTGAGCTTCCTAGCGGCTAGCTTCCTAGCAGTAAGCTTCCTAGGGACTAGCTCTCTAGCTGTTAGCTTCCAAGTGGTTGCCTTCCTAGCAGTAAGCTTCCTAGGGACTAGCTCCCTAACGGCTAGCTTCCCTCAGCCAGGCACCAGTATGGGCCTTCGGGCCGGCTCTGCTAGAGACCGTCCAGGACAACAGACCCCCCCGGGGCCCTCTCCCTCTCAGACCAGGGAGCCCTTCTCCCCATCTGTCTTCTGGTCCACGCCAGCGTTCCTCTGGCTGTAAAAGCCTCTTCTTCAGAGGAGGAGTTACGAGCCCGCGGGGAGGGATCGGAGCCGGCGTGACTGATGGCGTTTTTACACCGCAGTTTGTGTAATACTGTCGGCGCACTCAAGGCTCCTTCAGCATGCAGACGCTGAGAAACGACGTTCTCTATGAACGGGAAGACACTTTTATAACGCAGGACTTTGGTTGTTGTTTTTTTTTTTACTGGAAATAAATCTGTTTAGTCAATGTTCAGAGATAAAAGGTAACGATACAGGAGCGTCCTCCGCCTATCGGAAACACGAAGACCGAAATGCAAACGAGGAAGCCTAAGTTTAAGGTGTCGCAGGCGCGTGTCGGATCAGATATAAAAGAATTAAATTCATCGATTGCATCCATAAAGTAGCGTTGGAAAATCATGAGTTCTCAATTCTAACCCAACTTTAATTAAAGAGGAATTTCTGCCAATGTTAGGGAGATGCGGGCTCCCCAGGCTAGCCGGTGCTCAGGCACCTGTGCTGTGGCTGATTGGATTAGGCTCCAGACAAGTTTCTGGTGGGATAGTGCTCCTCTGAGGGAAAGGCCCCTGCTGCGGTCTGAACTCCGTCTGAACTCGGCTCACCTCCGCCGACGACCTGGTTTGAAAATAGAAACCAGTGGCTACTAGATGTCGAAACGAGGTGCACCGGTCGGGAAATGTAACAAACATATCAATATGATGGTCAGGGAGAAGTTGACGATGTGGAGAGAGCTGGAGATTGCCGTGCTGAGGAAGGGAAGACTGTTGTCCAGTTCGTGGTCTCACCAGTACCAGTCTCAGCCGTACCTGTCTCAGCCGTACCTGTCTCAGCCGTACCTGTCTCACCCGCTCGTTCTCTCTGATCAGACTCCGGTCCGGTCTGCTTCAGTCCTCCCAGCCCATCACTGTTTATCCGTTAGAGAAGAGGAGGTCTTGGTCCTCTGTGACGGTGATTCTGTGTTTGTAGCGTCGGGGGAACCTGCAAAGGTGTCCCTTGCCTGAGGTCAGTTGGATATTCCTTTGACGTTATTCGTTCCGAAGGGTGAATATTAGCAATGAGTTTATCATATATTACTAACTTTGCTGTTGTGTGGAAAGCAAGGACTCACGTACACTCAAACTCACACACACTCATACTCACACACATGCACACACACACACACAAACACACGCCCACACTACAACACACACAACCTGAAAGCCATGCTGGGAGGTGTGTTGGCCACCAGTTCAGCCCACTCCGTCTTATTTATTTATTTATAACAATATGTCAGATCATAGAGCGATTGTCTGACCTGGGGGGGATGGGGGGGCTCAAGCCTGTCTCTATCCCATCGTGTGTTGCTGTGTGCGTTTGTGTTGCTGTGTGCGTTGCTGTGTGAAGGATGTGTGTTGGTGTGTGAGTGTTACTGTGTGTGTGTGTTGCTATGCGTTTGGTTTGCGGTGGTGTGTATGTGCATGTGTTGGGGGGCGGGGGGGGTATATTCGTGTTCAATATTGTTGCATTACAGGGCGGGTGGATATGAGTTCATAACAGGAAGTCCACGACTCTGTAGATTGTCCCGAATCAAAACATGGCAGTCATGTGTACTGACACCTCACTCACATGATGGTCATGATGGTCGTGATGGTCGTGTTCACGAACTGGAAGTGAACCCCTGTGGAGACCCAGGTCAACACATCACAGGATAGACCTCACAAGAGGCTAGAGCTCTCCTGTCCTCCACACAACCCGAGGCCAGTAGGGCCCTGGGTCCGCCTGCAGAACTCTCCTGTCCTCCACACAACCCGAGGCCAGTAGGGCTCTGGGTCTGAGCTCTCCTGTCCTCCACACAACCCGAGGCCAGTAGGGCCCTGGGTCTGAGCTCTCCTGTCCTCCACACAACCCGAGGCCAGTAGGGCCCTGGGTCTGAGCCCTCCTGTCCTTCACACAACCCGAGGCCAGTAGGGCTCTGGGTCTGAGCTCTCCTGTCCTCCACACAACCCGAGGCCAGTAGGGCCCTGGGTCTGAGCTCTCCTGTCCTCCACACAACCCGAGGCCAGTAGGGCTCTGGGTCTGAGCTCTCCTGTCCTCCACACAACCCGAGGCCAGCAGGGCCCTGGGTCTGAGCTCTCCTGTCCTCTTCTGTCCTCCACACAACCCGAGGCCAGTAGGGCTCTGGGTCTGAGCTCTCCTGTCCTTCACACAACCCGAGGCCAGCAGGGCCCTGGGTCTGAGCTCTCCTGTCCTCTTCTGTCCTCCACACAACCCGAGGCCAGTAGGGCTCTGGGTCTGAGCTCTCCTGTCCTCCACACAACCCGAGGCCAGCAGGGCCCTGGGTATGAGCTCTCCTGTCCTCTTCTGTCCTCCACACAACCCGAGGCCAGTAGGGCTCTGGGTCTGAGCTCTCCTGTCCTCCACACAACCCGAGGCCAGTAGGGCCCTGGGTCTGAGCTCTCCAGTCATCTTCTGTCCTCCACACAACCCGAGGCCAGTAGGGCTCTGGGTCTGAGCTCTCCTGTCCTCCACACAACCCGAGGCCAGCAGAGCCCTGGGTCTGAGCTCTCCTGTCCTCTTCTGTCCTCCACACAACCCGAGGCCAGTAGGGCTCTGGGTCTGAGCTCTCCTGTCCTCCACACAACCCAAGGCCAGTAGGGCCCTGGGTCTGAGCTCTTCTGTCCTTTTCTGTCCTCCACACAACCCAAGGCCAGCAGGGCTCTGGGTCCGCCTGCCGATCTCTCCTGTCCTCCACACAACCCGAGGCCAGTAGGGCTCTGGGTCCTCCTGCAGAACTCTCCTGTCCTCCACACAACCCGAGGCCAGTAGGGCCCTGGGTCCGCCTGCAGAACTCTCCTGTCCTCCCTACTGCAGACACTTCGTGATGAAAGACTTCATTCAGTTGCTTTTCAAAGTAAAAGCCAGTGGGGTTGTTTTGTGACCCTTGGGTTATGGACCTGTACATAAGCCTTTCATACGGAGCTACTCTTACTTTCTACTGTCCGCTCGGCGACACAACACCGAGGTAATGGTCGTCACGGCAACCAGTGGGTGGTGGACCCTGGCTTTTTTTCTCACAGATCAAAGGTTGGAGGTCCTTCTGAAAGGGGTCGCTGTTCAGCGGTCCTGCCCTGCGATTGCTTCAGATATGAACTCTGGTGGGATATATATTTTTCTTTTTGTTTGCCAGTTAAGAAGCCAATTCATGTGTTCACACGGGGACTTTGATGGGGTTTTGAATGTTCTTCTTGTTTCTTGTGTTTCTGGTTTGCGCCGTGGCGTGAGGAAGAGGGTTCTCCCACATTCTATGCAAAACCAGGGAACACGTTCTAACAGTTCTACAGAAACTAAATCAATAAAGTTATTTTTTAAAACTCAACAACTGCCTCAGAAGAGTTATTAATTGTCTGTGTCTGTCTGTCTGTCTGTCTGTCTGTCTGTCTGTCTGTCTGTCTGTCTGTCTGTCTGTCTGTCTGTGTCTCTCTCTCTCTCGCCGTCTGTGTCTCTCTCCTCTCTCTGTCTCTCTCTTTCTCTCTCTCTCTCGCTCTACTGTTCTCTGATTGGTGGCATGGATCCAAAAGGGCGTTCACTGAGGAGAACAGGAACTTAATATCCTAAATGCCGTTTTTATTTGATTTAAATCATTCCCAGTTTAGTCCAGGTGTCTGTCCTTCAAATAGGTGGAAGTGTAGCGTTAAAGGCGCCGCAGGGTGAAGTGTTTGCTAGCCTAATGTATTAATGTAATATATTCTGAACCTTTAATTACCATATAGGTGGTGAACTGTGACATCAGAGGCAGGAGTGTGAAATGGAGCCAGGGTGACATCCTGCCTGCAAAACCCGCGAGACGGATACACTTCAACAAAAGTAGAGCAGTGTTTGATGTATTCATGGGCCAATATTTAGCCGGGTGTAATAC
>NC_136939.1:3340512-3455512 GCF_949987615.1 Pollachius pollachius | reverse complement strand
CTCCTGGCTCCCCCCATGTGGTGCGTATTGATCAAACATCAATCGGGCATTGATCCGTCGTCTGTCTGCAACAGCCCTCCCGCGGAGTTTGCCAGTCACTTAGCACGACTGTCAGTCAACATCTGGTCCCAATTCAATTCAATTCCTTCTGTGCCGTCTTTGGACCGCGGGGTGTTAACGCTGACATGAGAGCCTTATTGGACCGTGTATTTGAAGTGTTCCCACCAGTTCTGACCGGTTTCCGCTTCTAGTGGTCAACACAACGCAATCAGGGCCGTTGCCAGGGTTTGAAAAATAGTGAGGTCCGTTGGGGGGGGCTTCAGCTGGCGGGGGTTCAGTTTTGTTGTTCTCGGCTCGCGCACGCACCAACAGATGGTCACACACGGCGGACACAAAGTAACAAGTCTCAGCTGAATTAAGCGTTTACTCATCTCGGAGAAGCTCTCAACCTCTTATTCTTCTATACAGTTGTATTTAGTTTCATTTTATTTTTCATCTCTAGAAAAATGACCGGGGTCCGGACCTCGGTGACCTCATAGCTACGGGCATGAACACCATATCCAGTTTTAGTCTGAGATCAGTCACACTGTGGGCTTCCTTACCATTCCGCATCAATACAGATTTAATCTGACCCGGATTCAGCAGTTGCTTCACGATCCACCTCCAGACTAGCCCAGCATCGCCAAACGCTCTGCAAACCCCAAAGTAAAGAGAGCATATCTCCACTGCGAGGCTGCAGTATGTAACCTTGGTCAAAAGAAAGAGAACACCACTGAGATTGTTGTGCAAGGCGTAATCAATGTGGATGCTACCTGGTTAGACTGAATACTGATGGAACACAGCATAAGAGGGAGATTTAATTTCAGACTGCAATTGATTTTTATGTTTGGTTTAAATACTGCCTAGTGCATTATCGGTAGGTAGCGCTTTAGGGCTAAAGCACAACATCTGATGAGCACAAAATGTGATGCGAATGAAGTGAAGAAGAGCGAAGAGATATTTTAGTAGAGGAAGGTTTAGTAGTGGTAGGTTTAGAAGAGGTAGGTTTACGTGAAATCTCGAAATAAATCAATAAATCCAATGCAAACCGATCCAACGTTGACAATATAAACGTTATTGGACACAGACAGGTAGACATCTTGAGAACCCGTTGTACAATTATGAGACTTGACCCCTCTATTGAAAGGTCAGGGCATATATAATTGATTGACCTCAAGCCAAGCAATCGCAATTGCACCATACAGCCATCAGATGGCGATCAAGAGCGTGTGCTCTGATTGAAGGCTGAGACTCTCTCTTAGCTGCAACACATTGATCGTAAACACCGTGTTTAGCTCCAAAATGGTGCCCAGACACTGGATTATCCGTTAATGGTGGTATTATGTGATCAAACACACCTTTGATGAGTAAAACAACAAAGGAGGTTGATTCTTCGTTGTTATATGCCTCTAATTTGTCGAGTGGATGATATGGTTTCCTAAGCTTTCATGTGATAAATAGTTTGTAGAGATCAAATGAAGTGAAAAACATCGCTCTTGCTGTGCGTGTGCACAGTTATGAAATACATTATTTTATTTGTTACATCCCTCTTTAATGTTTGGGGTTGGAATAATCTTTCGATGAGCTAGCAATGGTTAAGATACACAAAAAGTTGAGAATCTAATCTTTCTAGGGATGCCTCACAGGACTTCTTTCTCATGAGTTGAAATGTCTTAAAAGGTCTTTGGAATTCGGGGGTTGGGGGGGGGGGGGGTACTTTGGGGTTAAGGTGAGTTAATTACATCTGAACTACGTCAGATCTAATCTACATCACAGTTTCTACACTGCAACTATAGCACGCACACACACACACACACACACACACACACACACATTTATATATATATGACCAGACACACACTCACACATACACACTCACACATATATGACCAGACACACACACACACACACATACACAGAGACACACACACAGATGCGCAGACTCACACACACACACACACATACACAGAGACACACACACAGATGAGCAGACTCACACACACACACACACACACACACACACACAGATGAGCAGACACGCACACACACACACACACACACATACACACATAGATGAGCAGACACGCGCACAAACACACACACACACAGATGAGCAGACACGCACACACACACATAGATGAGCAGACACAAACAGACGCATGCACACACACACACACACACAGACGCACACACACACACAGACATAGATGAGCAGACACAAACAGACGCATGCACACACACACACATGCGCACACACATACACACATAGATGAGCAGCCACAGACACACACAGCGTGACAAGGCAGCTGTGGGGTCATCGTTAGAGTCCTAATGATGGACGGGAGACTCCTCCTCGTCCCGGGGTCATCTGGTCTCCTCAGGACCGTCTCTAATGTGGTACTCCACCCCCCTGCCCTTTCAGAAGAGTCAGCTCCTCCTCCTGCTCTTCTTCCCCTCCTCCTATCTGCACTCTCCTCATCCATCTTTTCCCCTCCTCCCCCTGCTCCTCCCCTCTCTTTCGCCCCCTCCTTCTCCTCCTCCTCCTTCCCTATCCTCCCCCTGCTCCTCCCCTCTCTTCCGCCCCTCCTTTTCCTCTTCCCTCTCCTTCCCTCTACTCCCCTCTCCTCCTCTCCTCCCTTTCGCCCCCTCCTTCTCCTCCTCCTCCTCCTTCCCTCCTCCTCCTCCTCCCCTCTTCCCTCCTCCCCTCTCCTCCTTCTCCCCCTCCTCTCTTCCTCCCCCTCCTCCTCCCCCTCCTTCCCTCTTCGCCCCTCTCCTCCTCCTCCCCCTACTCCTCCTCCCCCTCACCTCTCCTCCTCCTCCTCCTTTAATCATCCCTGGCACTCAGGACATCAGCGTCATCATCATCCACCGAGACGCGCCCTGAAGCCACATGACTTCCTGTCTGATGGATGTTGGTCATGTGATGTCAGGACCCACGATTTCCGTCAGCCAATCATCCGTCAGCCCCCCGCCGGGGTCACCGTAAAAATAACTTGGATACATATTAACCTCAATGTTATCATCGTTTAAATAGTTAGAGGTCGTTATTATTAATACACAGAGAGAGAAGAGACAGAGACAGAGAGAGAGAGACAGACAAAGAGACGGAGAGAGAGAGAGACAGTCAAAGAGTCAAAGAGATAAAGAGAGAGAGAGAGAGACAGACAAAGAGACAGAGAGATAAAGAGAGAGAGAGAAGAGAGAGACAGACAAAGAGACAAAAAAATAAAGAGACAGAGAGAGAGAGAGACGGGCAGAGAGACACAAAGAGAGAGAAAGAGAGAGAGACAGAGAGAGAGAGAAGAGACAAAGAGAGAGACAATGGGAGAGAGAGACAGACAGAGACCAAAAAATAAAGAGAGAGAGAGAGAGACGGGCAGAGAGACACAGAGAGAGAGAGTAAGAGAGAGCGAGAGGCTAACACAACATCACATAAAAAACTAACACACCATCAAATAACACACAAAGCCTACAGGTGTAGTGAGCGGTGAGCCCAGAGGGGCAGTGAGTGACGTGATGTTGGTTGAGCACCCTGCTTCTAGGAACGTTGCTTCTCCTCTTCGGGAGAGAACTCCGGGAGAGGAGCGTTTTGGTGGGCTGGCTGGTTGTGTGTGTGTGTGTGTGTGTGTGTATGCATCTGTGTCTCTCTCAAACACACACACACACAATCTCATACACAAACACCTGCAGGAAACCCGATTTGACGAACAGAGAAATGTATTTTCTTCCTTTTCCAGGAAATCTTAAAGAGATGTGTCGGGGGGGGGGGGGGGGGGGGGGGGGGGGTTGACAGATCCTGATCTGCTCCGCTTCCCCAGACACACGCCTCCCCCCTCGGCTGCCCTGGGATGATAAAGTCCCAGAACAACAACACAGCTCTGTGTTGACGTGTGGGAACGTCGAGTCTGCTCATCTGAGCCGAGCGCCAATGGCTGTGACGTCATCACTGTTGGCTGTGATGACGTCACTGGCTGTGGTGACATCACTGCTGGCTGTGGGATGACATCACTGGCTGTGGTGACATCACTGCTGGCTGTGGGATGACGTCACTGGCTGTGGTGACATCACTGCTGGCTGTGGGATGACGTCGCCGGCTGTGATGACCTCACTGCTGGCTGTGATGACATCAATGCTGGCTGTGATGTCGTTGCCGGCTGTGTGACGACGTCACTGTGTGTGATGACATCACCGCCGGCTGTGTGATGACGTCACTGTTCGCTGTGGGATGACGTCACTGCTGGCTGTGTGATGGCGTCACTGTTGGCTGTGTGATGACATCACTGCTGGCCGTGTGATGACAACACTGGCTTTGATGTCATCACTGCTGGCTGTGTGATGACATCACCGCTGGCTGTGTGATGACGTTACTGCTGGCTGTGTGATGACATCACCGGCTGTGTGACATCACTGGCCGTGTGATGACGTCACTGGCCGTGTGATGACGTCACTGGCCTTGTGATGACGTCACTGGCCGTGTGAGGACGTCACTGGCCTAGTGATGACGTGGCCGGCTGTGTGTCGTCACGTTGGCTGCGGTCGCTCGAGGTGGTCCTGAGGCTCTGGAGGAGATTTAGAAGTGGACAAGATGGACGGCAGACATTGGACACTTTGGAATATAAACAGATAAACAACCTCCTCCAAACAAACAGAAACAAAACGATCCTGTCCCGCATCGCGGGTACATATGGTGTTGGGGCGTTGTTCCCATCATGCATTGCTTCTCTCCCCGATTATCCACCACAACTGATACCTTTCTACGAATTATTATAATTTAATACCATTTCTATGTTGTTGTCTAGCAGACCCTCTGATCCAGAGAGGGAGAACTGAACCCAAGTGAACCCAGCCAGCAGAGAAACGCTGCCTCACTCTCAGAAGAATTCCTGGAGAGAGGGCAGCGCTACGTGAACCTAAACCCAACCGGTGTAAATCTCATCCTGCGAGACCCCCGTCCGCACGCGGTGTGACAGCCAGCCCCCGCCCCCTCCTTGTTCCCAGTGTTCGCTCCAAAGCCCGGAGTACCGAATCAGAGAACAAGAACAAGAACCCCAATCGAACGGAAGCGACCACGCAGCGCACACTAGGGGGCTTGAAGCGCACCCCCCCCCCCCCCCCGGATGTCCCCTGAGACCCCGGCAGAACGCTGGGGCTCTCGCCTAGCATCGATCCCGTCGGCCAGGGGCACGGGGGCACGTGGGCGGCTGCTGTAGGCTGATAAAGGCCGGCCGTCCATTTGACGCTCCGCAGGACGGCACGTCCAGCGAGGAGAAAGACGCTGGGAATTTCTCGCTCCGCTGATGCGTGAGTCGACGCACGCCTCCTTCCTGTCACTGTGACATTCCACACACAACCGTGCGCACACGAGTCTACGCGCACACACACTCACACACGAATGTACTTCAACACACTCACGCACAATCACACGCATGAACGCGCACATTCGCACACTCTCCCACCCATACACCCATAGACACACACACACCCAGACACACTCACACACATGTACGCACACACACACGCGCGCACACACACACCCACAGACACACACGCACACACACACTCACACGCTAGTGTGCACACACGAGCGCACACACACGCACACACACATGCTCACACACATGACGCACACAGATTGGCGTCACCATCACATCAGCATACTGTCCTCACACGTCCCCACAGACCGCAGCTGCTATCTTTCCTCCACACACACCTCTGTCCCGTCCAGACCCAGCTGGCCCCGGTTCCACCCCCCCCGGTCCCACCCCTCTGCCCCCATGCTGGGCCCTTTGTATCATCCACCTCGCCCTGGTCCCCAGACACACCTCTGTTTGTCCAGACTCCCCTGGTCGTCCCCAGACACACCTCTGTATGTCCAGACTCACCTGGTCGTCCCCAGACACACCTCTGTTTGTCCAGACTCACCTGGTCGCTCCCAGACACACCTCTGATTGTCCAGACTCACCTGGTCGTCCCCAGACACACCTCTGTATGTCCAGACTCACCTGGTCGTCCCCAGACACACCTCTGTTTGTCCAGACTCACCTGGTCGTCCCCAGATACACCTCTGTTTGTCCAGACTCACCTGGTCGTCTGGTTCTCAACAGGAAGCTGAGGTTCTACAGGAAGCTGAGGTTCTCAACAGGAAGCAGAAATTCTACAGGAAGCTGAGGTTCTCTACAGGAATCTGAGGTTCTCTACAGGAAGCTGAGGTTCTCTACAGGAAGCTGAGGTTCTCTACAGGAAGCTGAGGTTCTACAGGAAGCTGAGGTTCCTTACAGGAAGCTGAGGTTATCTACAGGAAGCTGAGGTTCCTTACAGGAATCTGAGGTTCTCTACAGGAAGCTGAGGTTCTCTACAGGAAGCTGAGGTTCTCTACAGGAAGCTGAGGTTCTACAGGAAGCTGAGGTTATCTACAGGAAGCTGAGGTTCCTTACAGGAATCTGAGGTTCTCTACAGGAAGCTGAGGTTCTCTACAGGAAGCTGAGGTTCTCTTCAGGAAGCTGAGGTTCTCTACAGGAAGCTGAGGTTCTCTGTAGGAAGCTGAGGTTCTCTACAGGAGGCTGAGGTTCTCTACAGGAAGCTGACGACCCGAACAGGGACCTTCTGATCCTGACCCCCATTTTTAATTGTTTAACGATTGGACGCTTTCTTGTGTTGTTCGGTCTGTCGGACAAACGTCCTGCTGAGAAGGAAATTACATCATAATGATGTTACTCTCCTCAAGATCACCCCACCCTTACATAGTGTTTCTGTTTGCCCTCTCTCTCTCTCTCTCTCTCTGTCTCTCTGTCTCTCTCTCTGTCTCTGTCTCTGTCTCTCTGTCTCTCTGTCTCTCTCTCTCCCTCTCTCTCTCTCTCTCTCTCTCCATCTCTCTCTCTCTTTCTCTCTGTCTCTCTCGCTCTCTGTGTGTGTGTGTCTCTCTCTCTCTGTGTCTCTCTCGCTGTGTGTGTGTGTGTGTCTCTCTCTCTCTCTCTCTTGCTCTCTCTCTCTATTTTCAGTCCCTTGTTCTGCTCTGTTTCTCTTTCTTCTCTTGCCTTCCAAAGAAATCAATACAAACATGCATGCACACAGACGCACACAGAAACACACGCACACACGCACACACACACACACACACACACACACACACACACACACACACACAGAAACATAGGCACAAACACACATACACACACATAGAGACACACACAAATAGAGACATAAACAGGGACACGCACACAGAAACACACACAAAAGACATAAAAAGGGACACACAAAGAAACGCACATAAACTCACAGAAACACACACAAATACAGGCATAAACAGGGACACACAGAAAAACACACAAACCAATTGGCCCTTAACTACACCCACATGGATGTAATATATACATTAAAGACATGGATGTATTAATACCTTAATAACATCAATTAATAACAACCATGAGGTTAATACACTTATAACATACATTAACAACATCCTTGTTATTAATGTATTAATACATTAATAAAATTCATGTCAATAATGTATGAATGCTGAAATTGAAGTTGTGACCGGGTTAGGCAACGAATCAAATCGATCAGAAATATTTGTTTCTAATAGATTTTACTCTATTGTGTATTTATCAGTGACTGCAAAACCACTCCTTGATCATAATGACGTCACTGTTGACCTTGAGTTCTTAGCTATTACCTCCAACCCTAATCCCTCCCCGTCATCTAACCCTCCCCTCCTCCACCTCCCAAAACCGTACACGTAAATGCTATCTCTGCGTCCTGATTGGACGACGTTTCCAGGAGGCGTGGCCAGAAGACACCAGGTCGTCGTGGCGTCGGGCAGAGGACCCGAGGAAGCTGGGGGGGGGGGATTTTTTTTAATGTCCCCATAAACCACCAGGAGCCACAGAGTGTGTTTACTATGCAGGCTTGTGAGTAGGGACCATCACTGTCATATTTCTATCTGGAAAAGAGCTTCAAAAGTTGAGATCTTTAGTGCGAGACGATAACTTGGTGGTCCCATGCCCAGAAGCTTTACGAGCGCCGTCCGTGAGCAGAGATGAAGTAAGTAGAGGCACCACAAAAGACAGAGAGGGTTGTAAAAATATTCCGCCAGAGTCCACCTTATATCAGCTAAAGTAGTCATAAAAAACAGAACCAAAGGCAATGCGTTCCCACTGCTCTGTACCTTAGGATCATGAGAGAAGACACAGGTGTACTCCATTATCTGATGAGGACGAGTTCATAATCAGGGGAGAGAGGTCATTTGACCTGTCCAGGGGGGTTCATTTCAGTGACCCCTAGTGGAGGGTGAAAAAACCGGACCTGTGAGAAGGTTGATCATACCGCTTATATCCTGGCAACCTCCAACATGGCAACCTGGAAACCCCCAACATGGTGACCTGTCGACCACTAACATGGCAACCAGGAAACCCCCAACATCACAACCTGGAAAGCCAGAACATGGCATACTGGAAATCCCAAACATGGCAACCTGGAAACCCCCCAACATGGCACCCTGGAATCCTCCAAACATGGTAGTGTGGAAACCTCTAACATGGCAACCTAGAAACCTAACCTGGCCAACTGGAACCCCAAAAAATGGTAACTTGGCCACTCACAACAGGGCAACCTGGAAGCCTCCAACATGGCTACCTCAAACCTCATGAGGTGGTCTTGAGGAGGTCTGGAGGAGGTCTAGAGGTGGGCTAGAGGAGGTTCTGGAGGTGGGCTAGAGGAGGTTCTGGAGGTGGGCTAGAGGTGGTCTAGAGGAGGTCTAGAGGAGGTCTAGAGGTGGGCTAGAGGAGGTCTAGAGGAGGTTCTAGAGGTGGGCTAGAGGAGGTTCTGGAGGTGGGCTAGAGGAGGTTCTGGAGGTGGGCTAGAGGTGGTCAAGAGGAGGTTCTGGAGGTGGGCTAGAGGTGGTCTAGAGGAGGTCCAGAGGTGGTCTAGAGGTGGGCTAGAGGAGGTCTAGAGGTGGTCTAGAGGAGGTCTAGAGGTGGGCTAGAGGAGGTTCTGGAGGTGGTCTAGAGGTGGGCTAGAGGAGGTCTAGAGGAGGTTCTGGAGGTGGGTTAGAGGAGGTTCTAGAGGTGGTCTAGAGGTGGGCTAGAGGAGGTTCTGGAGTTGGTCTAGAGGTGGGCTAGAGGAGGTCTAGAGGAGGTTCTGGAGGTGGGTTAGAGGAGGTTCTAGAGGTGGTCTAGAGGTGGGCTAGAGGAGGTTCTGGAGGTGGTCTAGAGGTGGGCTAGAGGAGTTCTAGAGGTGGGCTAGAGGAGGTCTAGAGGAGGTTCTAGAGGTGGGCTAGAGGAGTTCTAGAGGAGGTCTAGAGGAGGTTCTGGAGGTGGGCTAGAGGAGGTTCTAGAGGTGGGCTAGAGGAGGTTCTGGAGGTGGTCTAGAGGAGGTCTAGAGGTGGGCTAGAGGAGGTTCTGGAGGTGGGCTAGAGGTGGTCTAGAGGAGGTTCTGGAGGTGGGCTAGAGGAGGTTCTAGAGGTGGTCTAGAGGTGGGCTAGAGGAGGTCTAGAGGAGATTCTGGAGGTGGTCTAGAGGTGGGCTAGAGGGGGTTCTGGAGGTGGTCTAGAGGTGGGCTAGAGGAGGTTCTGGAGGTGGTCTAGAGGTGGGCTAGAGGAGGTCTAGTGGTCCTCAATCGTCTTGAGCATCAGAAGATGGAGAGTGTGTCAGCGGAGGATGGCATGTTGGGGGAGAGTTGGGGGAGAGTTGGGGGGAGAGTTGCTCGCTCACTAAGAGGATGACGTTGATAGGCTGCCAGCTCCCTCCTCCCTCGCAGCCTGTTTCCATGGTTACTTCTGACTTTGAAGATAGCAGTGGATTGAGAGAGGGGTGAGGCGGAGACCGAGGAGGGGAGGAGAGGAAAGAGAGAGAGAGGACAGGGAGGAGGTGAGGAGAGGAAGAACAGTTAAAGGAGGAAGAGGAGGGGATGAGAGAGGGGAGGTCGGAGAGGAACGAGAGAGAGGAGGGGAGGAGAGAGGGAGACATAGTGGTCGGGAGGAGAGAGAAATACTTAAAGAGAAGAGAAACAAAAGAAGGGTTGAATGGAGAGGGCTACTGCACCGCACAGTGTAAACACATCACATGTACCAAACTGTGTCAACACATCACATGTGCCAAACTGTGTCAACACATCACATGTGCCAAACTGTGTCAACACATCACATGTACCAAACTGTGTCAACACATCACATGTGCCAAACTGTGTCAACACATCACATGTGCCAAACTGTCAACACATCTATTACGCCCCTCTACATTCCCCCAGGCCATACAGTGGCCGTGCAATGGTCTTTGGGCGGTGCAAGGGCAAAATCAAGTATATTGTGCACACCTGCGAAGGTGTGCTTAAAAGCCATGCCTTCAACCTCAGAAGGGGGCTTGCCTTTTCCTGAGAACATCTGGTCTGTCTCCATACTTTGTTACGGCTTCCGAGCCAGTCGAAAACAAACAACATCACATGTACCAAGCTGTAGACACATCACATGTACCAAGCTGTCTCAACACATCACATGTACCAAGCTGTCTCAACACATCACATGTACCAAGCTGTAAACACATCACATGTACCAAGCTGTCTCAACACATCACATGTACCAAGCTGTCTCAACACATCACATGTACCAAGCTGTAAACACATCACATGTAGCAAGCTGTCTCAACACATCACATGTACCAAGCTGTAAACACATCACATGTAGCAGGATGTTAATATAAAGCAGGGTAGAGGTCCAGGAGGACTGGATGAGCCCAGTGGGGACCCTTCAGTCGGCCCAGAGAGAAGGATTCCCTCTCAACTCGCTCCCCTTCAGCAGTGAGGACTGTTAGAGCATGGCGGCCAGGGTCAGCATCAGCATCAACTCTCTAGGAATATGTACTAATATTCAATACCAATATTCAATGCAAACTCATATTTAATATAACTATTCATAGATATATACTTAAATTCACTACGTAATTATATTCAATATGTACTTATATTTTATAAATACTGATATTCAAAATGTACCTATATTTAATTTACAGTAATACTCAACATGAACTAATGACAAATATATAGGGGAGAGTGGGGTAAGATAAGCTAAGATAACCAACCCCCTGTATTTAGGCTACTGTACACGTGTTATTATTTGACCATCATTTATATCCAGCTGTGATGGAGAGAAGCACATGGTAAAGTTGCAAGTATGTTTTCTTTCAGAATAAACAGTTTTTTGCTTGTCAAAGTAACAATCTAACATATCAGGTATAAAGACTGCTGAATGAATGATTTATTCATGCGTAAAAATGTGTCTGTGATTTGCCAAGGTATAAAACCATGGGAATAATTTAAATAAGATAAAGATTTGCCTGAATTGTTAGCTAGGCAGTTTGTGGAAGTGAGCCACATGCTGTGTGGTAAGTAGACTCCTTCATCTTACACCACCATGATGCACTGATGTTCAGTTAAGTATCTAAAGTATAAAGTGGTATTTCAATGTAGTATTACACAACAACCCAGTCTCACGGAAATACGCGACACTGTCACGTCATTTAATTTATTCATTCGTCATCTGGGACACGTCATTTAAATTTTCTCGCGCCAAAAAGCATAAATTTCAAACTCATGTACCTAGTGTCCCTTAAGGAGCTCCGTAGGCCTACAGATAATTTATTGTTTATTTTTCTCATTTGTTTCAAGATTTTTCAACACAGACACAGAAAAATTGTCTGTGATAACTAACAATATGACAACTTTTGGCCACCCGTTTCTACTTTCACCTTTGATTCTGAGAAATTGTGACAATTCACGGATATATTTAATGCAGGTGCGCTGCTCTGTAGGCAAACCGCGACGGAAAAAAGGTAGCTGCTTCATCTCTTTTTTTTAGAATTGTAGGCCTGTGTCTTAATGTTTACTTTATCTAGCCATCTATTGTCTTGTTTATTTGAAGGCTATGTGAATGAAAGTCTGCGTCGATGCCTCAGTTTCGCGAGCGGACGTTGCCATGAAATTTGTGCTTTTTGGCACGAAAAAATGTAAATGACGTGTCCCAGATCACGAATGAATAGATTAAATGACATGACAGTGTCACGTATTTCCGTGAGACTGGGTTGTACACAACTGATTGGGATTTTCATATTTTGCACACTATAGAAAAGCTATCATGCCAATAAAGAGAGAGAAAGGAGATGGAGAGAGCAGCCACTGATGTCAAGGATGAAAATCCATCAGGGAAGTGTTATATTTTTTTAATTTTACCTTAAGCAAATATATAAGACTATTTGGAAAAAGAAAATGGTCAATTTCAACCCAGATGGCTCAACTTGCCCCAGGGTATGGGATAAGTATGGGTAAGGCTCAACTTGCCCCAGCGTATGGGCAAGTTGAGCCACAACATCACATCTTTTTTGAGAAGTTTGAGAAAAAAGATATTTTTATAGACCTATGTCAGATGCATTTTTATCATTTTTGATTGAAAGGGAACATCCAGAAGTAAAGTTTTCATTTTCCTTCTGTCTTATTGTTCCTTGCCTAGAGGACAACTTGAGTAAACATTGGCTCATCTAACCCCACTCTCCGCTACTTATATTTAATATGGAATTTGTTTTGGTTCCTCTTGTTTACCGTTTGATCACCTCAACCCTCAACTCAGATGCCCTCTGGTACGAACGTTATTTCCTAACAGATTTCAGAGAGTAAAAGTGTTCGGATTCGGTGCGCTTGTAGCCATGGTAACATATCAAAGCCGTTCTCAAGGGCCCGGTCCAGCCGCAGCCTTGTGATTCTACTTCCACCTAATTACACTTCAAGCGGTCCACAAAAGGGCTGCATGGTTAGTGTTGGTTAGTGGTTACCAGCCACAAAGCTACCGCGGACAGCTGGGGAGAAGGGTTAAGACCCTGAAGACCGGTAGGTTCACTCTGTTGTTGGAACAGCAGTATGAATGTTCCTGTTGGGGTTCTCTGGTGAGCCCCTGTAAATCAGCAGGTCCTCTCTGTTGTTGAACAGCAGTCTCTAACGTCCTGTTGGGGTTCTCTGGTGAGCCCCTGTAAACCAGCAGGTCCTCTCTGTTGTTGAACAGCAGACTCTAAGGTCCTGTTGGAGTTCTCTGTGATTGACAGGAAGAAGTTCTAGCAGTATATTGCGCCACAGATGCCAATGCAGCACAAGACTTGATGGAGTCCACTAATGAGATCACAGCTTAATTAGCGATAACGATTGGATCTTAATGAGCTGCTAAATCTGATTGATTGAGCTCTAACGAGGCTGCATATTATAATAATATAACGAGCTACAGTAATCGTCAACTGTCTTCCAATAATAATAATAAAAGAATATGCTTAGCACTCATCTTTCCCCCTCCCCCTCTGGACCTGCCTGCCTGTCTCTGAAGGCTGACCACACATCCAGTGGATAAGGTTTCAATTAATCAATCTCAAGTAACCAAGCAGGCCCATGCATGGCCGGCCCTGTAGCCACACACTCCGCTGGACCGGATGACATGAGCTTTCTTACTTGGATTCTTGCCAGATGGTTCTTCTCGATTACCTTCATGACCTGTAAGTTTCAAACTAATTGTTATCTAATGATGAATGCAAACTTTTAATTAGAATTCTGCTTCTATGACGGAGGAGAGGAATTGCTGGGTTCGTCAGACATGTAATGCCTAATCGCCTGTGTTGTCTGATCAAGGGAGCGAGGGATAGCGTTTGTAAAGACTTCACAAAGCTATTTCACGTTGTTTAAAGGGGCTGATAACTAAACACCAGATCTTGTGTTTTTCTCTCTGTGCATTCCTTATTTTTCCTTACCAGAATTTCTGTCGTGTTTTCATCCGTTCCCTATTCAGTTTCATATCGGCTATTGGAAAACTTGGAAGTGTTCCTTTTTTTGTATGTTCAATAGTGCATGAATTATTCACAAATGAGATCAATGGTTAATAGTTGTGTGATCGTAGGAACATGGGGAACGATTGACTTCCATGTCGGGAATATTTTATGAGAATGTAAAGAAGAGTTAGAGCTTCTCTAAGTCTTCACTGAGAGCGTTTCATTTCTGCCATCCACGTCTGAAATTCAAATTACAGAAACAATTATGTCAGAGATATGCAAACGTTTATTAAACTAAGAACATCATTCCGATAGGCCTAAAATACAACAGGATCCGGTAGCTTTCAGACCATGTGACTCAGAAGAGAGAGACTTCAATGTCTTCTTTGATGTGTTCCCTTCAATTTACATATTTTTCCTTTTCCCTTTTCGAAAAGGTTTCTTACTTTTTAGATCAAAATTCACAAACGAATAGACGAGGTTGAAAGGGAACATTTTAAAAGGAAAGGTGGTAGATTGGAAGGGACGCATCATGGAGAGGTTTTGATAGGACCCAGAGAACGGGAACCCTTTGTCCCAGAGACATATTTAGATTCCATATCGGAGACCTACTGACCTACTGAAATAAATGCAAGCATAACTTGCTTGAAGTCGGAGTTGATGGCAAAGATTAAATGGATGTTGGTCCTCTCAGTGATTAAATAGGAAATGGAATCACTGTGTTCAAATAAAGTATGTCAGAAATATAAATCAAAGGAAGATAATTGTTCTTCATGATCCCCTGATCACAGCTATTAACCAAAAGACAAAGATGAACCCGCCTATTATCCAGGATGAAAGCTACTTTAGTAGTCTACTACCCCCCCGGTGTTACTGTAATTAACTACCCCCTGCTCCCAGTCTGGTCTTACTGTAGTCTAGTACACCCCTGGTCCCAGTCTGGTCTTACTGTAGTCCCCTTCCCCCCTCAGTCTCTGTCTGATGGGGGTAGACTGGAGAGTGTGTCTAAACGGTTTCATTTTGAGTTGTACGTTTAGAACTTGCTCAACAATCATGGCAGAAGACGACCATAGAGCTGTTCTTCATGTCCTGACCGTTCATAATAATAATAATCTGTATTTGATTCCTTTGAGTAGACCGACACTAAATGCTGAATTAATCGGGTGCGCCCCTAGTGGTAGAGAACCACTAAGGCAGCGACCAGGGTTTCGATTCCTGCCCCTGGTCCTTTGCCGCATGTCTTCCCCTCTCCCTCCCATACCTTCATGTCTTACTCTACAATAAAAAGTATTAAACCTTCAAAAAAAAAATCTTTAAAAAATAAAATAACGAATTAATCTTTTAGGGCCACATCATTGGACTCCTACTTCACGACTCACTTAGCTGCCAATACGTGGTATGATTTGAATCCTCAGGACTATAGAGTGTATAGGAGATGAATCAACAGTATTTGGAAAACTTCAACATTGAAGGAACAAGAACCTGAGGAAGAATTGATGTTTCCAACTCGCGGACGTGACCTTCTGCCTCGAGGTCCCGCTTAGCCTCACTGTTCTCGTATCGCTATGGTAACACCTTTCAGAGACGTGGACGTCTTAAGTACGACTGGGCTAATCACAAGACGCATGTGAGTCATGCGTCATGAATCACGTGCCACGTCATCGGAAGGTTCGACCAATCACATGGTGCTCAGAGTTTCACCTGTTATTGCTCTTCCGTTTAGTTTAAAGTTTTCACCCTGAAACGTCGATAAAAGCCCCCACTACCTTCTCCACTAAGCAGAAGCCGTCACCTCAGCTCACTCGCTGGTCTAACGTTTGAGATAGTTTGAATGGTTTTAAAGTTATACTAGATTCGTCGGTTTAAACAGCACGATGGCCCAGTGGTCATGCTCCACTTGGCCAGAAGGGGCGGTGTTTCAGTCCTTCAGTGTTTCAGTGGTGCATGGTCTCCCCGTGTCCACGTGGTATCATGTACCTGCTGATCCTCATAGCCATGTTGGGTGCGTTCCTTCCCCCTGTCAGACCTCCTGATTAATGTGTTAAAGTCTCTGCAGCATAACTTTTTGCTGCAGGTATGAAGGTAGTGTGTGTGTGCGTGTGTTTTTTTTAATAGTGATGCGTCTTCACTTCTGTAAAGAAGAAACGCAACCAGACGGCGGACCAACCTGGATCTGTTGAAGGTCACTGCGATGACACACACACACACGCAAATACACACACACGCACACACACACACACACAGGTGTTGTGTTTAGTAAAATAAAGAGTACAGCTGTTGGATACCGCGAGGTGTTTCTATGAATCTAAAGCGGTGTCTATAAACAGAATCTTAACTCCGCCTCAGAGAGCGATAGAACGTTCAGGCGACAAGGTCACCGGTAAGAGCGTGAGAGACGACACCATTAAAGGGGGATAAAGGATGAACCGAACACTGGCAGCAGAGCCGTTCTCAAGAAGGTGATCAGGAGCAGAGGAGCGGGTTTCAGTATTTATTGAGTTGCGAGCGGCGACATCACATCCTGCTGACGGGAGTGATGCCCAAGATGTCGAAGCCCTTGGCCATGATGGTCGCCGTGGCTTCACACAGCAGCATCCTCCACATGTTCACCTTCACCACCTCACCTGGGGGGGGGGGGGGGGGGGGGGGGAGAAGAGACAGACAGACAGACAGACAGACAGAGCGAGAAAGGGAGAGAAAGGGTGAGAGCGAGAGAGACACAGAGGGAGAGAAAGGGAGCGAGAGAGATACAGAGAGAGAAACCGAGACAGGAGGCAGGGAGAGAGAGCAGGGGTTAACAGACGGCTCACTAAACAGTAAACAGTGTGATCAAACCCAGAGCAGGACCCAGGGGGGCGTACCGGTCTGGCGGTCCTTCTCCACGCAGTAGCAGCTGTCGTAGAACTCGGTGAAGGTGGTGGCCAGCTCGTACAGGTAGTCGCACAGGCCGTGCAGGAGCAGGTCCTCCAGGATCTTGTTCAGCACCTCGGGGAAGCGCAGGATGCACTTGCCCAGCTTCCACTCCTTCTCGTGGTCCAGGAGGATGGGGGTGGCGGCGGCGGCGGCCGCCAGAGCCCCCCCGTCCAGGCTGGCCAGCCGCGAGATGGACCTGAAGACCCGCAGGGAGTGGGTTAGAGACAACTGGGGGACTGTAACTGCAGTGGGTCTCTGAGGGGCTTTTACTCTGGAGGAGTGGGGTCCCCAGAGGACCTTTACTCTGGAGGAGTGTCCTCACCAGGGGACCTTTACTCTGGAGGAGTGTTCTCACCAGAGGACTTTTAATCTAGAGGAGTGATCTCACTAGTGGACTTTTACTCTGGAGGAGTGTTCTACAGAGGACTTTTACTTTGAATGAGAGTTGTCAAAACGGGACTCTTACTGTGAAGGAGGGTTCTCCCAGCAGGACTTCAGGGTGAGGAAGCAGAGAACTCTTATTGTGGAGGGACACTCACCTGATGCGTGTGAGTGCGTAGAGCAGGTAGGCGGCGGTGTTCCCGCGGTCGTCCAGCATCTTGTCGAAGGAGAACACGTAGTCGTTGATGCGGTTGTGGGAGAGGTCGGCGTACTTAATGCAGCCGTATGCCACCGACCGCTGGGCCTGGATCAGCTCCTCCGGGGTCAGCACCTGGAGAACCAGAGGGACATACTGTTAGCATAGCTACCGCTAACCTAGCATAGCTACCGCTTACCTAGCATAGCTACCGCTAACCTAGCATAGCTCCTCTGGGCTCAGCACCTGGAGAACCACTGTTAGCGAAGCTACCGCTAACCTAGCATAGCTACTGCTAACCTAGCATAGCTCTTCTGGGTTCAGCACCTGGAGAACCACAGGGACATACTGTTAGCGTAACTACCGCTAACCTAGCATATCTACCGCTAAACTAGCATACCTACCGCTAACCTAGCATAGCTCCTCCGTGCTCAGCTCCTGGAGAATCACAGCGACATACTGATAGTGTAGCTACCGCTAACCTAGCTTAGCTCCTCTGGGCTCAGCACCTGGAGAACCACAGGGACATACTATTAGCGTAGCTAGAGCTAACCTTGCTACATTGAGCTTAGCTACCGCTAACCTAGCATTGCTCCTCTGGACTGAAGCCCTGGACATAACAGGTACACACTGTTAGCGTAGCTACAGCTAACTCAGACCTTGTCTCTCTCCTTGTCCTTCAGCTTGTCCATCGCGCGCTTCAGCCCCTCGTCAAGTAGATCCATGAGGCGCACGGTATCTCCAGACCGGGTCTTAAACTTCTTCCTGGAAACACAAAACCAACCGAATATAAATATACAGTATATATATATATATATATAAATATATAACTAGATTGAATACACCTGAATAATAACAGCCTTCATCTTCACTGTAGCTCTGCTCTCAATATCCCAGTATCAGCACAATGCATCCAGCCCACTGCCGGGCTCTCGACACACATTAGTATAGTGTTGGGCTGGGATATAGTGGCATCTATACTGTTGGTCGAGTATAGATAAGTATAGTGTTGGGCTGGGATATAGTGGCATCTATACTGTTGGTCTAGTATAGATAAGTATAGTGTTGGGCTGGGATATAGTGGCATCTATACTGTTGGTCTAGTATAGATAAGTATAGTGTTGGGCTGGGATATAGTGGCATCTATACTGGTCTAGTATAGATAAGTATAGTGTTGGGCTGGGATATAGTGGCATCTATACTGGTCTAGTATAGATAAGTATAGTGTTGGGCTGGGATATAGTGGCATCTATACTGGTCTAGTATAGATAAGTATAGTGTTGGGCTGGGATATAGTAGTATACAGTAGTATAGTTTAATGTTGGGCTAGTATACATTAGAATATTTTTGTATCGTGATGGTGGAGTATATAGTAGTACATGTTATGTATATTAATATAGCATATATATTAGAATATATTAATATAGTATAGTGTTGGTGTAGTGTATATTAGAACATGTACACACATTACACATTCTATTATATGAATATAGTATACATAAGTATATATTAATATAGTATAGTCTTGATGTAGTACCTATTAGTACATATTAGTATATATAGGTATAGGATAGTGTTGGTGTAGTGTATGAGAATACAGTATATTAGTATTTATTTACTTGTCCTCTCCGAGTACGACCCCAAAGCCGGCGTGCTCCACGCGTGTCACGAGGGGGTCGTACCAGCCCAGCATACGAGCCGCCGCAAACACCAGCTGGAAGTGAGTACTCTGCAGAGTACACAGTACACACAGAACACACAGTACACACATTATACACACAAACACCAGCTGGAAGTGAGTACTCTACAGAGTATACAGTACACACATTATACACATTATACACACAAACACCAGCTGGAAGCGAGTACTCTGTACAGAGTACACACAGTATACACATTATACACACAGACATCAGCTGGAAGTGAGTTCTCTGCAGAGTACACACAGTATACACATTATACACAAGAACACCAGCTGGAAGTGAGTAGTGTACAAAGTGACATACGGTCTGTACCCTAACAAGAAGAGGCATACTGTGTCTGCATCCTAACAGGAACAGGAAGTAGTTTACTGTCTGTATCCTAACAGGAAGTGAGATACGGCCTGTATCCTAACAGGAAGTGAGATACGGCCCTGTATCCTAACAGGAAGTGAGATACGGCCCTGTATCCTAACAGGAAGTGAGATACGGCCCTGTATCCTAACAGGAAGTGAGATACGGGCTGTATCCTAACAGGAAGTGACATACGGCCTGTACCCTAACAGGAAGCGGGGTACTGTGTCTTTATCCTAACAGGAACAGGAAGTAGTGTACTGCCTGTATCCTAACAGGAAGTGACATACGGCCTGTACCCTAGCAGGAAGTGGCCTACCTGTGTCCGTACCCTAACAGGAAGTGACTGTAACCTACCAGGAAGAGAAATACGGCCTGTATCCTAACAGGAAGTGACATACGGCCTGTACCCTAACAGGAAGTGACATTCGGCCTGTATCCTAACAGGAAGTGACATACGGCCTGTAACAGGAAGTGGGTTACTGTTTCTTTATCCTAACAGGAACAGGAAGTAGTGTTCTGTCTGTACCCTAACAGGAAGTGACATACGGCCTGTATCCTAACAGGAAGTGACATACGGCCTGTACCCTAGCAGGAAGTGGCCTACCTGTGTCCGTACGCTAACAGGGTACGGACACAGGGACTGTATCCTAACAGGAAGTGGCGTACCTGTCCACTGTCGGTGACGTAGATGATGATGTCAGCGCGCTCCTGGAAGATCCGCTGGTGGATGGCGGCGAGGTCGGACGTGTCGTAAGTGAAGCCTCCGTCAGACTTCACCACCGTCAGCGGGATGGACTGACCCGGGACGAACACGATGTGACGGCCCTCGTCCAGCTCCAGCACACCTGGAGGGGGCGAGAGAGCACCGCTTAACATGGGGGAGAGAGAGAGGGGGCGAGAGAGCACCGCTTAACATGGGGGAGAGAGAGAGAGGGGGCGAGAGAGCACCGCTTAACATAAGGAGGGGGAGAGAGAGAAAGAGGGGGCGAGAGAGCACCGCTTAACATAAGGAGAGGGAGAGAGAGAGAGGGGGCGAGAGAGCACCGCTTAACATAAGGAGGGGGAGAGAGAGAGAGAGAGAGAGGGGGCGAGAGCCTCGCTTAACATAAGGAGGGGGAGAGAGAGAGAGGGGGCGAGAGAGGGGGCGAGAGAGCACCGCTTAACATAAGGAGGGGGAGATAGAGAGAGGGGGCGAGAGAGGGGGCGAAAGAGGGGGCGAGAGAGCACCACTTAACATAAGGAGGGGGAGAGAGAGGGGGCGAGAGAGCACCGCTTAACATAAGGAGGGGGAGAGAGAGAGGGGGCGAGAGAGGGGGCGAGAGAGCACCGCTTAACATAAGGAGGGGGAGAGAGAGAGGAGGCGAGAGAGCACCGCTTAACATGGGGAAGAGAGAGAGAGGGGGCGAGAGAGCACCGCTTAACATAAGGAGGGGGAGAGAGAGAGAGGGGGGGCAAGAGAGAGAGAGAGAGGGGGCGAGAGAGAGAGAGAGAGGGGGCGAGAGAGAGAGAGAGGGGGCAAGAGAGAGAGAGGGGGGAACACTTAACGTAGGACGTACTGAGTGAGTAAGAGAGAGAGCATAGTAGTGTGGAATTTGGCTGGTATTTGGTATTAAAGGAGACTGTTTAACCCATGGTCAGGACAACACTGCCCCCGTGTGGCCACACACCAGTACTGTAGCCCGAATATATTCTACAGCCTCACACTAACCAACCCACGCTGGTCTCACACTCACCCCGGTCACCCACAACCCCTATTCTTCCAAGCCCATCGTACACACGACAGAATAAGTGTAGTAATAGTATTTGTGTGTGGTATTAGTATAGTAGACGTGTAGAAATACTATTTCTTACCTTTCTGCTTGAGCTCCTCCACCACAGCCTTCATCATCTCCTGGTAGAAGGACTCTCCTCTCTCGATCAGCTTCACCTGCAGACAGTCATACACCCTCTGGAACTCTGCACACACACACACACACACACACTGTTTTCTACTGATTGCCAATACCAATATTTTCTACTACTATAGTAATATATTAGTAGTACTAGTAGCATAAAGCATGTCCTACCGGCTCTAGAGACCTCACAGATGAGGGTCCAGGCCTGTATAGTCGTGTGTAGTACTGTAGTAGTACTACTACAGTAGTATGGTAGTAGTATAATATTACCGGCCCTGGAGACGTCACAGATCAGGGTCCAGGCCTGTATAGTAGTGTGTAGTACTGTAGTACTACTACAGTAGTATGGTAGTAGTATAATACTACCGGCCCTGGAGACGTCACAGATCAGGGTCCAGGCCTGTATAGCAGTGTGTAGTACTGTAGTAGTACTACAGTAGTATGGTAGTGGTATATTACCGGCCCTGGAGACGTCACAGATCAGGGTCCAGGCCTGTATAGTAGTGTGTAGTACTGTAGTACTACTACAGTAGTATGGTAGTAGTATAATATTACCGGCCCTGGAGACGTCACAGATCAGGGTCCAGGCCTGTATAGTAGTGTGTAGTACTGTAGTACTACTACAGTAGTATGGTAGTAGTATAATATTACCGGCCCTGGAGACGTCACAGATCAGGGTCCAGGCCTGTATAGTAGTGTGTAGTACTACTACAGTAGTATGGTAGTAGTATAATATAACCGGCCCTGGAGACGTCACAGATCAGGGTCCGGGCCTGTATAGTAGTGTGTAGTACTGTAGTAGTACTACTACAGTAGTATGGTAGTAGTATAATATTACCGGCCCTGGAGACGTCACAGATCAGGGTCCAGGCCTTGATGATCTCGGGCTCTTTGCTCTGCAGTCGGACCACACAGCGGTACGCTCTCTTCTTGAAGTCCTCCTCCTCGTCAAAACGCTTCTTAGACTCCTGTGGGGGGGGGGGGTTATATACCTATGTTATACCCCAGCATTGTTTCTAGAACTCTTTTTTCAAATGTAACAACAGAAAAGTAAGACAGACATACAGAAGAGCAGACAGACAGACAGAAGAGCAGACAGACACAAGAGCAGATAGACAGACAGAAGATCAGGCAGACAGACAGAAGAGCAGACAGACAGACAGAAGAGCAGACAGACAAACAGAAGAGCAGACAGACAGAAGAGCAGACAGACAGAAGAGCAGACAGACAGACAGACAGAAGATCAGACAGCCAGAAGAGCAGATAGACAGACAGAAGATCAGACAGCCAGAAGAGCAGACAGACAGAAGAGCAGATAGACAGACAGAAGAGAAGACAGACAGACAGAAGAGCAGACAGACAGAAGAGGAGACACAGACAAAAGCGCTAGACGGACAGACGGAAGAGTAGACGGACAGACCGACAGCAAAGACCGAACAGACAGACGGACGGACGGACGGACGGGCGGGCCACCTTGTAGAAGGCCTGCAGGTCTCCTATTGGTGGGGAGGAGGTGACGTAGTCGGGGAACTTGTCCTGCAGGTGGGCGATGAGCATGCCGAACTGGGTGCCCCAGTCGCCCACGTGGTTGAGCCGCACCACCTCGTAGCCCAGGAACTCGAACAGCCGGCACATGCTGTCCCCGATGATGGTGGAGCGCAGGTGGCCCACGTGCATCTCCTTGGCGATGTTCGGCGACGAGAAGTCCACGATCACCTGCCGGGCCACACCCACAGAGCCCAAGTGGTGAGCCCACACGTCTGCATCCCATCACTCCCCTCCCTCCCTCCCTCCCTCCATCACTCCCTCCCTCCCTCCCTCCCTCCATCACTCCCTCCCTCTCTCCCTCTCTCCATCACTCCCCTCCCTCCCTCCCTCTCTCTCTCCCTCCATCACTCCCTCCCTCCCTCTCTCTCTCCCTCTCTCTCCCTCCATCACTCCCCTCCCTCCCTCCCTCTCTCTCTCCCTCTCTCTCCATCACTCCCCTCCCTCCCTCCCTCTCTCTCTCCCTCCATCACTCCCTCCCTCCCTCCATCACTCCCTCCCTCCCTCCATCACTCCCTTCCCTCCCTCTCCCTCTCTCCATGGGAACGAGACGACAGTGGACATCGGACAGCTAATGCTAAGCTAGCTATTTGCGGGGGTTAATCAGGTTAATAATCGACCCGAGGCAGACAAGACCGGCGTCACCTCAGTGTGCTCTTATTGTGAAGGCGCTGTTCGGTGCGTACCTTCTTCCTGACGGGCAGCGGCGGCGGCTGCACTCCGTTGAGCAGCAGGTTGGTGAGCAGCTTGGAGACAAACGGTTTCCTAATGTGGACGTTGATGAAGCCTGAGGAGACGGGGACACGCGATTGGTCCACCAGACAGGAAGTGGAGCGGCAGTCAACCAATGGGGACGCAGCTTCAGAGCTGATAGTATAGTTTCAGTCATATACTGTTGATAATCAACTACCTCTAATGTTTACTTTCATTTTTGCATATATATTTCTACTACTATTGATCACATAGACGCATTTTATTGCGTGTATAAAACTGCTACTAAAGCACCATTTTATCGGAGCTCAGTGGCTTCAGTGTTAATGACCCTCTCAGTCCGTCTCTCTCGTTATGAGGACTACCGGTCGATGGTCTAACTGGAAACAGGAAACCAGTGAGCCGAACAGGAAGTGCTCCCCTCTGACCTGGTCCCGCGATCTCCGTCTTCTCGATAAGCTCGTTCTCCGGAAGGTTCTCCAGGATCTTCTGGGCGATCTCCCGAGGGGTGACCTTCTCCCCTCTGGCCTTCAGCATCTACACACACATACAGACACACACACATACACACACACACACACACACACACAGTACAACTTTTAATGGTCTTTTCGATTTTAAACAATCATCTGAATGACCTATTTGTTGAGCCACACACCCAGACACACGTAGATGAACAGACAGAAACCTTTCTTTTTTCTTTTTTTTAATTACTACACTTTGTCCAGTAATTGTTTTTAAAGTGAAACTTTTAAATTGTCTTATAGATTATGAACAATCATCTCAACTGTGGTATGAACTATTTGTTGAGCCACACCCACAAACAAACACCCCCAAACACACACAAACACAAACACACACGCACACACACACACACACACAAACAGACAGCCCACCTGGCCCAGCGCCATGGCGCTGTTGCACTGGTAGTCTCCGAACTTGGGGTCTCGGCTGGGGGTGACTGCCAGCGGGGGGTCCGCCACCTGGGGGCAGGCCCCCCGGATGGCCTCCTCGAACACCTGCTGCAGCCGCTGGTTGATGTTCAGCATGGCCTTAGAGCACGGAGCTGGGTCCGCCTGGAGGCTCTGGAGAACCACAGCACAACACAGTGAGAACCACAGCACAACACAGTGAGAACCACAACAGAACACAGTGAGAACCACAGCACAACACAGTGAGAACCACAGCACAACACAGTGAGAACCACAGCAGAACACAGTGAGAACCACAGCACAACACAGTAAGAACCACAGCACAACACAGTGAGAACCACAGCACAACACAGTGAGAACCACAGCACAACACAGTGAGAACCACAGTACAACACATTGAGAACCACAGCAGAACACAGTGAGAACCACAGCACAACACAGTGAGAACCACAGCAGAACACAATGAGAACCACAGCACAACACAGTGAGAACCACAGCAGAACACAGTGAGAACCACAGCACAACACAGTAAGAACCACAGCACAACACAGTGAGAACCACAGCACAACACAGTAAGAACCACAGCACAACACAGTGAGAACCACAACAGAACACAGTGAGAACCACAGCACAACACAGTGAGAACCACAGCAGAACACAGTGAGAACCACAGCACAACACAGTGAGAACCACAGCACAACACAGTGAGAACCACAGCACAGTGAGAACCACAGCACAACACAGTGAGAACCACAGCACAACACAGTGAGAACCACAGCACAACACAGTGAGAACCACAGCACAACACAGTGAGAACCACAGCACAACACAGTGAGAACCACAGCACAACACAGTGAGAACCACAACAGAACACAGTGAGAACCACAGCACAACACAGTGAGAACCACAGCACAGTGAGAACCACAGCACAACACAGTGAGAACCACAACACTGTGAGAACCACAACAGAACACTGCTAGAACCACAACACAGTTAGAACCACAACACAACACCGTTAGAACCACAACACCGTTAGAACAACAACACTATTAGAACCACAACACTGCTAGAACCACAACACAGTTAGTACCACAACACATCAGACTGTTAGAACCACAACACTACACAACCACAACCACAACACACTAAAAACAAAAGGCTGTACTGTTAGTACCCTACTGGTGCCTGGTGTTAGAACCCTACTGGTGCCTGGTGTTAGAACCCTACTGGTGCCTGGTTTTAGAACCCTACTGGTGCTGTACTGGTGTACCCACCCTCTTGAGGGTGTTCAGGCGGTACTTGAGTTTAGCGTTCTCCTCCTTCAGGCTGGCGAGCTGCGGCGACGGTTCGAGTGCACGCGGGTTCTTCAAACTCTCGATCTCCGCCGACAGAGTTCTGATCTGTCTCTCCTGTACATCAACACACCCAGACAGACATCAACACAGCCAGACAGAAGATGGTTTCACTATCGAAGGGTGGGGGAGATGTCTCGACCACCACCGATAAACAAAAACAGAAAGCGGAGCTCGTCCAGCTCCTCACACATCTCCCCTTCTGTTCCTGTGATGGATCCTCATCATGAGGTGAATAAACACTTGATTCACCCATGAATCATGAGACCTCAGCATGACGCAACGCCGCCTGGACCCCGTGAAATGACGCGCCTTGATGTGGACACAAATGCGCCCTGCTTTCGATACATTGAAGCAAGGTGTGTACTGTGCATGCCTGTGTTTTAAAAAAGAATAACATTAACACTGACATAACATTAGCCCCCCTGAAGTTACCACCGCTTACGTCATTGGAACCACATGTTCACGTACACACTCCACTTAGTCTGCCCACCGCAGCATCATCACATCATCCAGAACACCGCATCACAACACATTACATCCCAACGGACCTGCTGCTGTAGGCGGGCGGAGCAGTCAGCCAACGGGTCTCCCATCTTAGGTTGGAAAAAGTACAAAAATCGGAGAAAAAGTTCAACGCTTAGTTTCGGTATGAGCTGCAGACTTTGACACCGGCGGACGAGGAGAGCAGAAAGAAGAGCGTCCCGGAAAAGGAGGCTACTCGCTTTTAGTTTAGCGCCCCCCGGAGGCCAATAGAGAAGACAGCGATTTTACAGTTGTGTTTTAGCGCCCCCCAGCGGTCGAATGAGGAAAGACAGACATTGTGCTGATGTTTACTAATGTTTTCAGCCAAGGTCATCTTTGACCAGATCAATACATTTTAGGGAAAATAATTAATACGATTATGAATAATGTTTGTGCATGCTATCAGGTGTACCCAAGAACATGACATTGGTTTGTGCATATTCTGGTCGACACACACACACACACACACACACACACACACACACACACACACACACACACACACTCACACACTAGTGATGGGTCGGTCGCGAACGATTCGGTCAGAACGAACGAATCACGAAGAACTGATTCCCAAAACAAGAGAACTGATTCCTTTTTCTTTCTTTTTTTTAACATATGACAAAAATATGGTCACGTTAATAAAATATACAAACGAACAGAGCTTCGTCTCCCCGCGACTTTATATTGATTGAGTCTAAAACATTCTCATCGATTCAGCCAATGAGAGCAGGTAGCAATCGCGTTGCCATGGCCCATGGGTAAACAAATGATAAGGCACCACCACACAAGTTAACTAACGATCGCTGTAGGCTTCAATATCATGCTAGTGTAACAGTGTAAAAAATGACAGTGTAAATAATTTCTTTTATTTGTTAAATTCTGTTAAACTTGGGACTCCAACCAACATTTTATATTTTATTCTGAAAGTCCACGGCGGAAGTTTGTGTTTGAAAGTTTAGAAGCAACCAAGCTTACGTTGTGCTCGAACGGACTACGGCTGAATATATACAGTGGGGCAAAAAAGTATTTAGTCAGCCACCAATTGTGCAAGTTCTCCCACTTAAAAAGACGAGAGAGGCCTGTAATTTTCACCATAGGTAAACCTCAGCTATCAGAGACAAAATGAAAAAAAAAATCCAGAAAATCACATTGTCTGATTTTTTAAGAATTTATTTGCAAATTATGTAGGAAAATAAGTATTTGGTCACCTACAAACCAGCAAGATTTCTGGCTGTCACAGACCTGTAATTTCTTCTTCTTTAAGAGGCTGTTTACCTGTATTAATGGCACATGTTTGAACTCCTTATCAGTATAAAAGACACCTGTCCACAACCTCAAACAGTCACACTCCAAACTCCACTATGGCCAAGACCAAAGAGCTGTCAAAGGACACCAGAAACACAATTGTAGACCTGCACCAGGCTGGGTAGTATGAATCTGCAATAGGTAAGCAGCTTGGTGTGAAGAAATCAACTGTGGGAGCAATTATTAGGAAATGGAATACATACAAGACCACTGATAATCTCCCTCGATCTGGGGCTCCACGCAAGATCTCATCCTGTGGGGTCAAAACGATCACAAGAACGGTGAACAAAAATCCCAGAACCACACGGGGGGACCTAGTGAATGACCTCCAGAGAGCTGGGACCAAAGTAACAAAGGCTACCATCACTAACACACTACGCCGCCAGGGACTCAAATCCTGCAGTGCCAGACGTGTCCCCCTGCTAAAGCCAGTGCATGTCCGGGCCCGTTTGAAGTTTGCTAGAGAGCATTTGGATGATCCAGAACAGGATTGGGAGAATGTCATATGGTCAGATGAAACCAAAATATAACTTTTTGGTAAAAACTCAACTCGTCGTGTTTGGAGGAGAAAGAATGCTGAGTTGCATCCAAAGAACACCATACCTACAGTGAAGCATGGGGGTGGAAACATCATGCTTTGGGGCTGTTTTTCTGCCAAGGGACCAGGACGTCTAATCCGTGTGACGGAAAGAATGAATGGGGCCATGTATCGTGAGATTTTGAGTGAAAACCTCCTTCCATCAGCAAGGGCACTGAAGATGAAACGTGGCTGGGTCTTTCAGCATGACAATGACCACAAACACACCGCCCGGGCAACGAAGGAGTGGCTTCGTAAGAAGCATTTCAAGGTCCTGGAGTGGCCTAACCAGTCTCCAGATCTCAACCCCATAGAAAATCTTTGGAGGAAGTTGAAAGTCTGTGTTGCCCAGCGAAGGCCCAAAAACATCACTGCTCTAGAGGAGATCTGCATGGAGGAATGGGCCAAAATACCAGCAGCAGTGTGTGAAAACCTTATAAAGACTTACAGAAAACGTTTGACCTCTGTCATTGCCAACAAAGGGCATGTAACAAAGTATTGAGATGACCTTTTGTTATTGACCAAATACTTATTTTCCACCATAATTTGCAAATAATTTCATTAAAAATCAGACAATGTGATTTTCTAGATTTTTTTTTCATTTTGTCTCTGATAGCTGAGGTTTACCTATGATGAAAATTACAGGCCTCTCTCGTCTTTTTAAGTGGGAGAACTTGCACAATTGGTGGCTGACTAAATACTTTTTTGCCCCACTGTATATATATATATATGCGAACACCGGTTGTGTGTTGTCCCATGTTGCAGCAAATAAACCAGTCCAGTGCTCCACCCAACCTGTCTCCGTGAGTTTTATGCAAGAAGCAGGAGAGCTGCGGTGTACCCAAGGTCACACTAGCACTGTTTTTTTTTATTTTGTTCTACATCACAATTGCATGATTTAATGTAGTATTGTTTTTACCTACCATTACGAGTCTCGTTTGGTCTAGTTTCTAACGTACTTCACTGCTTATTAGCGCTACTTGGAAGACGCCATTTAATTCTTACTGCACCCCATTATGTATTAAGGATATTTATGAAAAAAAAGGCAGGTATGTGCTTTATATATATGCCTAATATTTACACTTAACCTGGTTAATTTCGCCAGAAAATTAGAAAGTAGTAGGGTACATGCATGTTGATCAACATTTATTTCATAATTTCTGATTCCCTGGCAAATGACGTAACAGACCATCTGACTTAACGAACAAATCAAACGAACAAATCAAACAAACGAATCGTGATAGTGAATGGAAGTGAAAGAACTGATTCCCGGAAAAGAATAGTTTTGTCCATCCCTAACACACACACACACGCACACACTTTAAGAATTGGATAAATTATTTAGTAAAAAGCAAAATAAACATGTATATTAATAATATACAGATAATAATATCAAATGAAACAGGACCACCAGTGGTTAAAATAGGAGAGAATATTTTGTTTTTATTTGTTGTGAAGCTATAAAACATCGTTGTTGAGTCTTCTTCGTGCTGGTGAAATATTTACATATCTGGTGGACAGTACAGTGTCTGAGATTAAAATTCACAGTTTTCAGGGGGAGGAAAGAGTTGAGGAAAGGAAAACATTTAAAGCAACACCCAAATCACAAAGTGCAATAAATACCTGGTGGGTATATCTGGCGCCACCTATTGGCCGCAGCCACCAGACACACGCGAGGGACTCGACAGGAAGAGAATCACAGGACATCTTCAATTAAGGTTAACCGCGTGTGAGTCATCGACTACGTGTCGACCGGAGAAGTCACGTGACTAAACAAGTTTCTCAGTGGTTTAAAAAACAAAAACACAAACAAATTATATACAAAAAGATATACGATGGCCTACATTCATTTCTGATCGAACATTCCGTCAATCAAGACATATTTTAATTGATCGTAACACATCGCATATATTGCTGATAACGAACGAGATCAACGTTGGAATGGTGCACCTCAAATCAAAGCCTACTTTACGACGCCACTACGACAGAAAAACAAGGAGTAACGCGCAAAGGTGAACCTTTGCATGAGAACGACTAAACGAAAGGTAAAATCAGGTACTTCCGAAGTGATACTTATTCCATATGGTTTACTGATAATCTACACTGTAGCGCGCCCTCTCTCACACACACGAGGCTCTCTTCCCCTTGCGCGCACACACACACACCCAGACCTCTCTCCTCCTCCCACACAAACAACGTTCTCCCCCCCCCTCCACCTGCTCCTCCTCCCTACTCCTTCCGCATGGCCGCTCCACCTGTCACCTGCACTGTCAGATACAGGAAGTGACATCATAAACCTACACACGCTCACTCTCTCTCTCCAGACAGGAAGGGAGACGCTCCTGGGGTCACACGTCGTTCCCTCCCAAACGGACGGCCCCATGCCGGCGTTGCCACGGAAACCGTTCATCTGGAGGACCTGGGTGGAGGTGAGGAGGACCGCCCAGGTCCAGATGGAGCGCTGAACCCGCGCGCTGTGGTGCGGTGCCTCGCTCAAGTCAATACATTAACTCGGGGAATAGAACCGCTGCCGAGCCGGCAAGTAACCTCCTGGAGGAGGCCCGGTGGTTCTGGTCTAGGACGCCCGGCTGACCGGTTCTACGGTACCCCTGTACACCGCTGGCTGCTTCCTCATACAGAGAACTCCTGAAGCTTTCAGCGGTACAGAACCAACCCAAGGTCAGCGAGAGAGAGAGAGAGAGAGAGAGAGAGAGAGAGAGAGAGGGGTTGAGACAGTGAGCGAGAGCAAGAGTGAGAGAACCAACCCAAGGTCAGGACTCTCCTCTGATGCATCATATACCAGCAGGGGGGAAAAAGGGGGAGGGGGACAGACCCTGACATGGTCTATGAGGGTCATCCATTCATCTCCTGGTGGAGCAGTAAATACTGACCTCTCCTTTTACCCGGTGAGCTCTGAGAAGCCAGTTAAGGCGGTAAACCGGCGTGATCTTATTTCCTTCATTTGTTCGAGAGACAACTAATCACTGCTTCCCTCGAGTAACTTATCTCGTATGTGTGTGTGCGAGTGTGTTACAGTGGCTGTATGTGTGTGTGTGTGTGTGCATGCGTGAGTGTGTGTTACAGTGTGTGTGTGTGTGTGTGTGTGTGTGTGTGTTACAGTGTGCACCTCATTTAAGGACAAACAACATTTCATGAGCAGCTGTAACGACAGGCGGTCCTCTTCAGAACCTCAGCACTGATCAAGAAGATCTGGACATGTTCTTCAGAGTACAGCATAGATAGAAGAGTACAACAGTATGAGTAGTAGAGTACCACAGAACCAGTGCTGGAGTAGTACAGTACCACAGTACCAGTACTACTGTAGAAGAGTACCACAGTACTAGGACTAGAGTAGTACAGTACCACAGTAACACTACTACCGAGATCGTACCAGGGTTCTGGTGCATGAGAAACCAAAGGATGTCACCTTCATGTAAGCTGCTGGATTCTGTCAGCGCATCGACTTCCCATTCTCTCCTGATCCAGTCCTATCCAGTCTTGTCAAGACCTGATCCAGTCTCTATCCAGTCCTGATCCAGTCCTAACCAGATCTGATCCAGTCTTATCCAGTCCTTCCTGTCCTAAATAGTATTGCTGGTGTGTTTCAGAGCTGCAACGTCCCCACTATGTAGGTGAGGTGTGTTTCAGAGTACCCCTCTGAAGGTGAGGTGTGTATCAGAGCTCCAACGTCCCAACTATGTAGGTGAGGTGTGTATCAGAGCTCCAACGTCCCCACTTTGTAGGTGAGGTGTGTTTCAGAGTTCCCCTCTGAAGGTGAGGTGTGTTTAAGAGCTCCAACGTCCCCACTATGTAGGTGAGGTGTGTTTCAGAGCTCCAACGTCCCCACTATGTTGGTGAGCTGTGTTTCAGAGCTCCAACGTCCCCACTATGTTGGTGAGCTGTGTTTCAGAGCTCCAACGTCCCCACTTTGTAGGTGAGGTGTGTTTCAGAGCTCCAACGTCCCCACCATGTTGGTGAGGTGTGTATCAGAGCTCCAACGTCCCCACTTTGTAGGTGAGGTGTGTTTCAGAGTTCCCCTCTGAAGGTTAGGTGTGTTTCCAGCCCCTTTAGGTGGGTTGTGCTGTACGTAGGAGGTCCCCTTGTGACGGATCAGTTCCTTGTGGAGGAACCTCCGCCGTGCTCGTACGTGTGTGTGCTTAAAGTCCTGATCCAGCTGGAATGCTAATGAAACATGGGGGAAGCAGCATGAAGGCCCAGCTTCTGGTCCAACCTAAAGCTAGAACTGGACTGGATTCAAACTAAAGCTAGGGAGAGCGTCGGGGGCTCGGAGAGACCTCTGTCAACAGCCTGCAGAGTTGGGTTCCTTGACGTGGCAGCTCGGCCGCTGCCCGGTTCTCCTGGTCCGGCTCGAGGGAGGTGGGGGGTTCCTCACACGTCATGGGAGGGGAGGTCAGGGATGGAGCTCCTTGCTCTGGTGAGGAACGCCATCTTATCTCTGAGGAGAGAACACCCATCAGAACAACTGATGGCTTCTGTAACACTAGCAGATACAGCTGTTAGCTTCTGTAACACTAGCAGATACAGCTGTTAGCTTCTGTAACACTACCAGATATAGCTACTGTTAGCTTCTGTAACACTACCAGATATAGCTACTGTTAGCTTCTGTAACACTAGCAGATACAGCTGTTAGCTTCTGTAACACTGCCAGATATAGCTACTGTTACCTTCCGTAACACTACCAGATATAGCTACTGTTAGCTTCTGTAATGCTACCAGATTTAGCTTCTGGATACTGTTAGCCTCTGTAACACTAAGATATAACAACTAAGTACTTCTAGTAGCTTCTGTAACATTAACTACTGGGTAAAGTTAGCTTCTTTAACTCTCCCAGATACAGCTACCGAGTATTGTTAGCTTCTGCAACATTAAAAGACAGGTTAGGTTTTAGGTTTGGTTCTGTGTTTAATAACCAAAGGTCCTCAACAGCAAGGGGCAGGTCCTACCTGAAGTTCTGGACCTCAGGGACCTCCTGACGACTGGTCATCTTGTGGACGTCTTTAGCTGCTGCCTTCATCATCTGCTCCACCCTGTGCTCCTGCTGCTGCTCCTCCTGGGTCTGGGAGGAGGACAGAGGAGGAGAAAGGAGGGGAGGGGAACGAGAAGGGGGAAAGAAGGAGGCGGTGAGGTGGAGAGAGTGATGAGGAATTTGTTAAGTAACAGATTTGTGTATTCATTGATTATTATTCAAGTGATTCACTCTCACTCATTACTCATTGGATCACTAATTTGATCACTAATTGGATCACTAATTGAATCACTAATTGGATCACTAATTGAATCACTATTTGGATCACTATTGGGATCACTAATTGGATCACTAATTGGATCACTAATTGGATCACTAATTGCCTGTTGATGTATGAATGGACTGGTCCATTGATTTGCCTCAGAGCCTGCAGGTCAGAGCCGGTCTGGTCCGGCCTGAGGCGCCCACCTGTCTCTCGGCCCGCCGCAGCAGCTGTCTGAACCTCTGGTCCTGCTGCACCCAGAGGGGCAGCTCCCGGCGGCCCTCCTGCCGGGCCTTCTCCATCTGCTCCTTCAGCTCCCGGAGGACCAGCAGCTCCTGGTCCAGCCGGGCCTGGCGCGTCCTGGACACCTGCAGGTCCATCTCCAGGTCCATGGAGGTCCGCAGCAGACCGTCCAGGGTCTTACCGGCCACTACGGGCTGGCGGACGGACGGGATGTTACCACTGAGTGCTGTCGTGTAACGTCTAACCTTACTCACTATAACTACTGAATACTGTTATACAGCATCTAACCTTACCCAGGTACAACTACCAGATACAACTACTGAGTAATGTCAGCTTCTGTAACACCACCAGGTATAACTACTGAGTACTGCAGTAGGTAACACGACCAGGTATAAGTACTAAGTTCTGCAGTAGGTAGCACTACCAGGTATAAGTACTGAGTACTGCAGTAGGTAACACGACCAGATATAACTACTGAGTACTGCAGTAGGTAACACTACCAAGTATAAGTACTGAGTACTGCAGTAGGTAACACCACCAGGTATAACTACTGAGTACTGCAGTAGGTAACACTACCAGGTATAAGTACTGAGTACTGCAGTAGGTAACACCACCAGGTATAACTACTGAGTACTGCAGTAGGTAAGACTACCAGGTATAAGTACTGAGTACTGCAGTAGGTAACACCACCAGGTATAACTACTGAGTACTGCAGTAGGTAACACTACCAGGTATAAGTACTGAGTACTGCAGTAGGTAACACCACCAGGTATAACTACTGAGTACTGCAGTAGGTAAGACTACCAGGTATAAGTACTGAGTACTGCAGTAGGTAACACCACCAGGTATAACTACTGAGTACTGCAGTAGGTAACACTACCAGGTATAAGTACTGAGTACTGCAGTAGGTATCACTACCAGGTATAACTACTGAGTACTGCAGTAGGTAACACCACCAGGTATAAGGACTGAGTACTGCAGTAGGTATCACTACCAGGTATAAGTACTGAGTACTGCAGTAGGTAACACAACCAGGTATAACTACTGAGTACTGCAGTAGGTAACACGACCAGGTATAAGTACTGAGTACTGCAGTAGGTAACACTACCAGGTATAAGTACTGAGTACTGCAGTAGGTAACACTACCAGGTATAAGTACTGAGTACTGCAGTAGGTAGCACTACCAGGTATAAGTACTGAGTACTGCAGTAGGTAGCACTACCAGGTATAAGTACTGAGTACTGCAGTAGGTAGCACTACCAGGTATAAGTACTGAGTACTGCAGTAGGTAGCACTACCAGGTATAAGTACTGAGTACTGCAGTAGGTAGCACGACCAGGTATAAATACTGAGTTATGTTAGCTGCAGTGGGTAACACTGCAGGATGTATGAAGGGCTCACATTATATGACAGTGTGTAAGAGGAGCACCACAGCATAGAGGTTTCTTTTTGGCAAGTCATCAGATCCGGGCAATAAAGGACGTCTTTGTGAGTCGTACTACGCAGGCCCTAAGAATACACTCGACGAATGGATGCTTAACCTCGAGGGAGCAGAGAGCTCATCAAACATTCAGCAGCTCATGGAATATTAACGCTCGCTTTCTCAGGAAGGAACATGTGACCACCGCTCGCTTTCCCTCGTCCACTCGCTCAGAGACTGCTCTTTCCTCTGGCCCCTTTCTCCCTTTCTCTTTCAGACATTCAGAGATTATCTACAATTAGAGGGCTATAGCAGCAGGGCAGACAGGTAGACAGCCAAACAGACAGGTAGATAGACAGACAGACAGACAGATAGACAGGTAGATAGACAGACAGGCTGACAGGCAGAGACAGACAGACAAGCAGACAACCAGATAGAAAGACAGACAGTCAAACAGGCAGACAGACAGACAGTCAAACAGGTAGACAGACAGGTAGAGAGATAGGTCGAGAGGCAGATAGACAGTACCTTCTTGACCCTCATGCTTCTTCGTTCAGAAGCGTTCCTGACGAACGGAGACTTCTTGGAGAGAGTGGAGCTGTCGCTGTCACTACGGTTGATCTGGGGACAGAAATATACATTTAATATACACATAATATATAATATATATAGAGAGAAACAGAGAGAAATATGCAGTACATTCAATTACAGAGATTGTGCTTGACGTGTGTGTGTAAGGCTTAAGCATATGTTGTGAAGGCATATGTGTGTGTGTTTGTGTGCATATGTTGTGCATGCATATGTGTGCGTGTGCATGTGCATATTGGGGGCCAGTGTGTGTGTGTGTGTGTATGTGTGTGTTACCCTGCAGATGTAGTGGCTCTGGGGTCCCGGGGAGAAGGTCTTGGACCTGATGACGGTGTTGCCCCTGATGAAGGACTGCTGGACCATGTGACCCACCCCTCGGCCGGGGTCTGGGGGCCGCTGCTTGGGCCGCACCGACGCCCCCCCGGTACTGGTCTCCTTGTTCACCTGGATCAGTAAACACACCTGGATCAGTAAACACACCTGTACCATTAAACACACCTGGATCAGTAAACACACCTGGATCAGTAAACACCTATATCACCGGTATCATTCAACACACCTGGATCATTAAACACACCTGTATCATTCAACACACCTGGATCAGTAAACACACCTGTACCAGTTAACACACCTGTACCAGTTAACACACCTGGATCAGTAAACACACCTGGATCAGTAAACACACCTGTACCAGTTAACACACCTGTACCAGTTAACACACCTGGATCATTAAACACACCTGTATCAGTAAACACACCTGGATCAGTAAACACACCTGTATCATTAAACACACCTGTATCATTAAACACACCTGGATCATTAAACACACCTGTACCAGTAAACACACCTGTACCAGTTAACACCCTGTATCATTAAACACACCTGTATCAACAGTTTCATTAAACACACCACTATCAGTGAACACACCTGTAGTATTAAACACACCTGTATAACCTATATCAGTAAGTACACCTGTATCATTAAACACACCTGTATTATCTAACACAATTCACTGTACTGGTATTGTACTGGTATTGTATTGGTGCAGTTCTGTTTACCCTCTCTTTGATGGGGGTGGTGGTGGTGGTTCTCGGCATCTGCTGATCTTCATCATGCACCTCTTCCTCTGCTGCCCAGTGGCTGCTCTCTGGGTGTAACTCCTCCCCTTCCTCGGGAGGCCCCGCCCCTACGCTGTTGCGCTCGGCGCTGTTAGACATGGCCGCTTGCTGTCCATCGAGCCTGTCGTAAAACACAGTTAGTGAGGAACACTGGATATTACTAGTGCAGATATTTGGACAGGTTGGTTGGGTTCCAGTTAAGGTACAATACATCTAATACGTGGGGTTTTGAGTCATCCTATTGGCCCAGTGTGATAAACAATGCGTGAATGATACGACAAAGAGCTAATATCTGACCAATCGGCTTCTTCTGACGCTTCTTCTGCGGCTGGTTCCGGGGCTTGTTCTGCTGCAGGGGCCTTCCCCACCTGGAACACGGCCGACAACTTTATGGATACTAAACCTCTTAACAACAGCTGGTGTTCAACAACAAATGAGGCATAAATGAAACATTCACTAGGTCTACAACACTGGATATAGATAACCTTCACTCGGTCTAAAAAATAATACACATATATATCCAGTGTGGATTTATACAAGATTCACTATGTCTGAAACACTGGATGTATATAATCCTCACTAGGTCTATAACACATGATCTCCGTACCTGAGGGGTGAGCTCCGTGACGTCAGCGTGGCTCAGCAGGTTGAACCATCTGCTGCTCCTCTTCTCACTGCACCTCTCCTCCGCCAGACTCACCTGGGCTCCCGCCTGCACGAGGAGGAGGAGGAGGAGGAGGAGGAGGAGATGTGATGGGACAATGAGAGGAAGAGGGGAAGAGGGGGGGAGCAGACACGAGGAGGAGATAATATGATGATTGGACAGGAGGAGAGAAGGAGGTGAAGAGGGTGTGCAACGAGGGTCGAGGAAATCAAAAATAATTGTTGACATCTACAAAGTATTATGGATGGCAGGAGGTTGTCAGAAAAGAACAGGAAGTGGTCAGAGCAGAAGAGGAAGTGGTCAGAGCAGGAGGAGGTCAGAACCTACCAGGCAGCTCTCCCGACCCGAGCTGCTGGTGTGGCAGACGTCCACGCGCAGAGTCTTCTGCCGCAGTGCATTGTGGGACATGCTGAGGCCGAAGACCTCATTGACCTCCAGGCTGGGCTTGGGGGGGAAGGCACGCGTCCGGAACAGGCAGCGGGCGTTCTCCGAGCACGGCAGCACCACCACACGCACGTACCTGGAGAACACGTTAGAGGTTAGAGGACGGGAGGGTTCCTGGAGAACACGGTTAGAGGTTAGAGGACGGGAGGGTTCCTGGAGAACACGTTAGAGGTTAGAGGATGGGAGGGTTCCTGGAGAACATGGTTAGAGGTTAGAGGACGGGAGGGTTCCTGGAGAACACGTTAGAGGTTAGAGGATGGGAGGGTTCCTGGAGAACACGGTTAGAAGTTAGAGGATGGGAGGGTTCCTGGAGAACACGTTAGAGGATGGGAGGGTTCCTGGAGAACACAGGGCACAGGGGTTAGGATCCCTCAAGGGTCCAGCCAGAACCAGACAGGGCTGCAGACCCAGTCCACTGATGCCCTGGGTTCTGGTTCCTCCTGAGCTTGACCATGGCAACGTGGTGTACCTTCATGTGGTTCTGGTGTGTTGTCGGTGACCATAGCAACACGGTGCCTTCATGTGGTTCTGGTGTGTTGTAGCGTGACCATGGCAACACGGTGACTTCATGTGGTTCTGGTGTGTGGTGTAGCGTGACCATGGCAACACGGTGCCTTCATGTGGTGCTGGTGTGTGACCATAGCAACATGGTGCCTTCATGTGATCCTGGTGTGGGTTGTAGCGTGACCATGGCAACATGGTGAAGGCATGTGATCCTGGTGTGTGTTGTAGCGTGACCATAGCAACATGGTGACCTCATGCGGTCCTGGTGTTTGGTGGTGTGACCTTAGCAACATGTGGTTGCTATGTTCATGTGGTGCTGGTGTGTGGAGCCTACATGTGGTGGTCCTCCGGCAGACAGAGGGCGCTGCAGTTGGCAAGCTGCAGCACGGCCACGCTGAAGCGCTGGTCCTGGTAGCGCAGGCCCAGTTGGACCTGAGCACAGCCCAGGGACGAGGCCTCATCGTCGGGGAGCAGGGAGGACGGCTGCTGCCCGGGCCTGGAGGAACCACAGAGGAGGTCCAGACACACAGGAAGTCAGAGGAGATATACAGGAAGTAGGATCGGACACACAGGAAGTCAGACAGGACACACAGGAAGTCAGGCAAGACACACAGTAAGTCAGAAAAGACACGCAGGAAGTAGGACAAGACACACAGGAAGTAGGACAAGACACACAGGAAGTAGGACCAGACACACAGGAAGGAGGACCAGATACACAGGAAGGAGGACCAGATACACAGGACGTCGGACAAGGCACATGGGGTCAGACAAGCACAGATACACACTTTGAAACAAACCACACACACAGTACCTGCGTTCTGATGGTTCATACACTCCACTGTCCCCGGCCACTGATTCGTCAGACACGGCAGAGGACACGCCTACATTATTAGACCCCGCCCCTGAGGCCCTGAGGGGAGGGGCAGATTCTGGAAAGAGAGAGAGAGCGAGAGAGAGAGAGAGAGAGAGAGGGGGGAAAAAACAAAATAAGCAGAACAAACGATGAGTAAGGAGGATATGGAGGGTAAAGGACGAGACATGCAGTCTAAAACTGAACTCAGGTTCAAAAATAAGACGTAAATAGAACAGTGTTTCAAAGAGAGTACATAATGTATCAAGCACGCTTCCACACAAGGTCATATAGAGGTCAGGGGGGTAGGGTGTCCACTATCCACTTGACACCGTCTGGCTGCTATGACAACCCCCCCCCCACTCCCACCCATACACACACACTCACACACTCACAACCTCACATTGAACCATTTTCATTCAAGTACTCAGTTCAGAGATCAGGTTCTAAATCCAAAGTTCAGGTTCTAAGTTCAGAGTTCTAAATTCCCGTTCCAGGTTCAGAGTTCTAAGTGCTATGTTTGCATCGCCATAGAAACATCGCCTGTTTCTAAGGAAACAAAGTGTGTGTGTGTGTAGGGGAGGTGTCACCATTTGGACGACTCAGTGATAATCCCTCTTCAATAACAATACTTATGGTAACACACACACACACACACACACACACACACGCACACGCACACGCACACACACACACACCTGAGAGAGATTAACTGAAATTACAGAGCTGTAGCAAACAGGTAGATAGACAGACAGAGAGACAGACAGGTAGACAGACATACAGACGGACAGAAAGGTAGACAGAGAGACAGACAGGCAATCTACCTCTTAGTTCTCCTCCCTGCGGGATGGTCTCCCTCAGGTCCTCCTCCTCCTCCTCTCCTCCAGCACCTCCTCCGTGCTCCTGCGCTCCTCCTCCCCCCTCCTCCTCCTCCTCCTCCTCCCCCGGGGTGAGGAAGGAGGCGGCGGCCAGCGGGGAGCACGGGGGGGAGAGGGAGGAGAGGGAGGAGCGGGGGGACAGGGAGCTGACCGACGGCGGCGTCTCCGTCAGCCTCAGCGCCTGTAACCGCGACGACCCCGCCTCCGGGGACCCCTCGGGGTTAGGCCCCGCCCCCGGCCCGGCCCCGCTCACCACCTCGTGCTCGTGGATGGTGGTGATGGCCATGGAGGGCCGGAACCCCCCACCCAGCAGCAGCTCCAGCTTGTTCTGCAGGTCGGGGTCCATGTCGGGGGGCCGCTCCAGGTACAGGTCGCTGAAGCTCAGCGAGGAGGTGGAGCCCAGCGACGAGGTGGTCGCCAGGGAGCCCCGGCTGCTGCCCGACGAGCAGGACAGCGTGCTGGCCGACAGGCTGGGGGTCAGAGGTCAAAGGTCAGGAGGAGGGGGGAAGGGGTTAGGCGACAGGCTGGGGGTCGGAGGTCAGATGTTTTGAAGCATGCGGAGGTCAAAGGTCAGCTGTTAAGACAGGCTGGGGGTCAGAGGTCAAAGGTCAGGAGGAGGGGGGCAGGTGTTAGGAGGCAGGCTGGGGGGAAGGGGTTAGGCGACAGGCTGGGGGTCCGAGGTCAGATGTTTTGAAGCATGCGGAGGTCAAAGGTCAGATGTTAAGTCAGGCTGGGGGTCAGAGGTCAGATGTTTTGAAGCATGCGGAGGTCAAAGGTCAGCTGTTAAGACAGGCTGGGGGTCAGAGGTCAGATGTTTTGAGACAAGCGGAGGTCAAAGGTCAGCTGTTAAGTCAGGCTGGGGGTCAGAGGTCAGATGTTTTGAAGCATGCGGAGGTCAAAGGTCAGCTGTTAAGACAGGCTGGGGGTCAGAGGTCAGATGTTTTGAAGCATGCGGAGGTCAAAGGTCAGCTGTTAAGTCAGGCTGGGGGTCAGAGGTCAGATGTTTTGAAGCATGCGGAGGTCAAAGGTCAGCTGTTAAGACAGGCTGGGGGTCAGAGGTCAGATGTTTTGAAGCATGCGGAGGTCAAAGTTCAGCTGTTAAGACAGGCTGGGGGTCCGAGGTCAGATGTTTTGAAGCATGCGGAGGTCAAAGGTCAGCTGTTAAGACAGGCTGGGGGTCAGAGGTCAGATGTTTTGAAGCATACGGAGGTCAAAGGTCAGCTGTTAAGACAGGCTGGGGGTTAGAGGTCAGATGTTTTGAGACAAGCGGAGGTCAAAGGTCAGCTGTTAAGTCAGGCTGGGGGTCCGAGGTCAGATGTTTTGAAGCATGCGGAGGTCAAAGGTCAGCTGTTAAGACAGGCTGGGGGTCGGAGGTCAGATGTTTTGAAGCATGCGGAGGTCAAAGGTCAGCTGTTAGACAGGCTGGGGGTCAGATGTGGTGTCCGAGGAGTCAGCGCTGACTGTAGGAACTGATCAGGATAAGGAACGGCGGCCGGGGTCGGCCCCACAGAGCCAACAGTGTTTCCTCGGCTAGTCAAACAGCTTTACTCATGTATGACAACAGTGCCACCTATTAAGATAATCACTGTGATCATATGTCAACTCAAGCTTCAGCATGACCGCATCTCTACGAACAAGACCGACTGGTCGCGCAAATATTTACACACACTCTAAGGCAAGCGTACATTTGGAGGTGAGTGTGTGTGTGTGGTTTTTTCGTGCACTTCTGGAGCTATGTAACTGTGTAGGCACTTTTTGAGGCTGCGCATGTGTGCTAGACCTTTTGTGCTATGTGTGCTTTGTGTCTGTGTGTGTGTCTGCGTGCACGTCTGTGTTTGTTTGTCTGTGTTTGCGTGTTCGTGCATTTGTGTTTGAGCGTGCGCGTTTGTGTGCTCGTGCGCGTGAGTGTGTGCGTACCTCTTCAGCTGGGTGTGTAGCGAGGCGGCCAGGCGGACAGACGACTCCAGGTCCCGGACCAGCTTGTTCCTCTTACAGTGGAGACGCAGTCTGCACACAGAACCACAAGGAACATGAGGAGGAGAAGGAGGAGGAGGAGGAGGAGGAGGAGGAGACAGAGGAAGAGTAGGAGGAGACAGAGGAAGAGGAGGATGGGGAGGAGGAGGAGGAGGAGACAGAGGAGGAGGAGTAGGAGGAGGAGACAGAGGAAGAGTAGGAGGAGACAGAGGAGGAGGAGGAGGAGGAGGAGACAGAGGAAGAGTAGGAGGAGACAGAGGAGGAAGAGGAGACAGAGGAGGAGGAGGAGGAAGAAGAGGAGACAGAGGAGGAGGAGGAGACAGAGGAAGAGTAGGAGGAGGGGGAGGAGGAGGAGAAAGAGGAAAAGGAGGTGGAGGAGGGAGAGGAGGGTAAGAGACTGTTTGGGCAGCAGTGGGTGGGGGTAGGGTGGAGGTGGAGGTGATGGTGTCTCACCTCTCGGTCGGGGCCTTGCTCTGGGTGTGAGTTAGGGTGGAGGTGACGGAGGCGATGGTGTCTCACCTCTCGGTCAGGGCCTTGCTCTGGGTGTGAGTTAGGGTTGAGGTGACGGAGGTGATGGTGTCTCACCTCTCGGTCAGGGCCTTGCTCTGGGTGTGAGTTAGGGTTGAGGTGACGGAGGTGATGGTGTCTCACCTCTCGGTCAGGGCCTTGCTCTGGGTGTGAGTTAGGGTGGAGGTGACGGAGGTGATGGTGTCTCACCTCTCGGTCAGGGCCTTGCTCTGGGTGTGTGTTAGGGTGGAGGTGACGGAGGCGACGGTGTCTCACCTCTCGGTCAGGGCCTTGCTCTGGTTGTGTGTTAGGGTGGAGGTGACGGAGGCGATGGTGTCTCACCTCTCGGTCAGGGCCTTGCTCTGGGTGTGTGTTAGGGTGGAGGTGACGGAGGTGACGGTGTCTCACCTCTCGGTCAGGGCCTTGCTCTGGGTGTGTGTTAGGGTGGAGGTGACGGAGGTGACGGTGTCTCACCTCTCGGTCAGGGCCTTGCTCTGGGTGTGTGTTAGGGTGGCGGTGACGGAGGTGACGGTGTCTCACCTCTCGGTCAGGGCCTTGCTCTGAATGTGTGTTAGGGTGGAGGTGACGGAGGCGATGGTGTCTCACCTCTCGGTCAGGGCCTTGCTCTGAATGTGTGTTAGGGTGGAGGTGACGGAGGCGATGGTGTCTCACCTCTCGGTCAGGGCCTTGCTCTGGGTGTGTGTTAGGGTGGAGGTGACGGAGGCGACGGTGTCTCACCTCTCGGTCAGGGCCTTGCTCTGGGTGTGTGTTAGGGTTGAGGTGACGGAGGTGATGGAGGTGGTCTCACCACTCGGTCAGGGCCTTGCTCTGGGTGTGTGTTAGGGTGGAGGTGACGGAGGCGATGGTGTCTCACCTCTCGGTCAGGGCCTTGCTCTGGGTGTGTGTTAGGGTGGAGGTGACGGAGGTGATGGAGGTGGTCTCACCTCTCGGTCAGGGCCTTGCTCTGGGTGTGAGTTAGGGTGGAGGTGACGGAGGTGATGGTGTCTCACCTCTCGGTCAGGGCCTTGCTCTGGGTGTGTGTTAGGGTGGAGGTGACGGAGGTGATGGAGGTGGTCTCACCTCTCGGTCAGGGCCTTGCTCTGAATGTGTGTTAGGGTGGAGGTGACGGAGGCGATGGTGTCTCACCTCTCGGTCAGGGCCTTGCTCTGGGTGTGTGTTAGGGTGGAGGTGACGGAGGCGACGGTGTCTCACCTCTCGGTCAGGGCCTTGCTCTGGGTGTGTGTTAGGGTGGAGGTGACGGAGGTGACGGTGTCTCACCTCTCGGTCAGGGCCTTGCTCTGGGTGTGCCGTGCGGCCTGCAGGTCGGTCTCCAGGCGTTTCTTCTGGCTCTCGATGCGCTGGGCGTCGCTGGGCTGCAGGTGGCGCGGCGGGCGGGCGTAGCTCAGCTCCTTCAGAAGCTCCTCCTTCTCGTTGATGAGGATCAGGCGGTCGCGCTCCGGGTCCAGCAGGCCGGGCCACGCCTCGCTGTCCAGACGCGCGATCTGCACCTCGATGCCGGAGATCCTGCAGGAGGAGTCATACTGGTCACACTGGCGCCTCCACCCTCACACCGTCTACCCACTGCGCCGACCGTCAGCCACGCCCTCCGCCGTCCGCTGACGGACGGCGGAGGGCGTAGCTGACGGACGGCGCAGTGGTCTCTGCAGAGGCATCCGTCAGCCAAGCCCGAGCGTACGCGACCTGATTGGATGACGGATTCCGTCGCTGCCTGAAAAGTTGAACGTTTTTCAACTTTCTCGACGGAGCCGGCGGGTCCAACGGAACGGACGGATCCACAATGCATTGCTGCTCCGCCCCGTTCAACGTCAATGGGATCCGTCCGTTGACGGATGCAGTGGGCAAGAGGGGTTACTCCCACTAACGAGGGGGACGTAACAAACAATAACGAGTCGGAGCTAACGAGGTGGAGCTAACTGACACTAACGAGGAGGAGCTAACTAACACTAACGAGGGTGAGTTAACGAACTCTAACGAGTCGGAGCTAACGAGCACGGACTGACCCATCAGTAGACAGGTGTGTTTAAAATGCTGCTCGTTTAGGAGGAACGCAGGGAATGAGGTGAATGAGGATGTGAACAACGAGGAGGTGAGCAAGGAGAGGAATGAGGAAGTGAATGAGTAAATGAGGAGGTGCCGTACCTCCTCTTGGCCTCCTCATATTTGAGACTCAGGCGAACCTTCTCGGCCAGCTGGTTGTTAGTGCTGCTGCCCACCTGAGAACACACACACACACACACACACACAAACACTTAAATACATACTAATGACGAAAGGAAACTGAAAAATGTTTTCTCTAAGGGGACAACTAATGCACACACACTTCTTTACACACTTGGAGCACAGATACACACTTAGATATACACTAATATACACATGCCCACAATTAGATATGTACTACATACATAGATATGTACTACATAGATAGATACATAGTACATATACAAAGATACATATAGATTTGTACTACATCCATATACATAGATATGTACTACATCAATAGATATGTACTACATCCATAGATACATAGTACATATACAAAGATACATATAAATAGATATGTTCTACATCAATAGATATGTACTACATCCATAGATACATAGTACATATACAAAGATACATATAGATTTGTACTACATCCATATACATAGATATGTTCTACATCAATAGATATGTACTACATCCATAGATACATAGTACATATACAAAGATACATATACATAGATATGTTCTACATCAATAGATATGTACTACATCCATAGACACATAGTACATATACAAAGATACATATACATAGATATGTTCTACATCAATAGATATGTACTACAACCATAGATACATAGTACATATACAAAGATACATATACATAGATATTTTCTACATCCATAGATATGTACTACATCCATAGATACATAGTACATATACAAAGATTTATATTCATAGTTTTGTACGACATCCATATACATAGATATTTTCTCCATCCATAGACACATACCTAGTCGAGAGCACCCAGACCTCCACACATTAGGCCGAATATTAAAAGGGATCAGAGACCCCAGCCACACATTATCAGATTACCCCCGTCAGGGATTATGCGGGATTACGGCGGATGTGCTGACCTCCGCGGGGATGTCTGTCTGCGAGCCGGCCTCGGAGTAGAGGCGGGGCAGGGACAGCTCCGAGGGCCCCAGCGACAGACTGCTGCCCCACAGCTCCTGCTCCGAGCCAGAGTCCAGCGGGAAGCCGTCCTTCAACACCGCCAGTTTCTGGAGAGGAGACGCACGTCAGCTCACTGTCCAACCCCTACCCGACTCTGTACTGTCCAACCCCTACCCGACTCTGTACTGTCCAACCCCTACCCGACTCTGTACTGTCTAACCCCTACCCGACTCTGTACTGTCTAACCCCTACCCGACTCTGTACTGTCTAACCCCTACCCGACTCTGTTCTGTCCAACCCCTACCCGGCTCTGTACTGTCCAACCCCTACCCGACTCTGTACTGTCCAACCCCTACCCGTCTCTGTACTGTCTAACCCCTACCCGTCTCTGTACTGCCTAACCCCTACCTGCTCCTTAATGACCTGTCTCTGTATTGTCTCACCCCTACCTGCTCCTTAATTACCTGTCTCTGTACTGTCTAACCCCTACCTGCTCCTTGATGACCTGTCTCTGTACTGTCTAATCCCTACCTGCTCCTTAATGACCTGTCTCTGTACTGTCTAATCCCTACCTGCTCCTTAATGACCTGTCTCTGTACTGTCTAACCCCTACCTGCTCCTTAATGACCTGTCTCTGTACTGTCTAACCCCTACCTGCTCCTTGATGACCTGTCTCTGTACTGTCTAACCCCTACCTGCTCCTTAATGACCTGTCTCTGTACTGTCTAACCCCTACCTGCTCCTTAATGACCTGTATATGAACTGTTAACCCCTCCCTGCTCCTTAATGACCTGTCTCTGTACTGTCTAACCCCTACCTGCTCCTCAATGTCCTGTCTCTGGATTCACCATCTAAGTAACAGTTACAGTAACCAGTGTTTGACCATAGATGGCGCTGTCCCTTCAGTCTGTATTCCTCTTTAACCCTCTCTAGAGTGGCCGCATGCTATAAACTTTCAAAATAAAAGACCTACAGGGTGTTTAAAGACCTCCAAGATTATCTGTTATCACACATACACACTGCAACACAAATTCCTCCACACACAGACACAAATCAACACAGACAGACACCAACACAAATCAACACACACATACACACAAATCAACACAGACAGGCACCAACACAAATCAACACACACGCATACACACAAATCAACACAGACAGACACCAACACAAATCAACAAAGACCCCGACACAAATTCCCACAAAATCAGCTGTCAACTGCAGCCGGGGAGAAGTGTGACCGAGAGCGTGGGGGGAGGGAGAGAGAGGGAGGGAGAGAGGGGGAGGGAGAGAGCGCGGTAGAGAGAGGTAGAGAGTGTATGTGTTGCCGACCTGTATGAGGGCTTGCTTCTCCTTCTCCCCAGAGGAGATGGCGTCCCTCAGGGAGTGCACCTCCTTCATGATGGCCTGAGCCTCCTGGGGCTGGTAGCCCTGGGGACAGCTGGACACCTTCAGGTCGATCCTGGAGGAGAACCACATTAGTACTGGTACTAGTTCTACTACTGATACTAGTACTCCTCATACTGACTAGTGGCCCTGAGGATGAACAACACCCACCCTTTCAGAGTCTCGAATCCCTGCTGTTTAAACTGCAGCTCCTGCTTCATAGACGACAGGTCTCTCTTCAACCGGTTCACCTGAGATAGAGAGCAGGGGGGAGGGGGAGAGGGAGAGAGAGAGAGAGGGAGGGAGGGAGAGAGGAAGAGAGACAGAGACAGAGAGGGAGAGAGAAAGGGAGGAAGGGGGAGAGAGAGAGGGAGAGAGAGAGGGGGAGAGACACAGAGAAAGGGAGGGAGACGAGAGTGAGAGACAAAGACAGAGACAGAAAGAGAGAGAGAGGGAGGAAGGGGGAGAGAGAGAGACACAGAGAGAGGTAAACAGACACAGACATAGAGAGAGAATGTTAACGTGTGCTGCCCGATACAGCAGTATGGATTGTTACCCAGTATTGGTGATTGGTTCTTATATGTTGATCATCTCTCACCCTGCTCTTAGCTGTGATGATCTCCGCCTTCAGGATCTCTGGATCGTAGCGGCTGGACGAGGACGAGCGAGAGTTCACTACAGAGAGAGACAACAGATAGCATTAGTTCACTACAGAGAGAGAGAGAGAGACAACAGATAGCATTAGTTCACTACAGAGAGAGAGAGACAACAGATAGCATTAGTTCACTACAGAGAGAGACAACAGATAACCTTAGTTCACTACAAAGAGAGACAACAGATAGCATTAGTTCACTACAGAGAGAGACAACAGATAACCTTAGTTCACTACAGAGAGAGACAACCGATAACCTTAGTTCACTACAGAGAGAGAGAGAGAGACAACAGATAGCATTAGTTCACTACAGAGAGAGAGAGACAACAGATAGCATTAGTTCACTACAGAGAGAGACAACAGATAACCTTAGTTCACTACAGAGAGAGAGAGACAACAGATAGCATTAGTTCACTACAGAGAGAGACAACAGATAGCATTAGTTCACTACAGAGAGAGACAACCGATAACCTTAGTTCACTACAGAGAGAGACAACAGATAGCATTAGTTCACTACAGAGAGAGAGAGAGAGACAACAGATAGCATTAGTTCATTACAGAGAGAGAGAGAGAGAGAGAGAGAGAGACAACAGATAGCATTAGTTCACTACAGAGAGAGAGAGAGACATCAGTTAACCTTAGTTCACTACAGAGAGAGAGAGACAACAGATAGCATTAGTTCACTACAGAGAGAGAGAGACAACAGATAGCATTAGTTCATTACAGAGAGAGAGACAACAGATAGCATTAGTTCACTACAGAGAGAGAGAGACAACAGATAGCATTAGTTCATTACAGAGAGAGAGACAACAGATAGCATTAGTTCACTACAGAGAGAGAGAGACAACAGATAGCATTAGTTCATTACAGAGAGAGAGACAACAGATAGCATTAGTTCATTACAGAGAGAGAGACAACAGATAGCATTAGTTCATTACAGAGAGAGAGAGAGACATCAGTTAACCTTAGTTCACTACAGAGAGAGAGAGACAACAGATAGCATTAGTTCACTACAGAGAGAGACAACAGATAACCTTAGTTCACTACAGAGAGAGAGAGACAACAGATAGCATTAGTTCACTACAGAGAGAGAGAGACAACAGATAGCATTAGTTCATTACAGAGAGAGAGACAACAGATAGCATTAGTTCACTACAGAGAGAGAGAGACAACAGATAGCATTAGTTCATTACAGAGAGAGAGACAACAGATAGCATTAGTTCACTACAGAGAGAGAGAGACAACAGATAACCTTAATTACTACAGAGAGAGGCAAAAGAAAGCCTGAGTCATTCTTAATTTGTCTCCATGAAACGACTGTGTGTGTGTGTGTGTGTGTGTGTGTGTGTGTGTGTGTGTGTGTGTGTGTGTGTGTGTGTGTGTGTGTGTGTGTGTGTGTGTGTGTGTGTGTGTGTGTGTGTGTGTGCGTGCGTGCGTCTCCTTACAGCTGGTCTGCGAGGTGCTCTTGTTCCTCCAGGTGTCGTGGAGGAGCTGGTACTCCTGCTGGGCGAGGAGGAGCCGCTGCTCCTTCACCTGGTAGATCTCCTCCTGGGCGCTGATGGCGTGGTGCGCCACCTCCAGGTACTCCCTCAGCATCACCTCCTGCTCCTGCTGCCACTGGGCCCGCGGGTCCTCCAGCTGGGTGCTCTCTGGGGGAGGAGGAGAGGGAGGAGGAGAGGGAGGAGGAGAGGGAGGAGGAGGGGGAGACAGGGAGGAGGAGAGGGAGGAGGAGAGGGAGGAGGAGGGGGGGACAGGGAGGAGGAGAGGGAGGAGGAGAGGGAGGAGGAGGGGGGACAGGGAGGAGGAAAGGGAGGAGGGGGGGGCAGGGAGGAGGAGAGGGAGGAGGAGAGGGAGGAGGAGGGGGAGGAGGAGAGGGAGGAGGAGGGGGGGCAGGGAGGAGGAGAGGGAGGAGGAGAGGGAGGAGGAGGGGGGGACAGGGAGGAGGAGAGGGAGTAGGAGAGGGAGGAGGAGGGGGGACAGGGAGGAGGAAAGGGAGGAGGGGGGGGGCAGGGAGGAGGAGAGGGAGGAGGAGGGGGAGGAGGAGGGGGAGGAGGAGAGGGAGGAGGAGGGGGGGCAGGGAGGAGGAGAGGGAGGAGGAGAGGGAGGAGGAGAGGGAGGAGGAGAGGGGGACAGGGAGTAGGAGAGGGAGGAGGAGAGGGAGGAGGAGGGGGGGACAGGGAGGAGGAGAGGGAGGAGGAGAGGGAGGAGGAGGGGGGGGGGACAGGGAGGAGGAGGGGGGACAGGGAGGAGGAGAGGGAGGAGGAGGGGGGGACAGGGAGGAGGAGAGGGAGGAGGAGGGGGGACAGGGAGGAGGAGAGGGAGGAGGAGGGGGAGGAGGAGAGGGAGGAGGGGAGGGAGGAGGAGAGGGGGACAGGGAGGAGGAGGGGAGGATGAGTAACATGTCATTACTGGTGTTGTTGTCATGGTTACATGTACTTACTGGTGTTGTCGTCATGGTTACATGTACTTACTGGTGTTGTTGTCATGGTTACATGTACTTACTGGTGTTGTCATCATGGTAACATGTACTTACTGGTGTTGTCGTCATGGTAACATGTACTTACTGGTGTTGTGGTCGTCATGGTAACATGTACTTACTGGTGTTGTGGTCGTCATGGTAACATGTACTTACTGGTGTTCTGGTCGTCATGGTAACATGTACTTACTGGTGTTGTGGTCGACATGGTAACATGTACTTACTGGTGTTGTGGTCGACATGGTAACATATACTTACTGGTGTTGTGGTCGTCATGGTAACATGTAATTGCTGGTGTTGTGGTCATCATAGTAACATGTACTTACTGGTGTTGTGGTCGACATGGTAACTCGTACTTACTGGTGTTGTGGTCGACATAGTAGGCCCCGACCACCGGGTCGTAGGCCTCCTCCCAGCCGATGGGAAGTTCATCTCCGATACAGTCGGCGAAGGACAGGGGTTTGGTCTGCCTGGAGAACACAGGAAGATTATCACTGGGAAGACTACTACCGGGAAGACTACTACCAGGAATACTATCATCAGAAATACTACCTCCAGGAATACTACCACCAGGAATACTACCACCAGGAATACTACCACCAGGAATACAATATTGGATAAAACTATATGGAATAATAATCAAAATATTGATTATTCCCAACAGGATATTTACCCAAAGGAATTGAATAATTAATATTTTTTAAATTAAACTGTGTGTTGGAGAGATAATTCATGTGTAGTGAGGTCATGTAACCTCAGACAGAAAGACAGACAGACACACACACACACACACACACACACACGGTTGCCACAGTTATTCATCAGTACCAAGAATGGAATGCCAGAACTCCCCCCAACCGACTGCATTCCATCACACACACACTGCACACTCCACATGCACAAGCATAAAAACACATTCCCCAGACACACTCAGCGTAGCCTCAGCGTAGTCTCGCGGTAGCCTCAGCGTAGCCTCAGCGTAGTCTCGCCGTAGCCTCAGTGTAGTCTCAGTGTAGTCTCAGTGTAGCCTCAGTGTAGCCTCAGTGTAGCCTCAGTGTAGCCTCAGCGTAGCCTCAGCGTAGCCTCAGCGTAGTCTCGCCGTAGCCTCAGTGTAGTCTCAGTGTAGCCTCAGTGTAGTCACAGTGTAGCCTCAGTGTAGCCTCAGTGTAGCCTCAGTGTAGTCTCAGTGTAGCCTCAGTGTAGTCTCAGTGTAGCCTCAGTGTATTCTCAGTGTAGCCTCAGTGTAGCCTCAGTGTAGCCTCAGTGTAGCCTCAGTGTAGCCTATATAGATATACTGTACATCTATATAGATATTTATCTATATATCAACATTATCTGATTCTCAGGGCACAGTTGGCATCTGTTTAAAGCACTCCCATTGACACCTTGAGCGTAGCAGCAGCTACCGCTTCGTCAGAGGACAGGGGAGTCAAGCCCGTTCTCCATCGCTGGACGAGGGCAATGAAACACGAATACCCAGAAGTGGGTCACAGGGCTGTCACCAAGAACCATAGGAAAGATTGACAGCCCTTCACTACAGTGGACGCCATTTGGTAAGCTATGCTCGATAGCCACAGCTAGCATAGCATCAATTCCTAACTGCTAGGGCGCCTTAGTTTGAAGTAAGTGTGAGCTGTCATGGCTACCAGAGATAACTTAATGACTTTGCGTTGCTTATGGTTGTTGAGATGTTGAACGTAGGGCGATGACCACAGCCCCTAACTCTAGTTACCCCCCCCTTCCAGAGCCACGTTATCAAACCTCCTCATACCAGGTTGGTACGAAACTGATAAGAAAATGCAAGCTCATTGTTTGAGCTTGCAGTGAGTCAAAGGCAGCCATTACAATAATCCCTAGTTATGGATGGACAAGTTCCCGACTGCATCACTATATCAAAGTCACACTCCGGGATGTTCATGACGCCCAGCTGAGAAGGCCTGAAGAAAGACCCAGGGAGAGGGCCTGAAGACCAAGGCAGAGGGCCTGAAGACCCAGGGAGAGGGCCTGAAGACCATGGCAGAGGGCCTGAAGACCCAGGCATAGGGCCTGAAGACCCAGGGAGAGGGCCTGAAGACCCAGGCATAGGGCCTGAAGACCCAGGCAGAGGGCCTGAAGACCCAGGGAGAGGGCCTGAAGACCCAGGCAGAGGGCCTGAAGACCCAGGGAGAGGGCCTGAAGACCTAGGGAGAGGGCCTGAAGACCTGGCGCACTGGCGGGGCGGGGGGAGACCAGATACAGCCTCGCTGGGAGTCTGTCCAGTTATCTTCTTGTGTAAAGGACGATGAGGATACTTCTTTGATGTAAATCTTTTCATTTCATGGCTATCTTCTTTACACTAAAGTATGGAGCGTAGTATCAATAAGAGTATCAATAAGTATCAGTGTGGACAAGCACTATCAGTAGCATTGCATCCTTAGATACCCTGACCACCACAACATGTGGTTCCTAGAGCTGCAGTGTCTCTCCACCAGGGGGCAGCATTCCTCTGGTGGCTGCTTCTCTACTGCTTGTGCTGACTTTGTTGTTGCCCTGCGAAATACTCAGTATTTAAATATTCTAAGTGCTTTAGTCCACAAGCCTGAATACAAACACACAAGAATCAGCACATACGCACAAACACACGCACCCCACATACACACAAACATTTATCACTACATACCCACAACCACAAACATCCCCACACACTCACACACCAAAGAAAGCATTGTGAAGCAAACTGGATCCTTTACTGCTCAATAATGAATGAGACTCCGAGAGAGGGGAGATCCCCATTAACACAGAGAGAGAGAGAGAGAGAGACAGAGAGAGACAGAGAGAGCGAGAGAGCAAGAGCGAGACAGACAGACAGACAGACAGAGCGAAAGAGAGACAGACAGACAGCATTTCTCCCAGTCCTGGTGGTTTGAGACTGAGAGGTCAGTCCTGATGGTTTGACTGGGAGGAGATCAGTGCTGATGGTTTGACTGGGAGGAGATCAGTCCTGATGGTTTTATTGGGAGCAGGTTAGTCCTGAAGGTTTGAGACTGGGAGGAGGTCAGTGCTGATGGTTTGACTGGGAGGAGATCAGTCCTGGATGTTTGAATGTTTTACTGGGAGGAGGTCAGTGCTGATGGTTTGACTGGGAGGAGATCAGTCCTGGATGTTTGAATGTTTTACTGGGAGGAGGTCAGTGCTGATGGTTTGACTGGGAGGAGATCAGTCCTGGATGTTTGAATGTTTTACTGGGAGGAGGTCAGTGCTGATGGTTTGACTCTGAGGAGATCCCTCCTGTGTAGTTAACTGGAAGCAGGTCGGTGCTGATGGTTTGACTGGGCGGAGGAGGTCGGTGCTGATGGTTTGACTGGGAGGAGGGCTTGTGTTCAGCGTCAGTAGCAGGAGACCCAGACTCAGGCCCCGTTCCGCTTGCTGACTGAGCGGAGCCCAGCGCTCTCACCTAGCCGCCGGGAGCTAGCCGCACGACCGGTTAATCCGGTTTTACTGGCTGGGAAAGAATGTGCGTGCACATTTCAGCTGAACGCACGCGCCCACAAGCATGTGAGTAAACCACCCCCTGCTGGGACCTCCAACGCCATGGTAATGCCACCTGACAAGGCTGGGTTGGCTAACATGAAACTAGCGAGGCAGCCTAGCTAACTAGGCAGAATATCTAACCAGGTAGCATAGCCAACTAGGCAACCTGGTTAACTAGGTAACATAGCTCACTGGCTAGCATAGCTCACTAGGAAGCATAGCTCACTAGTCCACCTAGCTATGCAGTGAGTCAGAGAGTGCAATTTACATTCCTCACCTCTTTTATAATCAGGCAGTCAAATATGTTTCATAGGTGTTCAAGGTTCAAACCACCTCAGCCCCTCCCCCCAACACACAGCTCCATCTCTTGTTTAATGCTCTCATTCATCTCTGTCTCTATAAATCTGTAAGAGTTCAAGTTCTATATGCTTCATTGGTGTGAACTTCACGCGAACATGTAAACAAAAAAATAAAAACAACATAGCCTTGAACAAAACAAAAACATCTCTCTCTCTCTCTCTCTCTCTCTCTCTCTCTCTCTCTCTCTCTCTCTCTCTCTCTCTCTCTCTCTCTCTCTCTCTCTCTCTCTCTCTCTCTCTCTCTCTCTCTCTCTCTCTCTCTCTCTCTCTCTCTCTCTCTCCTCAACGTGGTGACTGTCAGATAACATTCCATTCAGCTGGTAGAATGTGTTGGGTGCGTCACTGCAGGGGGTGGAAGGACAATATAGCAGACTAAGGAATGTACAAACACAACAGACTAACCAGGAACCCACAGATATCTTAAATTACAGGAACAATCTCTACTCCTGATGCAACCCACAGATACCTTCAATTACAGGAACAACCTCTTCTCCTCATGATGGAACCCACAGATACCTTCAGCTACAGCAACAACCTCTTCTCCTCCTGATGAACCCACAGATACCTTCAGCTACAGGAACCACCTCTTCTCCTCCTGATGAACCCACAGATACCTTCAGCTACAGCAACAACCTCTTCTCCTCCTGATGAACCCACAGATACCTTCAGCTACAGGAACCACCTCTTCTCCTGAACCCACAGATACCTTCAGCAACAGGAACAACCTCTTCTCCTTATGGAACATTGAATAACACCACACCAACCTTCAATAGTCCTATCTTCAAATGTAAAGATAGGATGAAAAGCCAGCTACGAAAGTAACCATCCGTCTTCATGCTCTCAAAGTTACTTCAGCATTAAGTTACAAATTACTTTTAGTTACTTTCAGGCAGAAGTCATCTGTTGACCATGGTCCTGCTGACCGTAGGCCTGTCATAAGTGAGCCTCCATCGACCGTAGGCCTGTATCGACCATAGGCCTGTCATACGTGAGCCTCCATCGACCATAGGCCTGTATTGACCGTAGGCCTGTCATATGTGGGCCTCCGTCGACCATAGGCCTGTATCGACCATAGACCTGTCATATGTGGGCCTCCGTCGACCATAGGCCTGTATCGACCATAGACCTGTCATATGTGGGCCTCCGTCGACCATAGGCCTGTATCGACCATAGACCTGTCATATGTGGGCCTCCGTCGACCATAGGCCTGTATTGACCGTAGGCCTGTCATATGTGGGCCTCCGTTGACCGTAGGCCTGTCTCGACCGTAGGCCTGTGTCGACGTAGGCCTGTGTCGACGTAGGCCTGTGTCAAACTTGGGCTGTTTCAAATGTAGGCCTGTCACCTACCCACCGTATGTGGGTACCTGTAATACCCTACCGATCTGAAATTGTGAACGCAGCGGTTCCATTCCCTCAAACCAGTGGAAACAACCGGTGATGTTCCACAAGCCAGCCGCTTTAAGTCCCTGCTGTCCACCAGGCAGCAGCAGCTGACTAGATGGTTGGTCTGTGTGCTGCCTGAGGGCTGCGGTGGACTGCGTGACGACCAGCAGATTGTAGTCATGATAAAGAGAAGTACTAATTAACCTGGCAAGGGTGCAAGGTATTCATGCATGTGTAATAGTTTCCAACAGAAAAGCACATGATTTAACGTGCTGAGTCCACAGCCCCCAGCAGACCGGTCTACCGATGACTACCAGATGAGAGGAATCACTTGAAATGCTTTGACCAAACCATCGAATCAACGGTTTACCATGATTACTCTGACTTTCCCACAAACCATGTTGGCAATTTAGAAAGAGGCAGCGAAGGTAGGAGAATAAACCAGAGAACCACCGTGAGAGCTGGTCTGTAGCCCAGGAAACAGTCCTACCAGAGAACCAGCCTGTAGCCCAGGAAACAGTCCTACCAGAGAACCAGCCTATAGCCCAGGAAACAGTCCTACCAGAGAACCAGCCTGTAGCCCAGGAAACAGTCCTACCAGAGAACCAGCCTGTAGCCCAGGAAACAGTCCTACCAGAGAACCACCATGAGAGCTGGTCTGTAGCCCAGGAAACAGTCCTACCAGAGAACAAGCCTGTAGCCCAGGAAACAGTCCTACCAGAGAACCAGCCTGTAGCCCAGGAAACAGTCCTACCAGAGAACCACTATGAGAGCCTGTAGCCCAGGAAACAGTCTTACCAGAGAACCAGCCTGTAGCTCAGGAAACAGTCCTAACAGAGAACCACTATGAGAGCCTGTAGCCCAGGAAACAGTCCTACCAGAGACCCAACATGAAGGCCAGTCTTTAGCCCAGGAAACAGTCTTATGGTGCAGGCCAAGCTCAGCCCATCCAGATTCTGTCAGGACCGCTCTGGGTAAAAGTACCAGGTAGGAGACCGAGTCCACAAGGCAGGCTGTGTATGATCTATTCATTGGCAGGTCGGCTTCACATAGTTGCCGGTACCTGTATCTGTAGAAATTACACTTAATACAACCCAGTCCTGATCAAGACTCTCCTCGTTTCTGGCCCAGCTCAGAGTCATGTGTCACGGTGAACTACAAGTATGTAAAGTATGCACTTGTACGTTCCCACCACCACCTGAGCTCAATGATGCTCTTGTGCATCGCTCACATGGAAATATTTGCCAAACACCTCAGGCTCCCTGAGGGGGAAGCAAAGCCTGGCGCCTGCACAACAAAACGTACACCGATAGGAACATTTCAGCGAGGCTGTGTTCTGATCATTGTGTGTTCTCTTAGTACTATTCCCTTAGCAGGGGGTTACTGTGGTAAAGCCATCCTTTGGTCTCAGAGCCATGTCCTCAGCAGGGCCAAGCAAAAGGAGCAGTTGGAAAAAAAACAAAGCTGGCCGTAAGCCTGGAGGAATTCAGGGCCATTAAAGGATTTGGTATCAAAGTCTGGGGGTCTTTAGGAGCCTACAAGGAGCCTTGTGTAACCAGCGCTCTGTGGAGCGCCCAAACTGCTAGACCCCACCAGGCATGTATGATAAGCCTATTACTCTGCATGCTCTGCCCTGCAAGCTCTGCCCTACATGCTCTACCATAGATGCTATAACATACTATACACTACATGCTCTACTATAGATGCTATACACCTGCATTCTCTATCCTGCATGCTCAACCATAGATGCTCCTCACCTGCATGCTCTACCATAGATGCTCTACACTGAATGCTCTATCGTAGATGCTCTTCACTGAATTATCTATCATATATGCTCTATCATAGATGCTCTACACCTGCATGCTCTACCATAGATTCTATTCGCCTGCATGCTCCGTCATAGATGCTCTACACCTGCATGCTCTCTACCATAGATGCTCTACCATAGATGCTATACATATGTATGCTCTCTGCCATAGATGCTATACACCTGCATGCTCTATCCTGCATGCTCTACCATAGATGCTCTACCATAGATGCTATAAACCTGCATGGTCTATCCTGCATAATCTACCATAGATGCTATACACCTGCATGCTCTCTACCATAGATGCTATACATCTGCATGCTCTCTGCCATAGATGCTATACACCTGCATGCTCTATCCTGCATGCTCTACCATAGATGCTCTACACCTGCATTCTCTCTACCATAGATGCTATACCCTTCACGCTCTGCCTGTGCTCTCTGATTGGTGGACCCCATGTAGCTTTTGTCCAGACGGTGATGCTGTGGGGAGTGGGAGGGCCGGGACCCATCTGACCACCGTGAAATATGAAGCGGTGCTTCCTGTCCCACCACATGACCCCCCTCCCGTTACCAGGAGGTGAAGATACCTCTCGGGAAGCCAGACCTGGCACCTTCCCTGGTGGAAGCAGCCCTCCACTACCTCCATAGAGTGGGTGCCTCGTCACTACAACCACACACACCCTAACCCGATCCCCGCAGACCGTCACCAGCCAGGGAAACATCTACCTTAATCTGTGAGGGCTTTTGAACCCTCAAACAATAGGTGTAGACCGACCAACAAACCAAACTTTACTACTAGGTACTATTTATCAAGTGTTTCTTTACATAGAGAGAGAATTATTTTTAGATTCATTTCATTAATTAGCCGGTTGGGGTACCGAGATGGGTCATTAAGGAGCGGGTAGGGGTTAGACAGTACAGAGACGAGTCATTAAGGAGCAGGTAGGGGTTAGATAGTACAGAGACAGGTCGTTTAGGAGCAGGTAGGGGTTAGATAGTACAGAGACAGGTCGTTAAGGAGCAGGTAGGGGTTAGATAGTACAGAGACAGGTCGTTAAGGAGCAGGTAGGGGTTAGACAGTACAGAGACAGGTCGTTAAGGAGCAGGTAGGGGTTAGATAGTACAGAGACAGGTCGTTAAGGAGCAGGTAGGGGTTAGACAGTACAGAGACAGGTCGTTAAGGAGCAGGTAGGGGTTAGACAGTACAGAGACAGGTCGTTAAGGAGCAGGTAGGGGTTAGACAGTACAGAGACAGGTCGTTAAGGAGCAGGTAGGGGTTAGACGGTACAGAGACAGGTCGTTAAGGAGCAGGTAGGGGATAAACAGTACAGAGACATGGCATTAAGAAGCATCTAGGGGTATAGATTGGGTTTCGAAACCAGAACCTTTCATTTGGGATTCAAAAACAGTCCTGTCCTTTCCCAAGCCCAGTGTGTGTGTGTGTGTATGTGTGTGTGTGTGTGTGTGTCTTACCTGTCTCTCGGGTCGATCCAGCTGGTGGCCTGGTGGATGTGATCAATGTAGTAAACTTTCCCGTCAAAGTCGCGGGCTTCCTCCCAACCCTGGGGCAGTGGCTGCTCCTTCCTGGGCATGTCAGACGAGTCTCCATCAAATACCCCGCCGAAGAAATCCTCTAACCGAGTACCATCCAGCCTGGCCCCGCGGTGACTACCTCCCCCGTACGGGACGCCGCTTCAGTGCTCTTCTCCATCTTGAGGTCCTTCAGATTCCCGGCCGTTGGCGGTCCCGATTAGGCGGTAATCCACATCATGGTCCCGCCGTCCCGGCATCCACTAACCGCAGCGTTCAAGATGTAGTCGGGATAAACGGTGGATGGGTTCTACTTGAAATAGTTTGCACTTGAACACAACTTCATTCCTGGAGTGGATGACCAGCCACTGATGCTCAGAAGTTGATCAGGATTCACAGCACTTTATTAATCCACAGGGAACCAGTTTTGTAGTAGTTTGAACCCTCATTCACAAACACAACATATGTAAATGTGCTCCCAGACAGGATCGCTCCAGGACGAGCATCCACCCCCTTAAGACTTCTCCTCTTCACTGGGGATCACTTCTTATGACCCAGGTCCACGATCCACAGAGACTAGTCTACAGCACGGACCACTTCATTAACACCGAACTTCATAGAACCGGTTTGAACTTAAATTCATGTGTCAGCTGGTCTCGTCTGAACTCCTGCAGACTCGAACCAGGGCTCCTTTAGACCAGGGCCCGTGTAGACCCGAACCAGGACTAGTTTAGACCCAGACCAAGACTAGTTCAGACCCAGATCCGTTCAGACCAGTCCGGGGGTAGACCAGGACAAGTTTGGACCGGGACTAGTGTAGACCCAGAGGTTCACGGTCCGCCTCCATGTTGGTTAGCCTAGCCGAGGCTAGCGACTCGTTCACTAAACACTAAACTGCTGTCTCCGGTGTCCGCGGGGTCCCGGTGAGTCTGCTACGTGTCCCGGGCACCGTATGCGCCTTTCCTCCGAGTTCAGATGAGTCCGAAGGAGTTTTTTCTTCTGTTTTCCGGGAGGGGGGGTTGGAAGTAGAAAAGTAGATCCCCGTAGACTTGTTCGGTCGGTCGCTGCTGGTCGCTCTGACGAAGACTCGCGATGGAGCCCGGTGACGTCACCGCAGTGTACAGGTGATCTCTCTCTCCCTCTCCCTCTGTCTCTCTGTCTCTCTCTCTCTCTCTCTCTCGCTCCCCCTTTTTTCTCTCTGTCTCTCTCTCTCCCTCTGTCTCTCTCCCCCTCTGTTTCTCTCTATCTCCCTCTCTCCCTCTGTCTTTCTGTCTGTCTGTCTCTCCCTCTGTTTCTCTCTATCTCCCTCTCTGCCTCTCTCTCTCTCTCGCCCTCTGTTTCTCTCCCTCTCCCTCTGTCTCTATCCGTCTGTTTCCCTGTATATTTCTTTCCCTATTTCTCTTTCGATCTGTCTGTCTCTGTCTCTCTTTATGTATGCATCTCTCTCTCTCTCTCTCGCTCTCTCTCTCTCTCTCTCTCTCTCTCTCTCTCTCTCTCTCTCTCTCTCTCTCTCTCTCTCTCTCTCTCTCTCTCTATATATATATATATATATATATATATATATATATATATATATATATATATATATATATATATGTATTTCTCTCTCACTCTCATAGAATCCACTATAGGCTATTGCTCTCTCTGTATATCTACACTATCACTATGTATTATCTTCTCTATTCTTTACCACTGGAGGTTTTATTAACTGTGGTGACCAAATGGGTTTTCAACTCGTTAGTAGTAGACGGATGTTTTTTTAATACTAGTATCAACAATACTTTATTCTAGAATCTTACAAAATACTTATTCAAATACTTTAATACTCCTAAAATAATACTAAGTTATCTGTCTTGTATTTGCAGACCAAACGGACTCCCAGTCCTCCGGCGCCCTCTAGTGGCCCCGCGGGTTAGGTCAGGAAGAAAGTCGATTCTGCTTGTTGTGGGTTCTAGTCGTTTCCAGTCAATAAAATAGTGTGACCAACTCGATAATTACGCCATGTATCTGAATACAATATTTTTTTCCTGCATAAAGTGTTTTTATCGCTGTTCTCCCGGACTTAAGAGAGATAATGTCAGTGAAGCCTCGGACAGATGGACGGGCGGACAGACAGGTGCGGGCAGACAGGTAGGGATTGTGAGCGGTCAACAGGACGCGTGTCTTTGTTGTTTTGGGCTGAACAGCAAAGAAAAGGGCAAAAAGAGAAAATATAATCGTCTACCGCTAACGAGGATAGGAACAGGGACGGGGAACGCAGAAAATCGCTGCAAGAAAGAGAGCATGGACGAGGAAAAAAGCATCACCCGCTCTTTGGGAAGTAGGACTCAAAGTCCGCTGAACCGAAGAGACCATCGGTGCAGGGCGGCCACCGACCGGAACGGAGGAGGGACCGGGACATGCGCACACAGCTGTCCCCAGACGTGCGAAGTATCCGAGGCTGAAGATGTGAGTATGAGCAGCCCTCCCTGCACCTTCGCACCCGGCTGCCTATCGGTTGACTTTAAGCCCTGCCCTTACAGAGGAGGGACCATCTCTCCTGCAGGTTCCCTGTATCTCAACCCACCACCACCTCACACAGTGTCCGGTCCATGCGGGGATCAGTCTCGGCACTAACCCACCACCACCCACCACATACCACCAACACCGGCTCCCAACTTCACCGTCGCCGCCCGTCCAGAGGCAGCCGTCGGCGTGTCCGGGCAGACCCGTCGCTCTCCGTCCAGCCCCCCCGGGTCTCCCATGGTTTTTCTGCGCCATGTGTCCGTCGCTCTGTCGGCCGCGGCGGCTGCCCTGGGTTCCGCGCTCTTCCTGGCGCTCAACTTCTTCTACCAGAGGGAGCTGTGGAGCCCCCAGGCCGAGTACAGCATGCTGACCGAGGTGAGCAACAGAGGGCTGGACCCGGGCCGCAGGTGGGACGGCGTGGGGTCCTGCTGGGGGAGGACAGAGCGGTTGTGTACTGGCAGGGTTAGCATGAGAGCAACTGCGTTCACACAGACACATAAATATTTAAATATCGAATAAATATAAAGCAATTAATATCAATTCATTTATATAAATGCACGAACATGAATACACAAATATGTGTGTGAATGGCCTGTCCCAAGCTAACTTGATAGTGTGTGTGTGTGCGTGTGCGTGTGCGTGTGTGTGTGTGTGTGAGAAACTTACAGTGGAATCGCACCCCTACCTCGCCAGTGGAAATACCTTGCTCTACAGTTGAGGTAGACAGGAAGAAAGACCTATATGCTGACGATGTGAGTCGTTGAAGGGTACTGGCTAGGATGGTGATGAATAAGGGGAAGGCTTATGGCTATTACCGTTGAATAACAGAAAAGACACGAGTGAAAACACGCAGTATTGAGTGAGTTATGCTCAGGAGATTCATTCAGTAGTATTGGTTCAGCCGCCGTGTCTCGGAGCCTGTTGGGGAGACAGTAAATCCATTCGCCTTCTCACATCACAGGTTAGAAGCTCATTTCAATGCCAAATGGGTCGCTTTAAACGTCATGGAGGGAGAACTTCTAGATTGTTTCTGGAACTTTCTGTGAATATATGAGACCACAAGCACCTGACCTCAAATTATTTTACTGTGTGTGTGTTTGTTCTGGTGTGTACGTGCATGTGTTGTGCGTTTTTATAGAGACACACCTTATCCTGTAAAATATGTAATTTTTGGTGTTAAACACACACGCACGCACACACACACACACACGGCTCCCCCCAACACTGTACACAGATTGCTCACTCTTGACACTACTTGCGATACCCAGTCGGAAGACAATATAGAACCGAGGAGAGAAATAGAGAGCAGACTGTCTTTAGTTCTGCTAGGTATGAATGGGTGAATATCTGCTATGATATATCTGTTTTGAAGGGTTGAATAGGTGGTGTGAAAGGCTGAATATGTGGTGTTAAGGGCTGAATAAGTGTGTGAAAGCCTGAATATGTGGTGTGAATGCTGAATAAGTAGTGTGAAAGGCTGAATTTCTGGTGTGAAAGGCTGAATAAGTTGTGTGAATGGCTGAATATGTGGTGGGAAAGGATGAATATGTCATTTGAATGGCTGAATATGTGGTGTGAAGGGCTGTGCTGAATGTGTGCTGAAGCGAGGCGGTAATGCTGAATAAAAAAGTGCTCCTGACTCCACTGCCAACATCCCTGTCTTCAACTCCTTCATTCTCACTGCCAACATCACTGGCTCATTCTCCTTCATTCTCCCTGCTAACGTCACTGTCTTCCTCTCCTTCATTCTCACTGCTAACTTTGCTGTCTTCAGTCTCACTGCTCTCTCTTCCTCCCTTTATTTCAAACAATCTTCTTATTGAGAAAGAAAGGGAGAGATGGAGAGAGCAGGGAAACTGAATGATTGAGAGACTTCCTATCCCTCCTCTTATTCTTGCTCAAATTCCCTCTGTCCCTCTCTTTCCACGGCTCCGCACACACAGGACGATCTCATCATTAAGGAGCAGGTAGGGGTTAGATAGTGAATACAGATCCCGGTCATTGAGGACCAGGTAGGGGTAAGACAGTAAATACAGATCCCGGTCATTGAGGAGCAGGTAGGGGTTAGACAGTGAACACAGATCCCTGACATTTAGGAGCAGGTAAGGGTTAGACAGTGAACACATAATTTCATTAAGGAGCAGGTAGGGGTTTGACAGTACAGAGACAGGTCATTAAGGAGCAGGTAGGGGTTAGAAAGTAAAGAGACAGGTCATGAAGGAGCAGGTAGGGGTTAGACAGTACAGAGACAGGTCATTAAGGAGCAGGTAGGGGTTAGACAGTACAGAGACAGGTCATTGAGGAGCAGGTAGGGGTTAGACGGTGCGTCTAACCTCGACTCTGACCGCTGACCCCCAGGAGTCGCGGGCGGAGGATAAGAAGCAGCAGGTCCTGGTCCTGGGATTGGACGGCGCCGGGAAGAGCAGCCTATTGCACTGTCTCACCTTAGGGGGCGGGGCTCCAGGGGGCGTCGCCAGGCCGGGGCACCGCCGTCCAACCAGAGGCTTCAACTTCATGAGCCTGCGAGGCTCCGCCCACCAGCTGGACTTCCTGGAAAGTAAGATGCCTTGTAGAACCACAACCTCTTCCTTTAGAACCCCAACCTCTTCCTTTAGAACCACAACCTGTTCCTTTAGAACCCCAACCTCTTCCTTTAGAACCACAACCTCTTCATTTAGAACTACAACCTCTTCATTTAGAACTACTACCTCTTCATTTAGAACTACAACCTCTTCCTTTAGAACTACTACCTCTTCCTTTAGAACTACAACCTCTTTCTTCCTTTAGAACTACAACCTGTGCTTCTAGGAACTATTGCTGTGTTGGTGTGTAGCGGGATGTGAAGTGGGCGTCGGAACGCTTTACCTTCACGATCCAGTTTCAGTACGAAGTCGGAAAAACTCTTTGTCGATAGCGCCTGGGACATTCCAATGGGATTCACTTTAACACAGCTAATAACTACACGATAACAATGTTTTTTAATGCCATAGGTTTAAATAAGCCATTTGTATATTGATGTTACTAAAAAACATCATGTCAACGGGTTAGTAATACTAAGTAATACTAGGGGTTATATATATGCCCAAAAACTACGCTTTGGGCGGCCATGCCGAAATCATAATTTGGAAATCCCCGGTTCCTACTTATAACTAAATGTGTGTGTGTGTGTGTGTGTGTGTGTGTGTGTGTGTGTGTGTGTGTGTGTGTGTGTGTGTGTGTGTGTGTGCGTGTGTGTGTGTGTGTGTGAAATGCCCCATGATGTGTGCAAGTTCAGACAGACACTGAGAGAGACAGATAAAAGAGGTAAAAGAGGATCGGCTAAAACTTTGGCCATCTATATGAAATACATAAACAGTACAATATATTGTCTGACGGCCCCTTCATGCTAGAAGTCCCTATCAGGGGACCAAGTCTCACGCCATCAGGACCCCCTAACTGAGCCCAAAGGGACGTCCTAAACCCCAGCTCTGCGCCTGGTCTCTTTGGGGTTCCCCGGGTCAGGGACCAATGGGCATAAGGGATTATTGTCTCTGTGTCTCTTTCTGCGGCCTGTATAGTCGCCATTCTTCTCCACATTCAAACCAAACGACCCAGAGGTCTCTGGGAGGGGCGAGGCCGGGGGGGGCGGTTTGCAGGTCGCCGGGGCAACGGACGCCCGTTCGTCAGCAAACACATCGCAGGAGCTGTTTACCTACCCCCCATCGGCACCAGCCCAAACCACGTCCCCATCCTGTTGCCTAGCAACCGCCTCCATGGAGACACCAGATGCTGACCCGCGGGTCTTTGAAGAAATCTGCGCTGGTGTGGAGTCAGAGTTTAGCTGCAGTTGACTAGATCAGACCAGAGGAGACTAGTTTGGATTCAGAGCGCGGTTAGAGTTGACTAGATGAGACTAGTTGAGAGATTAAACTAGTGTTGATTCAGAGCCTGGTTAGAGTAGACCAGATGAGACTAGTTGACAGTTGACTGGATTCGATTAGACTAGTGTGGTTTCAGATAGTGGTTAGAGTACACTAGATGAGACTAGTTGAGCGTTGACTGGATTGGATTAGACTAGTGTGGATAATGAGCATGGTTAGAGTAGATCAAGTAAGACTAGTTAAAAGTTTACTATGTATAAGGGATTTGAATAGACTGGATTAAATTCGATATTATGTAACCTATGGATTACATGTTTCCTATTACATATTCAGTTATATAACTCAACTCAAAATAAAAGCACGACTTCAGATGAAGCAAACATCTGCCAGATCTTTGAAATGAGTTCTGGTGCTGCAGCAGATGTGAGGACTGTCTGTTTGCTGGTATTCCCTTCTGAGTTCTTCTGGGAGCCATTAGTTCAGCAGATGAATGAATGAGGACTCTTCATGTCTTCAGAGCCCTCTGGGGTCTATGAACCAGCAGATACCCATGAAGCTACTGGAGCTCGATCCGGCTGCTAAGTAAACATCTCACCCCTATTTCAAACTACTAGGTTTATAGTCCAGAAAGAGCATGCTAGGGCTGCTACCTATGCTAGCCCCCTAGCCTGATATGAGTATGATATTGGTGAGGGTAAAACAATGCTATGTTTCTGCGCTAGCACCCTAGCCTGGTGATGCTAAAATAGAGTATTTGAGTGTGATATTGACGATCGTGAAACAACATGAAAACTCTGTTTCTGTGCTGTAGTCGGGGGTGACCAGGAGCTGCGGTGCTATTGGCTGGAGTACCTGAGGAAGACGGACATCCTCGTGTACGTGGTTGACGCCTCCGACCGCCAGCGCCTCCCGCTGGCCAGACAGGAACTGCAGCTCCTGCTGAAGATGGAGCGGCATCTGCCAGTGGTGGTGCTGGCTAACAAACAGGTAGGCTACGTCAGCAAAGTGCTTGTATAGCATACTAAACTACTGGCATTGTTTTAATATACTATAACATAGTTTAGCATAGCATAGCGCAGCATAGAAAAGAGTACCATGGCCAGGCCAGCTGACACAGATTTTACGATGTTATGCTGTAATATTATAAACGTTTACAGCACCTGTATAGTGATTCAGGAGCTGTCCAGGTAAGAGGTGTTTCTGTCTGTCCCAGGACCAGGCCGATGCTTTGGGTGTTACTGAGCTCCATGAGGGGCTCTCTCTGGGCTCCGTGAACCAGGACCGACGCCTCTTCCTCCTGGCTACCCAGCTGGGGAGCTCTGCTGTCGGCCTGGAGGCCCTGCAAGACCTGCTGCTGATGCTGCACTGAGGCGGAGGAGGTGGAGGAGGAGAGGTGAAAGAGAGGGAGGTGGAGGAGGAGGAGCAGAGAGAGGGGAAGAGAGGGAGGTACAGGAGAAGGAGGAGAGAGAGGCAGAGGTGGAAAAAAGAGGGAGGTGGAGGAGAGAGGGGGGAGAGGTGGAAGAGAGGGAGGAGAAGTAGGAGAGAGAGGAGGGAGGTGGAGGAGGAGAGAGGAAGGGGGTGGAAGGGAGGGAGGTGGAGGAGGAGAGAGGGGGGAGAATAGGGAGCAAGAGATGAGGACAGGGAGGAGATGGCCGCTCACAGTGGGAGGTGTAGAGTTGGATGAGCAGGAGATGGATGAAAAGGAAAGTGATGTGATTCTCCTCCTCAGGCGTGTTCCTCTCCTAGCGTGTTCGCTGCCGGCTGTAGTTACTCTCAAGGTTTTGTTCCCAGCTCTACTGTATGCATTTGAATGCTAATGCTAGATATGTGTTGGTTTTAACCTGTCTTGTGTTGCTTTACCTGAATGTGTTGCCCTGGTGAAACTCTGTGGTGATTCCTCATTAGACACTCTCCCCATGCAGCTTTGAACATTTCAGTCATTTATAGAACTTGTTCCATTCCATCCATCTATTGCTAATAAACAAATAGCAATCTGCCAAATAAGGGTAAGATCAAATCGTTTTAGACTGATGAATACTTTTTAATGACTTAGCGTCTTAGCCCAAGAGGTTATGCTTTGTACTGCTTATAAAGAAAGATTCCTGTTTGTGTATAAAGTTTATAAATTTATTTCTGCTTGGTATTTTATGTTCTGTGTTGACTGTGTTTAAAACGGTTTGGAAATCGGGTTTAAACATGGTGCGAATTTATAATTAAAAATCACTGTACTAACAAGAACTACAAATGACATCAAAACATCAATGAGGATGAGGGAGACAAATAAACTAAACTATTATTCCAACGGAACGTAAACCAACTAGTTAACTCACAAAAGGTGCTGTGAGTTAAAGCCATAATACTGCACCAATAGCATCAATAACTCTTCAACCGTAACCACTACCAACCAGAAGACCTTTCCAGTCACTCACAGACGCTCAGACTAGAACAGAAACGCCTCGTAAGATGGGCGGAACATCCTGTTGGTTCAGAAGGACCCGTGTTGCTAGGAGACACACACAAGGATGTGTATGTTGTTCTTATTAGATCATTGGTTCTCAAAGTGCGGCCCGCGGGCCAATGGCCGCCCGCAGAAACATTCCTGGCGGCCCGCAATGACATACAGATGTAAGTAAAAATAAAAATATATATATAGATTTTTATTATTATATCAATATTAATTTAAACAAATAAATAAATATAAAGAGAAAAGTCGACTCTCTAGCTTTCAATTAAATCCTGTTACATTTGTTAGTTTTAATCCCACTGTTCATTACATGTTTTTTTTCACCACTGGGATGCTGACGGCGTTTCCCGCCTGATTTTTTTTCCTTTGGTGGCCCTCAGTCAAAATTCGGGTTCCTAAATTGGCCCTCAGCTGTCAAAAGAACCCTGGGATTAGATACATTAGATACATTACACAACACGTTGCACTAAGGGACGCACACTGAATTCTGTACGTTCTTATCAGAGACGTGTTGTGTAGAGACACACAACATGTTGTACTGGGAGACGCACACAGGGATGTATACGTTGTTCTCATCAGATACATGTGCTGTGTAGAGACACACAACATGTTGTACTGGGAGACGCACACAGGGATGTATACGTTGTTCTCATCATACATGTGCTGTGTAGAGAAACACAACATGTTGTACTGGGAGACGCACACAGGGATGTATACGTTGTTCTCATCAGATACATGTGCTGTGTAGAGACACACAACATGTTGTACTGGGAGACGCACACAGGGATGTATACGTTGTTCTCATCAGATACATGTGCTGTGTAGAGACACACAACATGTTGTACTGGGAGACGCACACAGGGATGTATACGTTGTTCTCATCAGATACATGTGCTGTGTAGAGACACACAACATGTTGTACTGGGAGACGCACACAGGGATGTATACGTTGTTCTCATCAGATACATGTGCTGTGTAGAGACAGACAACATGTTGTACTGGGAGACACACACAGGGATGTATACGTTGTTCTCATCAGATACATGTGCTGTGTAGAGACACACAACATGTTGTACTGGGAGACACACACAGGGATGTATACGTTGTTCTCATCAGATACATGTGCTGTGTAGAGACACACAACATGTTGTACTGGGAGACACACACAGGGATGTATACGTTGTTCTTATCAGATACATGTGCTGTGTAGAGACACATGTGGTCCTAGGAGACACACACAGATCTGGACGTTGTTCTTATCAGACGTATGTTCTGTGTAGAGAAACACAACATGGTGTACTAGAAGACAGGGATCTATACGTTCTTATCAGATACATGTGCTGTGTAGAGACACACAGGCTTGTGTACATTGCTCTTATCAGAGATGTATGTTCTGTGTAGAGGGACACAGCACGTTGCACAGGGACAGGGAAAGCCTTTTTAACAGGACGAACAGAGAATCACTTCTGTTCTACTTTGACCTCCAACGTCATTATGTTTTACAGCAAAGTCAATAGACAATTCCCTTGGATTCTGAAAGACGAAAACTGCATATTATCTCCCTCTCTCTCATACGGCCTTGTCTCGTCAAGGTTTTAATATGACAGTCGGTTTATTCCTCATACCCAGTACCAAAGGTATTCTTTTAACCAGTACTAAACATATTCCTCACAACATAAACCAGTACTAAACATATTCCTCACAACACAAACCAGTACTAAACATATTCATCCTAACCAGAACTAAGGATATTCTTCCTATCACAAACCAGTCCAAAAAAGTATTCCACCTAACCAGTTCTAAATCTATTTCTCAAAACGTATAACTCCAAACCAGTGCAGAAGATATTCCCACGCTAATGGATCATAATTCATCGAGCCCTAAGCCCTGTCTTGAGTGTTGAGAGTCTTGGTATGTTTCAGATACAGGAGATATAGTCATAAATAATGCATGACCGTCCACACAACATGCACAGGTCGGGCCTATCTGGAGCAGCCATGGTAGCCTATGGATATAAACATGATGTACAGCCAGGCCCGGCGCTATATAATATGACGCTCTAGGCGACATTTCCGAGAGGGGGGGGGGGGGGGGAAGCTTCATCGAAACGTGTTTGGACAGCATGTTTTATTTCACTCGTTTCATTAAAATTCATTAATTAATGAAGACCGCCACTAGGGGGTGCCCCCAACGCTTTTGTCGCCCCGAACACATTTGCCGCCCTAGGCGACCGCCTAGTTCGCCTATGCCTAGCGTCGGCCCTGTGTACAGCCGGCCTGTGGGACAGGCATCTCCTGCAGGCCAAGGGCTCTGTGTACCTGCAGGGGCGGGGCCTACCTCCTCCAGGCTAAGGGCTCTGTGTACCTGCAGGGGCGGGGCCTACCTCCTCCAGGCTAAGGGCTCTGTGTACCTGCAGGGGCGGGGCCTACCTCCTGCAGGCTAAGGGCTCTGTGTACCTGCAGGGGCGGGGCCTACCTCCTGCAGGCTAAGGGCTCTGTGTACCTGCAGGGGCGGGGCCTACCTCCTGCAGGCTAAGGGCTCTGTGTACCTGCAGGGGCGGGGCCTACCTCCTGCAGGCTAAGGGCTCTGTGTACCTGCAGGGGCGGGGCCTACCTCCTCCAGGCTAAGGGCTCTGTGTACCTGCAGGGGCGGGGCCTACCTCCTGCAGGTGGTGGACCCTCTGACCCAACCCCACGTTAAACACACAACCTGCGTTAGTGCGTAGAGCGAGAGCCAACAGAAAAACATGTCTCACTGGAGGAAGTTGCCTCCGCAGTAGGAAACAGGGCTGAGAGGAGATTTTAGAAATAGATACACACACGGTTTGTAGTTCACACAATAAATCCATCCGGTTCAGGATTAAAAAGACGTGGGCGGTCCAGACCATGCTTAGAACAGGAGAGAGAAGACGGCGTGATCGACGTGAAACAAGACGGGAAAACTCAAACTTCCGAAAGGAGAAACAGACCAAGAAGCAAATTGCCTTCGGAAACAAATTTATTGTTGCATAATGACAACTTGTATTATAGAAACATCACAAAAACAAAATTGACCAGCTCTGTATAGAAGTAAAATACTTAAGTTGTAGAATGCAGAACCACGTTCAGGAACTGTAGACCCATTCTACGTTGTGTGGATCTCTTGCTAGTTTCCACACGCAGTCCAGTAGTCCGGGAGTTTCGCGTCCATTTCCAGAGAGAAAGTGTCGTTAAGCGGCCATCTTGTTTACATCCGGCCCATATGAAGCACCGGACCGCCGGCATTACCGCACACATTGGGACATGATACCCCCAGACGGACCCTTCTGTCTGGGGCTGAGTCAGAGGACAAGGGGAGGGGGGGAACGACTGGTTATAGCAGGTAGCGACTGGATGGAGGCCACTTGCTTCTCTGTGGGTTAGCATTAGCAGACAATGACTGGAGGCTGTGAGCTGCTCTGTGGGCTAGCATTAGGAGCTAGCGACTGGATGAAGGCGTTGTAGAGCTTTGGGTGACAGCGCTTGTACTCGTTCACTTTCCTCTGGATCTGCTTGGGCGTGTCCTGGTAGTAGTTCTTCTCATCCCGCGCCATGGCCTACACAACACAAACACACAACAAATACACACATCATCAACCCATGGCCTACACAACAGAGACACATCAAATACACACATCACCAACCCATGGCCTACACAACACAGAGACACAACAAATACACACATCACCAACCCATGGCCTACACAACACAAACCCACAACAAATACACATCACCAACCCATGGCCTACACAACAGAGACACATCAAATACACACATCACCAACCCATGGCCTACACAACACAGAGACACAACAAATACACACATCACCAACCCATGGCCTACACAACACAGAGACACATCAAATACACACATCACCAACCCATGCCCTACACAACACAAACCCACAACAAATACACACATCACCAACCCATGGCCTACACAACACAGAGACACAACAAATACACACATCACCAACCCATGGCCTACACAACACAGAGACACAACAAATACACACATCACCAACCCATGGCCTACACAACACAGAGACACATCAAATACACACATCACCAACCCATGCCCTACACAACACAGAGACACAACAAATACACACATCACCAACCCATGGCCTACACAACACAGCGACACAACAAATACACATCACCAACCCATGGCCTACACAACAGAGACACATCAAATACACACATCACCAACCCATGGCCTACACAACACAGAGACACAACAAATACACACATCACCAACCCATGGCCTACACAACACAGAGACACAACAAATACACACATCACCAACCCATGGCCTACACAACACAGAGACACAACAAATACACACATCACCAACCCATGGCCTACACAACACAAATACACACATCACCAACCCATGGCCTACACAACACAGACACAACAAATACACACATCACCAACCCATGGCCTACACAAAACAGACACAACAAATACACACATTACCCCATGGCCTATACCAGGGGTTTTCAAAGTATGAGAGAGTGAGCCCTCCCTCAGAGAACAAATTTCAGCTGAGCCCCCCCCCCCCCCCCCCCAAAATTATTTTCTAAATCCCTGTGTTTTGAAAGATCTTTTAATTATTTTAGACATTTTAAACATCTGATCATATTTGAAACATCTCTGATCATATTTTACACATTTTAAACATCTCTGATCATATTTTATTTTTAAACATTTTAAACATTTTTGAAACATTCTAAACATCTTAGCGCGTTTTTAAACACATTTTAACATCTTTATCTAAGCATGTTTTTACTTAACGTTTTTGAAATACATTTGAACATCTTAATCTGTAAACTGCCAGTTAAGCCTCCTTTTTAGCTCACCTCTACTTTAGTGCGAGCAATGAGTTTGCGGAGCTGTGTTCGAAATCGTTCCCTATCACGGATATAGTGCACTATATAGGGTGCTCACCATTTTGTAGTGGTGTTCGAATTCTCAGTGGTAAATTTCACACACTATAAAGTAGACTTAAAATACTATATATATAATTTGAGTGAACATACGATGTTCCCTACATGTTACTCCTGTATACCACAGTGCAATGCATGTGTTTTTCCGGAGGAGAAGAAGCTGAATAATAACGAAAACGTATACATTTAATGATGGAGTCTCCGGCTTTCGTTTAGAAATGTCAACAATTTATTTGGGATTTAACATAGAAAATATAACATTCAAAATTAATTTAAAAAAACTTGATCAAGGAAATGTAACATTCAACATCAATACAACCTCCAGTTTTCCTCGTGGGTGCCCGGTTTCTCTACATGATGTGGGCGCATCTGTCTGCGTCACACAAATACCCGGCGCATTTACTGACGCAAAAGACGTTTAGAAAGGTTCAGCGTAGTGTCCGAATTCTCGTTTGTTCGTTCTCTATATAGTGCACTATATCATAAACACTATATAGGGAATAGTGAGCGAGTGAATAGGGAACGATTTTGAACACAGCGCGTCTTCGCTGTGAAGACGCGCTGTGTCAGTTTTTTCTGTTACTTTTTCTGGTTTCTTTTTTTCTCACGTCGCGCCCCCCCTGAAGAACTCTGGCGCCCCCCAGGGGAGGCGCGCCTCACAGTTTGAAAACCACTGGCCTATACAACACAGACACACACATCACCCTTGGCCTACACAACACAAACACACAACATCAACCCATGGCCTACACAACACTGACACACAACATCACCCTATGGCCTACACAACACAGACGCATAACATCGCCCCATGGCCTACACCTCACAAATACACAACAAAAGCACATCAACCCATGGCATACACAACACACAACATCAACCATGGCCTACACAACACAAACACACAACATCAACTCATGGACTTATGCATCACAGACAGTCATACGCATCACAGACACACCGTAGCATCACAGACACACCGTAGCATCACAGACACACCGTAGCATCACAGACACACCGTAGCATCACAGACACACCGTACGCACCAGACACACCGTAGCATCACAGACACACCGTACGCATCACAGACACACAGTAGCATCACAGACACACCGTAGCATCACAGACACACCGTAGCATCGCAGACACACCGTAGCATCGCAGACACACCGTAGCATCGCAGACACACCGTAGCATCGCAGACAGTCCGTACATCACAGACAGACCCTACATCACAGACAGAGCCTACACCACAGACAGTCCGTACATCGCAGACAGACCCTACATCACAGACACACCATACATCAAAGACAGACCCCTGGTGGTCTCACCTTGTAGTCCTCCCCGTGTTCCCGCACCATGTGCTGAACGAAGTCGATCAGGTCTCGGGACAAGCTCTTGTCATCGTCAAACCGCTGGCTAGCCTCCTCCTCCATCTCTGATCACAACAACAGAAGAGACGCAAAGGTCAGGCGCAAAGGTCACACACACACACACACACACTCTAAATCCATGCATGCAGCTACTCTATAGACAGATAGATAACAACTTTATTAATACCCTAGAGGGGAAATTCCTTAAAGCCGGGATCAACAGTACTTCATCATGTTAAACTCCTCATGCAGCAGGGGGCTTGAACTAGAGTTACTATTAAAGATGATCAAATATTAAAATCACAGCTCCTCACTCCGCAACACGTAGGGCTTGGTTACGACTGGGGCAGCGGGCGTCCGGGCAAAGCCGGTCTGAAAGAGACAAAACAATAGGATCGGTTTACTCTTTATTCTGAAGAAAAAGCATGATCACATCAGAGAGACATCAAAGTTAACAGTAGTGTTTTTAAAGTATCGAACCAAAACATAACCCCAGCCTCCCTCCAAAAACACAGGAGTAGCTCGCTAGCTTTAGCAAGGCTAGAAGACCTAGCAGGTCTTCAACACAGAAGACCTACAGGAGTAGCGTCCATCATTTGTTTGGGCCAGATTAATTGATTGGACGGTCTTATTACAGATTACCACACATACATCTTATTTTTTTCAGGGTTTTTCGCCAGAGCATTTCATTTATTGATTGTTATCGGAACGTAGAGATCGTTTCTAGAAATATGACAACAAATGCTTCTTAAACCAATTGGCTGCCCTTAAACAAAATGGATGCAGGAAAATCGTTTAAGCACAGATCTGGCTGGAGAACAGGCCTCAGATATCAGAGAGCCTCAAGCTGAGAGAGACCCTGGCTGGTGGGTCTCCCAACAGCTCGATCACTGAAGCCTTAGACGTCCAAGGAGCAAAGAACATGTTGATGGATGCTGAATAATGATCGCTCTCAAAACACCAAAATTCGGCAATTCAGCTCCAGCGTTTTACCACAACCTGGTCATGTAACGTTCATTGTTTTGTCCATTTTATCATCTGCACTTTATCATCAAAAACACTTCTGTTTTTGTCATCCATTTGCTACACACTTTAACCACTCGGGCATAAAGCAGCGACAAGGGGGGGGGGGGGGGGGGGGGGGGGGGGGGGGGGAGGCGGGGTCTGACCTCGGGGTTCCGGATGGGCTGCGAGTGGTTGGGGTCGAAGGCCAGGCCCATGTCCTCCAGGTTCTTGTTGCTGGTCTTGTAGTTGTCCCACGCGTGCCTGATGCTTTTACTGGTGGGGGAGGGATTAAGTACGTCACTCAACTACATCCGTTCATCCAAGATTCATAATCACTTCGTTCATTAATGTAAACTATGTACAGTAGACGCATCTGAAAGAAGACTATTCAAGCCCACACTTTCATGGAGTGTGGTGATGAGTGATAATGAGGTCAATGGCATTTGTATTCAATATTTGATATTATGTTGGATCAAACAGCGATCGGTAGACCTGATCAATAGATGCGCGATTAATGACTATGAAATACATATATATATATATGAGTGTGATATAAAAGGATGTTGTAATATAAAGTCTTTGTATCCTGGTGGTGTATGGTGGGCTTGTGAGCCAGCAGCCGCATCGTGTCCGGACTTACTCTTCTATCCTCGGTCTGGACTTCTTCATGAACTGTTTCTTCTGCTTCTTCCTGTCCTTGTCGTAGTCATACTTCTTTCTGTGGCTGTTCTTCTTGGCTTTCGGCATGGTGGATGAGATGAAAGCTCTCGATCACTCGAAGAACACAACGATGCGCTTGTTGACAACGTGTGGAACCCGGAAGAGACGGAAACGCGTGGTACGCGGCACCGCCTCCTTCTTACCTCTGACCTTTCTAACGTTTCTATCATTGATCCAATATTTATTTTCCCATTACGGTGCTTCGTTTAAACTTTTTTTTACGTCAAAATGGCAGTCATTTTTTTAAACGTTTACTTATTTTCAGTGAGGGTTTATACAGTCATGAAACTACAGCCTGCACCTCCTACGGACCGCCTCTAGGTGTCGCTTTAGAGCCAACATACGCCTTACACCAGTGGTACTCAAATGGTGGTACGCGTACCCCTACGGGTACTTTTGAGAACTAGAGGGGGTACTCAGAAAGAACGAAAAAAACCTCTTCTAACCCCGAGCATGTTTCAATTCTGAAAGCTAGAAAAATCGAGAAAATGGACAAGTGGTTGAAATGTAAATCCAATCTGCAAGAAGCACAGGCCCATGTTTCTCACTAAATTGTGAGTATTTGCACCCTTTTAACATTCATGTTTACACTGCCAAAGAGAACGCACATACTTATGTTTATATTTTTATCTCCCAATTTCTTTTTGCTGCGTGAAGGGGACACGCAGCTGAAAAAAAATAGTTAGAGGGAGTACACTAGTAGAAAACGTTTGAGAACCACTGCCTTACGAGACCAATTAGACCGCTAGGTGTCGCTAGAGAGAGCCATTAACCTACAGCTTGCACAATCAATTAGACCGCTAGATGTGGCTATATACAAAATAGAAACCATACATCATCAATTAGTAGACTGAATAATAAATGTCTTATAAATCAAACTGCCTCACCAACTGCTTAACCGTCCCGTTATAATGTGATACAGTTATTTAAGGAGATATTGGTCCACTCTGCAATCTCTGCATATTATTATTTCTTTATTGAGCAGTTATCTCTCCGTCTGCTGCTGTCCGCTACTTTTGTGTTTTTTCGTCTGGGATTAATAAAGAACATCTTCTCTTGTAATCTTAATGACTATGAAGAAACACCTCCTTGTATACAGCCCACAATATAGAAGGTATGGAGATGCTTAATAATTTCACATATTATAGCTTATTGAAGCCAAGTATAATATTGATGTATATAACATTACATTAATTATTATTATTATTATTATTATGAATGGATAGTAAACTATCAATGTTTTTATGCAATTAATATAGATCTATAATAATCATGGTTATAACATAACTTTCATTCTTATAAAATAGTTATATACATGTTTAATATGAATGGATATAACATTCATCAGTACATTATAGTCATATATAGATGCAAAATATGGAATCAACACTCATTATATTGTAGTTATATAAACATAGATAGGCATAATATGAATGGCTACAGTAATAATTCGAGTATTAATGTAAGCCCTACTTGGTGTGATGTGGGTGTGGCCACAGCGGAAGAACAAGTTCAAAAAGCAGAAACAAAACTATGTTTCCCACACACACACCTTGAGAAGGACCAGTAGGAGTACCACACACCGCTGCCCAGAGCTCCTAGCGGACTAAACCCGGTCTCGGAACCGGGACAGCACCGGGTCGTCTCAGAGCCTTTGGCCGGGGCAGGGCGGCTGAGAGCGGCAGAAGGAGGTCGGGGTTCCCGCTGCCTGAGCCAACAGAACATGGAGCTTGAGAACATAGTGGCCAACACGGTGCTCCTGAAAGCACGCGAAGGTAAGGTCGGGTCGGTGGTCCCAGGTTCTCCTCTTTCTCCTCGCCCTCCTCCTCAAGCCCTCTCCCCTCTCTCCTCCTCCTCCTCCTCCTCCTCCTCCTCCTCCTCCTCCTCCTCCCTCGGTAGAAGGAAAGAGGGGGTCTGGAGGTAGTGGACCCATGCCTTTGTGGTACTTCGTACCGAGCCAGAGAAGGTCGGTTCTGCCGGCAGAAGTCGTGACAACAGGTGTGGTCCTGCCCGGGCCCGGCGGGGCGGAAGGACATGCAACTGTCATGTAGTCGTGATGGCGACACAGTAGGTTTACCCGCGAGTTGCTCCGTCTTGCGAAACAGGATGTCTAAATTCACTCGAGGCGGGTTCACGGGTTCGAGTCCCGCCGGAGTTGATAAATTATAAAGTGGAAGATAATAACCTAATCAATGACAGCCTTTATACTGCTGGGTTAACCCCATATACACGACTCGTTTGATTGGAGAAGAGACTGCAGCAGAGAGAGAGAGCTTCCAACTAGTCCTGCTGTGACAGGATGGAGCCTACTGCTATACTTTGCATGTTTTATAGGGGGGCCTGTTGGACACAATCAACCCTTAACCCTCCTAGCCGAGATGAGGTCATTAAAGGACTATTCCCACAAGTCAGTTGAGCAAATGCCCTAAATGTAAATATTATAATATTTTTTTGATATTCGCCACACACGCAATGTTTATTAAGGCCTTTAGGTCTGCTATTATTGCAATATTACTTTTACTGTCAAGTGATACATTAGCGGTCACTGGGGTTAGACAACCTCTTAAAGAGCTTCTTTCAAAGTATATATATATATATATATATATATAAATAGATATCTGTCCCGTCTTGGCTGAGTCCAGCAGCAATAGGGCCAACCCAACCTCTGGCTAAGACTTCAGATATGATAAGATAAGGGGAAGAGCAGCATCCTCTGATGTGGAGGTAAGACGATCGTCAGAAGACCTTTAACGAACACCCCATCCTCCCTGACTACAATACTGGAGGCACACAACAGCAGGAAGTGTGTGTGATATGTTTGCCTATCGACCCCAGGACCTTTAGGGAATTTGCATCACAGTAAAGTCGTTGTGTCTTCCCCAGAACCAGAGCTCCGGCGCAAGGAGCCGTGGCACTGCGTCAACACACCCTTTGTCCCGAGTCCCTTCTCAAAACACACATTTGAATTTCAAATGTTAGCAGGTAGACTCAAGTTTCCCCTCCCTCCACCAGCACACTCAAGATAATCTTCCAACAGCCACTAGCAGTCTAGATAAATGTCTCACATCCACAAGCGGCCTAGAAAATCATGTAACATCCAGTAGCAGTAAATTTAATTGTCTAACATCCACTAGCACTCAAGCTAATCGAGTAACATCCACTTGCGGTCTAGATAAACTTCACACATCCAATAGCAGTCAATCGAATCGTCTGACATCCATTAGCAGTTTAGATAAACGTCTCACATACACTAGCAGTCAACCTAATAGTCTCACATCCACTAGCGTTCAAGCTAATCATGTAACATCCACTAGCAGTCAAGATAGTCATGTAACATCCACTAGCAGTCAAGCTAATTGTGTAACATCCACTAGCACTCAAGCCAATCGTGTAACATCCACTTGAGGTCTAGATAAACTTCACACATCCACTCACAGTCAAGCTAATCGTTTAACATCCACTTGCGGTCTAGATAAACTTCACACATCCACCTGCAGTCAAGCTAATCGTCTAACATCTATTAGCAGTCTAGATAAACGTCCCACATCCACTAGAGGTCAAGCTAATCGTCTCACATCCACTAGAAGTCAAGATAATCTTGTAGCATCCATTAGCAGTCCAGCTAATCGTGTAACATCCACTAGCAGTCAAGCTAATCATGTCACATTCACTAGCAGTCAAGATAATCATGTAACATCCACTAGCAGTAAAGCTAATTGTGTAACATCCACTAGCAGTCAAGCTAATCGTGTAACATCCACTAGCAGTATACCTAATCATGTTACATCCACTAGCAATCAAGCTAATCATGTAACATTCACTAGCAGTCGAGATAAGGGTCTCACATCCACTAGCAGTCAAGCTTATCATGTAACATCCATTAGCAGTCAAGCTAATCGTTTAACATCCACCAGCAGTCAAGCTAATCATGTAACATCCATTAGCAGCCAAGATAATCATGTGACATCCACTAGCAGTAAAGCTAATTGGGTAACATCCACTAGCAGTCAAGTTAATCATGTAACATCCACTAGCAGTCAAGATAAACGTCTAACATACACTAGCGGTAAAGCTAATCATGTAAAATCAACTAGCAGTCAAGCTAATCATGTAGCATCCACTAGCAGTCAAGATAAGTCTCACAGCCACCAGCAGTCAAGATAATCATCTAACTGCTTCATGCTGGCTATACTTTAAATAGAGGATTGTTGCTATTTGCAGACAATGTTGCCCTTCTTGCTTCAGTCAGTTGAGGTCACAACATCCTATCCTGAAGGTGCCTTGGTCACAGATGTTAAGCTTAATGTTCGTACCGCTGATGTTGGGTCACAGATGGTTGTGTGTTCCTAGCTACAGTCTGAGCTTTGGGTCACAGATGGTTGTGTGTTCCGGTGTCATCCCTATGTTCCCCAGGTCCTATGTTCCCCGGGTGCGAAGGGTTAGGGTCAGGTTTAGGGTTATGGTTAGGGTTAGGGTTAGGGTGAGGGTTAACCCTAAACCTAACCCTAACCCTAGCCATAACCAATAGCAGGAGAGCCATTCTAACCAATCACAGGCGAATCGAGGTGAAAAAGGCGGTACTTGCCCCTACAATCCTACAAAAAAATGATTTGCTCTCCGGATCCTATAAAAACAAAAAAAAAAGCGGGGAACATAGGACCCGGGGAACATAGGTACGCTCCCGTGTGTTCCTAGCTACAGTCTGAGCGTTTGGTCTAAGTTGGTTGTATGATCCTAGCTACAGTCTGAGCTTTGGGTTACTGGTAGTTGTATGTTCCTAGCTACAGTCTGATCTTTGGGTGATCAGAGCTAGGGTCTGAGCTTTGGGTTACAGATGGTTGTGTGTTCCTAGCTTCAGTCTGATGTTGAGGTTAGACCTGGTTGTGTGGTTCTAGCTAGTCTGATCTGGTGATTACAGCTGGTCTACAGTCTGGTCTTTTTATGATCCTATCTACGGTCTAGGCGTGGGGTTGTATGTTTGTGGCCTGAACTATGGCGTCAAGCTTTGGGTAATTACCAAGAGAATGAATCCTAACAACACGTCAACAAATCTCAGATGAATAGGACCTTGTGTGACGTCTCTCGTGCATGTCAACCATGGTATTATTGATGTTTTAGCAGATAAAGGAACGCTCAGTAATGATTGTCTCGGGCAGTGGGCCGTGTGAGGTGGTGCATGACGGCGCGGTTGTGAAGCAGAGCAGTGGCTAGTAGTCAGTGATGTAGCCAGGGATGCAGTTCCCCGGTGGGGATGTGGTGGAGGTGGATGGCGAGGAGACCCAGGAGGATTCTACCGGCCTGGGAAGGTCTGGCATCGCCCCGGTCAGCCCCCGAGGGAGGCCCGATGACACCATTAGCTTCAGTTATTATAATGATGATTAGGGTTATAAAGTCCAATTATCTCTGCCCCCTCACATGCCTCCCCGTGACAGATCATCAGAGGACTCTTGAGTTTGAATAACAGCACGACACGGAGACGAGAGGAGGAGCACGATGCCACCTGGTCAGACCAAGGGGACCCAGAACCTCCCAGTTTACTTAATCTGCGGTAGTGGTGGTGGTGGGAGGGGGGGGGGGGGGGGGGGGGAAGGAGAAGGAGATGGAGAAGGTGGAAGAGCTGGAGGAGGAGAAGGAGGTGGTGATGTCGTCCACACCACCAACAATACACAATGTGTTTCAGCGGAAATTAATCCACAGCATCACACTTTGTCCCCATGTTGTTTACTTAGCCAGGACTTTCTCATCAACAATAAAGTCGTCCTGTGTTTTATCTGGCAATTACATTAGCATGTGTGTATTATTAGCTTTTTATAATGATCCTGTGTGTGTGCTTGTGCTTGTGTGTGTGTGTTTGTATGTGTGTGTGTGTGTTTGTGCGCGTGCATGCGTGTACGTGCGTGCGTGCGTGTGTGTGCGTGCGTGTGTATGTGTGTTACAGGGGGTGGCGGTAACAGAAAGGGGAAGAGCAAGAAATGGAAGCAGATGCTCCAGTTCCCCCACATCAGCCTTTGTGAAGACCTACGACAGAGCACCGGTACGTTTGACCTCTAACCCCGCACCCCGACCCCTGGTGCTCCCCCACTCCGGTCCACAGGTGCTCACTGGCCCCATCCCGTTTCACCCCATCCCTCCCACTTTTGAAATGTCTGGCAAAAAACCTTGTGGTGTCTGTTTGCGTAAACTTCATCGATGACCTCTTGCTGTGTGTTCACACCAAACGACCCGGTTCACGAGGATTTTGCGGGATTCTACTTGCGTGCAACGATGCATAGTTGTGATTCGCTCGGGTTGAATTATTCAAAACATTACCGCAGATTTCACAGTTTGCAGTTCATGTGAGCAGCCACACCCGAGTAGCGCGAGTGGAATATTTGCTTCGCTTTCGGTGTGAACGGCCCTTTTGGACGTAGCAGGGTTGTGTAGGTTTCAATCACCCCCCCTTGTAGCTTTGTTCCGAGGGGGGCAAGATGGGAAGGGGTAAAAATAAGAAAGTGGAGTGGGCAAGAGTCTCCATGATTACCCCTAAGTCAAACTTTCTCTCTCCCCCTATCCCTCTTCTCTCTCTCTCTCTCTCTCTCTCTGTCTCTCTCTCTCTCTCCCTCTCTCTGTCTGTCTGTCTCTCTCTCCGTCTGTCTCTCTCTCTCTCTCTCCCTCTCTCTGTCTGTCTGTCTCTCTCTCCGTCTGTCTCTCTCTCTCTCTCTCTGTCTCTCTCTCCCTCTCTCTCTCTCTCTCTCTCTCTCTCTCTGACAGTGGTAGAGGATGGGCGAGAGAGGGGGTAGGTACATTTGGGGTGGTCCACAGTGTGTGTTTATACACACCCCTCTTCTCATGAAGACGGGTTAGTGACGCGACCCACCGTGGCTCTGAGACTAGCGCTGCTGTGATACCGTCCGAACTACGCTAACATGCTAGCTCACTGCCTCTCCCCGTGTGAGGCAGTGAGGGCAGCTGAGCGACTGGAAGAGAAGACACCAGACAGCTGGTCAGGGGGTGGACTCCATGTGGAAGGTTCTCGGGTCCATCCCCACTGTCCTCAGTCTACCTGCAGGCCTCCTTGCAAGATGACCCCCGACCTCTAACTATATATCTATATCTCTCTCTAGATAGATAGATAGATAGGTAGATAGGTAGATAGGTAGGTAGGTAGGTAGGTAGGTAGGTAGGTAGGTAGGTAGGTAGGTAGGTAGGTAGGTAGGTAGGTAGGTAGGTAGGTAGATAGATAGATAGATACAGATATATATATATATATATATATATATATAGTACCTCCCCAGGCTGGTTACAGATCTCAACGTTTTCACACATGAAATCTTTATTCCTCTGTATCTCAACCCTCTACTGTCCTAATGTGTGTTTGTGTGTGTGTATCTCAGACAGACACACACACACACACACACACACACACACACACACACAACACAACCTATGAAGAGGACTTTATGTTAAGGCCAAGCGGTAACTCATGACGCGTGGTCACGCCAGATTCTATCTATCTCCTTGATATTCCCCAGCTGGTTTCACCATAGCAGCTGGTAGCGTCACGTGGAGCTTGAGAACTTGATGTGAGCGTCTTGTTACGAGCGATAAGCGCCGCCATGCTAACCCTACACGCCCAGGCCAGTGGAGGACAACAATACCGTTAGCATAGCTGTCAGTGTAACTGTTTTTCAGAGAAATCTTGATGATGTTGACAAAAAGAGGATCCATAATCTATAGGGTGTGTGTGTGCTGGTGACAAGATAAATGACACATAGCGGGGATCTGACAAAGTTGTTTGTCTTGCTCTTCTTTCAGACTCTCTTAGTCTCTTGCGTATAACCACAAAGGAAACTGAAGAGGAAGTAGAGGATCTCTCTCTCCCTCCCTCTCTCTCTAGCTATGATTCTGTAACTTTCTCTGTAGCTGTGAGTCTGTATCGTTTTCTATGAGTCTGTACTTTTCTCTATGAGTCTGTCCCTTTCTCTATAGCTATGAGTCTGTCCCTTTCTCTGTAGCTATGAGTCTGTCCCTTTCTCTAGAGCTATGAGTCTGTACCGTTCTCTGTATCTTAGTTTGTATCTGGTTGGGTCCTGCAAACTCTCTGTTTAGCAAAACTGGTTAGCCAGGTTGTTTTGATTTTTGGATGATCTTCCAAGTGTGTATTTGTGCATCCACAGGAAATGCCCCAAAGCTCCTTCTGATAGAGTGCCAGGAATTACACAATATGTGTAATGTTTTCTCAATATCCAGTTTCACGACACTAAATTAGTTCTCTTTCTCTCTCTCTCTCTCTCTCTCTGTCTCTCTCTCTCTAGAGAAGGACTACAGCAGCCTGTGTGAGCGACAGCCAATAGGAAGACTTCTCTTCAGACAGTTCTGTGAGACGAGGGACGGACTGCGTCGCTGCATCGCCTTCTTGGACGCGGTGGTGAGGACTGGATTACACTGAGCTCTGAGACCTCTCTTTAAAGAGACGGTTTCTCTGTCTGAGCCAGCGGGAACGGTTGTAGTACAGCCGTGTCCCACACAGCTTCTGGAGGCGCTGTTGGACCCGTTCCATTTGGATTGACTAGAGAGAAGTTGTGGCTAGATTAAATCTTTCTTTAGAAGATGGTGATTTGATATGAATTTAAAGTAACTCTTAACTGTCAGAGATATGAATATAAGCTATCTCTTATCTGTCAGAGATATGAATATAAACTATCTCTTAACTGTCAGAGATATGAATATAACCCATCTCTTAACTGTCAACTATAAAAATAAACTGTTTACTGTCATATATCAATATAGACGATCTGGTTATTATCAGAGATATGAATATAAACTGTCTTTACTCTCGAGGTAAGAGATACAATCAGAGACAAATATATACCAGAGAAAGAGAAACAGTGATAGAGACAGAGACTGAGATACAGAAAGAGACAAAGAGAGAGAGACAGAGACAGAGACAGACAGACAGACAGACAGACAGACTGAGATGGAGAGAGAGAAAGATATAGAGAAAGAGACAAAGAGAGCGAGACAGACAAAGCCGGAGAGACAGAGATATAGAAAGAGAGAGAGAGAAAGAGAGATTAGAGTCATGTATTGATCCAGGGGATGGATGGATGATGGGTGGAGGAAGCCATTATGGAAGGATGAATGTGTGATGAATACTAATTACATGATCGATGGCTAAATGGGTGAAAGGATGGTGGGTGAATGAATGAATGACGTAGAGTTGCATTAACGTGGGGCAGATAAATGGGAATACTGATGTGTGTTTCATGTGTTGGCGTCTTCTATTCTTCATCTGTGATGTTTCCGACTCCATTAGCGGAGGAAGCTATTGATCCATACGGCCAAAAGGCTTTAGTTCACTTATTCTATAATGGAGGTCCTCATGTTTCACTCTTTCCCTCCACCACACGTAGGATCTGGAAGTACGGCATGTTATTTTACTGAAGTACAGGATTAGTCTGGCTATTGCCAGACCAAGCTTCAATCGTAGATTTGACGTCGTTATGGGGAAGCTGCTGTCATTTTCTTCAGCACAAGAGGCGTGATCAACGGGCCTCGTCGGCTGCTTGCCGTCGCTTCCCTGTCGCCATTGTGTTAAATTAGCCAATAGCGCGCGAAGGGGAAAAGCCAGCTCGGTGATTGGCCCCCTGCAAAAACGTATCGGAAGCAGAAAAAAAATGTATTGATCTTCTCCAGACCCATGTGCAGTGCGAACTCAAATCGCCAGCAGAATGGGGGGGGCTACACAGGCTAGTACAGGATATTATTACTCTAAATTAGCTGGAAGTACAATCAACTATTGCTTTAAAGGACCTGAAAGTACAGCATATTATTGTACTTAAGGACCTGAAAGTACAGCATATTATTAGACTAAAGGACCTGGAAGTACATTATATATTATACTAAAGGACCCTGAGTACAGTATATCTTATACTAAAGGACCTGGAAGTGCAGTATATAATATACAAAAGGACCTGGAAGTACAGTATACTGTATAATATGACGTTTTTCTCCAGGCAGAGTATGAGGTCACTCCAGATGAGAAGAGGCGAGAATGCGGACAAAAACTCCTCGACATCTTCTTCAAACCAACGGTAAGCAACACACTGCTAGCATGATAAAGCATGTGGTATAGAAAACACGCTAACACACATGATACAGCATGTACTAGCACAGGTAACACAACTATCATGATATGCTTTATTTAAGAAGCTGTTAGCGTGATATAGCATGCAACAGTAAACAGCAAGCATGATAAATCATATTTAACACACTGTAAATATTGTATGGCATGTACTAGCATTACTGGTGCACTACTAGCTGATATGGCATGTAGCATAGCTAATATTCTATTTGCATAATATAACATGCAGGGTTACGTGTTATAAGAGATGACTCAATATTAAAGGAGACATATTATGGTGTTTTCCCAACCAGTAAACATAGTATATGAGTTTTTGAAGCAGTTTGCTGGAAATAGCTTTTAGGAAAGAAAGATCTTGCCTACCGCTATTCCCGTCTGTTTCAGTCCCTTCAGAATGCGCTGTTTCTGGTGTCTGTAGCTTTAATGCAAATGAGCTGCTGCCCATTGACCAATGAGCTGTCAGAGTGAACCACAGCATGGAGGAGAAGGGATTGTGGCCGTTTGCGGACTCCCGGAGCTCTATATCTATATGATATAATATGATATAATATAAAAGTAAAGACTCGAAGTGGGGGTTATCTCGGCCATGGTTGAAAAGAATTGGGGGAAAGGAACTTTGGCCTTGACTCTCTGCAGTCCATATTGAACCGCGACCTGGAGGAGAAAGGGATTGTTCTCCCCGAGCTGAAGTTGCCGGACTTCCGCCGGAGCTTCGGCGGAAGTCCGGCAGCTCTGCCGTACTCCCTGCCAGGCAGCCACATGGCAAACTGACAAATTAGACATCTATTTTTGTATGGAATGTCCCTGCTCCTGAAATGCGCGAACATCTCCGCCCAGCGCTCGTCCGCTGGTCAACAAAATCTCTCTGATTGGAGGGGGGTGGCGAAGTGGGTGGTAATATTCAAAAGCGCCGAAACGAACTCGCTCGTTTGGTAACTATAGGCGGGGTACTTTCAGAAATGCATATCTTCAAAGTTTGTTTGCGTGTGGCAGCACCAGAGACACAAAACAACACCCCACATCCCTGGAAAGGTGTTTCATAATATGTCCCCTTTAACAAGTGTGTGTGCCCGTGCGTGTGTATGTGTATGTGTATGTGTGTGTGTGTGTGTGTGTGTGTGTGTAGTCTAGTCATTACATGCAGGAGCTGGAAGCGGAGATGATGGGTCAGTGTGTTGACAGACTGAAGGAGGAGGAGGAGGAGGTGTCCAAGGAGCTATTCAAACACTCTACCAAGTAGGGTCTCTCTCTCTCTCTCTCTCTCTCTCTCTCTCTCTCTCTGTCTCTCTCTCTCTCTCTCTCTCTCCCTCTCTCTGTCTGTCTGTCTCTCTCTCCATCTGTCTCTCTCTCTCTCTCTCTCCCTCTCTCTGTCTGTCTGTCTGTCTCTCTCTCTCTCTATCTCTCTTTCTCTGTCTGTCTGTCTGTCTGTCTCTCGCTCTATCTCTCTTTCTCTCTGTCTGTCTGTCTCTCTCTCTCCGTCTGTCTCTCTCTCCGTCTGTCTCTCTCTCTCCGTCTGTCTCTGGCTCTCTCTCTCTCTCGCTCTCTCTCTACCTTCAACAGGTGAGGCTGAGAAAAGTCTGCATGGGTCTGACAGCCAGCCAATCACCATGCAGGGAATAAGATCAGGAAGTGGAATTGAAAAGAGGAACTTGTGGAAAAATGACTTGAGGTTCAGATCCTCTGCGGGGACGTCTCCACACAACAAGAAACTGATCTTTGCTATACTGATTAGTACTACTCTACTACTATACTATAGTACTTTGGTATTACAGTACAGCACACAGCTATACTGTGATACTGTAATATAGTATGACTACTTTGGTAGACATTGTGATACATTATTGTATTACAGTACAATAATGCGCTGTGTTACTGATGCATTCCTTTTCTGTTACCTCCAAACCAAACTATGGATATATTCATACTACATACAATAATAAAGATCAGTAACAAAATCCGAGTATGGATGCAGTGTGATATAAGTCCTATCTGGTTCCATTTAAACCCCGCAGTGTGAATCGTGAGATGACAGCCATTCATTCCATGAAGTCTCTGCACTGTGAAACTGAAGCTAATGTTTCCCCAGGCTGGTCCATGAGTACCTCAGCATGGCTCCCTTCTCAGACTACCTGGACAGCATGCACTACAACCGCTTCCTCCAGTGGAAGTGGTTAGAGGGGTAGGACCCTTAACCCTAAACCTTATCTTACGCTAGGTTGACTGCTGGACCACATCTCACGAGCGTGTGTCTCAACCCAACAGACAGCCGGTCACCAAGGGCACCTTTCGTCAGTACCGAGTCCTGGGCAAAGGAGGCTTTGGCGAGGTGAGGCATCAACTGTTCTATATTGTTCTATACTGTTCCCTTAGCAGGGTCTCAGCTTCTAGTTCTATACTGTTCCCTAAGCAGATTCTCAGCTTCTAGTTCTATACTGTTCCCTAAGCAGGGTCTCAGCTTCTAGTTCTATACTGTTCCCTTAGCAGGGTCTCAGCTTCTAGTTCTATACTGTTCCCTAAGCAGGTTCTCAGCTTCTAGTTCTATACTGTTCCCTAAGCAGGGTCTCAGCTTCTAGTTCTATACTGTTCCCCAAGCAGGGTCTCAGCTTCTAGTTCTATACTGTTCCCCAAGCAGGGTCTCAGCTTCTAGTTCTATACTGTTCCCCAAGCAGGGTCTCAGCTTCTAGTTCTATACTGTTCCATAAGCAGGGCCTCAGCTTCTAGTTCTATACTGTTCCCTAAGCAGGGTCTCAGCTTCTAGTTCTATACTGTTCCCTTAGCAGGGTCTCAGCTTCTAGTTCTATACTGTTCCCCAAGCAGGGTCTCAGCTTCTAGTTCTATACTGTTCCCCAAGCAGGGTCATAGCTTCTAGTTCTATACTGTTCCCCAAGCAGGGTCTCAGGTTCTAGTTCTATACTGTTCCCTAAGCAGGTTCTCAGCTTCTAGTTCTATACTGTTCCTCAACCAAAATTAGGCTATCAGCTTCTAGTTCTATACTGTTCCCTAAGCAGGTTCTCAGCTTGTAGTTCTATACTGTTCCTTAACCACCAGCAGACAATCAGCTTCTAGTTCTATACTGTTCCTCAACCACACGAAGGTTCTCAGCTTCTAGTTCTATACTGTTCCTCAACCACCAGCAGGCTATCAGCTTCTAGTTCTATACTGTTCCTCAACCACACGCAGGTTCTCAGCTTCTAGTTCTATACTGTTCCTCATCCACCAGCAGGCTATCAGCTTCTAGTTCTATACTGTTCCCTAAGCAGGTTCTCAGCTTCTAGTTCTATACTGTTCCTCAACCACCAGCAACTTTTGCCATTGGGTAAATCAACTCCTGCGGTGAGCAGCCAGTCAGCAGCAGCCTGTGACCAGCTGATTATCAAGTAGACACAACCTTAAGTGAATTAGGTCCGATCTTTGGAAGCTAAACTATTGGTTCTTCATCCTTGTTTTGTTATGTAGTGGGGTACTGATGAGTGAGTGAATGTCCCCCAGGTGTGTGCGTGCCAGGTGCGGGCCACCGGGAAGATGTACGCGTGTAAGAAGCTGGAGAAGAAGAGGATCAAGAAGAGGAAGGGCGAGTCCATGGCCCTGAACGAGAAGACCATCCTGGAGAAGGTCAACAGCCGGTTTGTTGTAAGTCTCCTGTACCGCCTGCACACAAGCACCCTTTAACCCTGCGCACTTAAAGTTCAATCTATGTTAAATTATGACATAATGGAGTGATGTTTTCACTGCTCAGGAAAATGTAAAAAAAGTATATTAATACACCTTTCCATGTCAGCTAATGAACTTGGTCTTGGAAAGTCTTGGAAGTGGAATGAAAGTGAACTCCACCCATAAAATCAGCCTGGAGGAACAGAAGGCGATCCATGAAGGCAGTGGATTAGCCCTCACATTATTTGCTGATGTTTCTGCACACCTTAATAACCCTTAATGACATCATTAGTGCATAATGCACACCTTGATAACCCTTAATAACATCATTAGTACTTGAGGCTTAATGCACACCTTGATAACCTTTAATAACATCATTAGTGCATAATGCACACCTTGATAACCCTTAATATCATCATTAGTGCATAATGCACACCTTGATAACCCTTTATAACATCATTAGTGCATAATTCACACCTTGATAACCCTTAATAACATCATTAGTGCATAATTCACCCCTTGATAACCCTTAATAACATCATTAGTGCATAATGCACACCTGGATATCCCTTAATATCATCATTAGTGCATAATGCACACATTGATAACCCTCAATAACATCATTAGTGCATAATGCACACCTTGATAACCCTTAATAACATCATTGGTGCATAATTCACACCTTGATAACCCTTAATAACATCATGTTCTGTGGTCCCCAGGTGAGTTTGGCGTATGCCTACGAGACGAAGGAGGCGCTGTGCCTGGTGCTGACGCTGATGAACGGGGGCGACCTCAAGTTCCATATCTACCACATGGGGGAGAGCGCCCTGGAGGAGGAGAGGGCCGTGTTCTACACCGCTGAGATCTGCTGCGGCCTGGAGCACCTACACCACGAGAGGATCGCCTACAGGTGGCCAACACCTCCGCCTGTAGTAGCTATACCTTAGCTATTAGAGTACCAACACCTCCGCCTGTAGTAGCTATACCTTAGCTATTAGAGCACCAACACCTCTGCCTGTAGTAGCTATACCTTAGATATTAGAGCACCAACACCTCCGCCTGTAGTAGCTATACCTTAGCTATTAGAGCACCTACACCTGTAGAACCTATACCTTAGCTATTAGAGCACCAACACCTCCGCCTGTAGTAGCTATACCTTAGCTATTAGAGCACCTTCGCCTGTAGTAGCTATACCTTAGCTATTAGAGCACCTCCGCCTGTAGTAGCTATACCAGGGCTCCAGAGTGCGATCAATTTGGTCGCACATGCGACCAAAATATTTAAGGGTGCAACTAATATTTTTTATAGCTCGCACTGGTGCACCTGACGCAGCCCGGGTGAAAAAAATAATTTCCTTCGCAATCGCATCATCTCTCTGTGTTCTCCTGTAATCAAACTCACACTCATGGTTAGGGATGGGGATCGAAACCAGGTTCTATCAAGGACCCGGTTCCACTATTTTCAAAACCCGAAAATCATTAATGTTTGGGCTTATCGATACCACTATCGAGTCCCGTCATTCATTTATTTATTTTTTTGTCCCGTAGGTCCTGTAACGTAATGTTGTGTCCGTCGAGTCGCGTCACGGCATTTAAATCAAATCAATCCAATCACTGCAGCGTGTCCACCAATGTTTTTGAATGGAATTGTAAGCAAACAGGTATTACAAGTAAAACAATTGAAGTCTGGCAGTTAACTTTGCTCGCGAGGATGGCTCAACGGCCGAAAATAATTTATTGTAAAGGGGGGAACACAACCTCAATGGCCACATTAGCGTTGTGCATCAAATGAAGACCAAATGCAGCACCTTCGACTGTCTCCGAGTTGAAAAGACTCTGTCTCCTCCTTCTCCTGTCGCACCACAGACGGGCCCGTCTTAATCATACACTCAAACTACAAGCGGTAGTCGCACACACAAACATCGCTAGTCCCGTCAGTTAAAAATACTAATCCAATTGTGAATTCGGTGTTGTAATCAGCAGCATACAAGTTAGTATGCTAGTTATCTTAAAAAGTAAATAAATTTTCAGATGTGCTGCGTGATGATGTGTTGAGGTTGGCTCAGTAAAACGACCGTTAGGTTATCATGATGCGTTCAAATGTAACATAAAGAAACGGTAAATTGAGTTTTTGGTGAGAAACATGAATAGGCCTAATACTGTATTACTCATGTTTCTGTATTACTAATACAGTTGTATAGTGCTCTAATCATTTTATTTTATATAACTAAAACTACTGATGTCAATATTTATTAAGAATTACATATTTCATTTAAAATGCAATTGTCTATTTCCTAAATATTATTCACTAAAAACGCTTCGTATTTCCACCATTAATAGAAAAGTATCGATAGTGGTATCGATAAAGACTCGGATCGTTAAGGAGTATCGAAAATGGTATCGATGTCAATAAATATTAATGATCCCAATCCCTACTCATGGTAGGATCATATCGTGGTCTAAACCAATAAGAGAAAGAGCTCGTCGGTTCTTTGCCTCTGATTGGCTCTGGTTCTGTTCACTGCTTGTATTTTTTTTAAAATTGCGAACGACCAAAGCGCCAGAGTAACTGAAACGGATAAAGAAAATGAACGCGACAAAAGAGGGGAAAAATTAAGCGAGGTAAAAACATAGAATGTTTTTTCATTAAAAAAAACAGCCTACTGTTCCAACCTGCCCTACTACTGAGAGTAATTATTCAGAGTCTGAATTACCCGCACAAGCCCTTTTATTATGTTTTATTTTGCTTAATTTTTTAGTTTGAAATGTTCCATTTCAGCTCAGTGAAAAACTTGAAATACTTTATTTTTATTTTTATATATATTTGTGCTCATGCTGCGTTCCAGGGACACTTTTTAGCCCGTAAGTTACGAGCTGGAACTGGGAGTGAATCGGTCTGGTACGAGTTCAAGGGTAGTGAGTTGGGTTTGTCTGCCGTTCCAGGGCATTTTCACGGGTAGAAGGTTGTGAAAACACGGGTTACGGGTTGCCTGGAACGCACCATTATTCTTGTTAAAAAATCCTTCACATTATATGAAAGTTATGGAGAGCGATAAAAAGGTGACCTTATGGCGTTAAAGGCGACACAATGAAAAATTTGGTGCACCTAAATTTTGTGCTGGTGCACCTAAAAAAAAAAAGTTAGGCGCACCAGTGTAACCAACGCATAAAGTTATTCTGGAGCCCTGTATACCTTAGCTATTAGAGCACCTCCACCACGAGAGGATCGCCTCCAGGTGGCCGGCGCCGCAAGCACCTCGGCCTGCAGTGCAACTTCACTTAACTTAGCTATTAGTGCGCCTACAGCTTAGCCCGCAGTTCATTGCAGTACACTGCATTAGCTTACGTCCGCCATAGTGCATCAGTGCACGTACACTGCATTAGTGCACGTACACTGCATTAGTGCACTAATCCAAATTGAATCTCTCTGATTTTAGGGACCTGAAGCCAGAGAACATTCTGCTGGACGACCACGGTGAGTAACTGCTGGTAACTCAGGATCGGTAGGAGGTAAATGAATGGTGTTTTACAACGTGGGCTCCTCTCTGTGTGTGTGTGTGTGTGTGTGTGTGTGTGTGTGTGTGTGTGTGTGTGTGTGTGCAGGTCACATCCGGATCTCAGACCTGGGCCTGGCCGTCCACGTGCCTGAAGGAGAGAGCATCAAGGGCCGGGTCGGCACTGTGGGATACATGGGTACCTGTCTGCCTGCCTGTCTTTCTGCCTGCCTGTCTGTCTGCCTGCCTGTCTGTCCATCCGTCTTTTAGCCATTTTGTCTGTCTGTCTGCCTGCCTGTCTGTCTGTCTGACTGTTTGTCTGCCTGTCTGTCTGTCTCTGTTTGTCTGCCTGCCTGCCTGTCTGTCTCTCTGTTTGTTCTGAGACATAACTCATCACCCGTGACGATAAGAGTTATGAAACATTGGAAGTTTTTACATTTGTTAAATTTGCTAAATGCTCTGAGGCAGAATCAGCACAGCGAAGTAATTTAGACAGAAATGAAAGATGTTCTCTGATCAGTGGTGAGACGGTCACCCGGATCACCCAGACCACCGTGTCCTTAAAGGTCAAAGCGAGCGGCAGACGAACAGCGTACCACGACTACCAAACATCATCCTCCATGACAGCAGACTGTTTATAACATAAACCACTATAATCACCTTCCACGGAGCCCCACTGTATCACACTCAGAACCTTGAGTGGGACACCTCATGCCTCACACACACACACACACACACACACACACACACTCACTGTGAGGGCGCTGTGGGCCCCTTGAGGGGTGCAGCAAGGCCTCCCTCTACATGGGGGGCGCTGTGACGCTGGTGTCTGACTGAGTCTCCCCCCCAGCCCCCGAGGTGGTGAAGAACGAGCGTTACTCCTTCGGCCCTGATTGGTGGTCCCTGGGGGTCCTGCTGTACGAGATGATCCAGGGCTCCTCCCCCTTCCAGCAGAGGAAGAAGAGGATGAAGAGGGAGGAGGTGGAGAAGCTGGTGACGGAGCAGAACGAGGAGTACTCGGACAAGTTCTCAGACCTGTCCACGTCGCTCTGCCAGATGGTACGATGGTCTCTCTCTCGCTGTCTCTCTCTCACTCTCTTTCTCTTCCTCTCTCTCTCTCTCTCTCGCTCTCTTTCTCTCTCTCTCTCTCTCTCTCTCTTTCTAGTGTTTGATCGCCCCTCTCTCTCGCTCTCTGTCTCTCTCTCTCCTGTTTGATTGCCCCTCTCTCTCTCTCTCTCTCCCGTTTGATCGCCCCTCTCTCTCTCTCTCTCTCTCTCTCTCCTGTTTGATCGCCGCTCTCTCTCCTCTCTCTCTCTCTCTCTCTCCCGTTTGATCGCCCCTCTCTCTCTCTCTCTCTCTCTCTCTCTCCTGTTTGATCGCCGTTCTCTCTCCTCTCTCTCTCTCTCTCTCCTGTTTGATCGCCCCTCTCTCTTCTCTCTCTCTCTCCTGTTTGATCGCCCCTCTCTCTCCTCTCTAGCTGCTGGTCAAGGAGCCGTCTGAGAGGCTGGGCTGCCAACAGGGCGGGGCCTTGGAGGTGAAGGCCCATCCCATCTTCAGCTCCATCAACTTCAAGCGGCTGGAGGCGGGGATGCTTCCCGCGCCCTTCATCCCTGACGTGAGGGAACCCCCGTCTCCATGGTTACCGAGCCAGTACCAGTCTGTCCCTAATATTTATTAACACAGTGTGTGTGTGTGTTTTTTGTTTGTGTTTACTGCATGTGTGTGTGTGTGTGTGTGCATGTGTGCTTGCATGCCTGTGTGATTGGTGTGTTTGTTTGTATGTGTGTGTGCGTGCATGCGTGTTTGTGTGTTTGTGTACATGTGTGTGTACATGTGTGTGTTTGTGTGTTTATATGGGTGGGTGCGTGTGTGTGTATCTTCGTGTGTGTGTGTGTGTGAGTAGCCCCAGGCCATCTACTGTAAGGACGTCCTTGACATCGAACAGTTCTCCACGGTTAAGGGAGTGGAGCTACAGCCAGAGGACGAGACCTTCCACAGCCAGGTCTGCAGCGGCTGTGTGTCCATCCCCTGGCAGAACGAGGTCCGTCCGTCTCTCTCTCTCTCTATCTCTCTCTCTCTCTCTCTCTCTCTGTCTATCTCTGTTTCTCCCTCTCTCTCTCTCTCTGTTTCTCCCTCTCTCTCTCTCTCTCTCTCTTTCACTCCCTATCTCTCTTTCTCCCTCTTTCTCGCTCTCTCTCTCTCTCTTTCTATATATATATATATATTTTTATCAGATTGGTGTTAAGGGTGCTCAGAGTGCTGTTTAGGGGGCTCAGAGTGCTGTTTAGGGTGCTAACTCGTGTCCCCACCCCAGATGGTGGAGGCGGAGTGTTTCGGGGAGCTCAGCGTTCTGCATGCCGAGGGTCCGGTCCCCCCGGATCTGGACTGGAGGGGCCAGCCGCCCCCCGCTCCCAAGCAGGGCATGATGCACCGGATGTTCGGAAGACAGGTGGGGTCCCCCACTGTAGCCCCCCTCCCACACCAGCCAGCCCTATAGACCTACAGTACACCACCACTACACCACCACTACACCACCACTACACCACCACTACACCTACAGTACACCAACACTACACCTATAGTACACCACCACTACACCACCACTACACCTATAGTACAACAACACTACACCTACAGTACACCAACACTACACCTACAGTACACCATCACTACACCAACACTACACCTACAGTACACCAACACTACACCTACAGTACACCATCACTACACCTACAGTACACCAACACTACACGTATAGTACACCAACACTACACCTACAGTACACCAACACTACACCTACAGTACACCACCACCACAGCTACAGTACACCAACACTACACGTATAGTACACCAACACTACACGTATAGTACACTAGTACTACACCTACAGTACACCAACACTACACGTATAGTACACCAACACTACATCTATAGTACACCAACACTACACCTACAGTACACCACCACTACACCTACAGTACACCAACACCACACCTACAGTACACCAACACTACACCTACAGTACACCAACACTACAGCTATAGTACACCAACACTACACGTATAGTACACCAACACCACACCATCACTACACCTACAGTACACCAACACTACACCTACAGTACACCAACACTACACGTATAGTACACCAACACTACACCTACAGTACACCAACAGTACACCTATAGTACACCACCACCACACCTACAGTACACCAACACTACACCTACATTACACCACCACCACACCTAAAGTACACCAACACTACACCTACATTACACCACCACCACACCAACACTACACCTATAGTACACCAACACTACACCTATAGTACACCAACACTACACGTATAGTACACCAACACTACACGTATAGTACACCAACACTACACCTACAGTACACCAACACCACACCTACAGTACACCAACACTACACCTACAGTACACCAACACTACACCTACAGTGCACCAACACTACACGTATAGTACACCAACACTACACCTACAGTACACCATCACTACACCTACAGTACACCACCACTACACCTACAGTACACCAACACTACATGTATAGTACACCAACACCACACCTACAGTACACCAACACTACACCTACAGTACACCAACACTACACGTATAGTACACCAACACTACACCTACAGTACACCAACACTACAACTACAGTACACCAACACTACACCTACAGTACACCAACACTACACGTATAGTACACCAACACTACACCTACAGTACACCAACACCACACCTACAGTACACCTATAGTACAAAAACAATACACCTTTAGTACACCAACACTACATCTATAGTACACCAACACAACACCTACACTACACCTATAGTACACCAACACTACACCTACAGTAGACCAACAGTAAACACCACACAGACTAACCCTCCAACACCACGTAGACGCTACGGCGATAGCTTCACCTAGAGCGCCAGGTCCCTGCAGTGGCTTGAAGTGTCCTGAGTCGCTGTAGGGTTTGGGGTGTAGCTCCACCGATACCATCCCGAAATCTTCTATCTTCTACATTTTTCGGGCACGCTGGATGGTCACCAACCCTGTGCCATGTTTTCTACCGTATTTTATAGTTTACATTGTGTAGCTACATTCCCATTGACCCGTACTGCGTCGTTGTATTCTGTATTTAATCCCTAATCATATGTAATGAGAAATCCTTTCCCTCTGTCTCCCTCTGCAGGGGTGCTGTGGTAACTGCAGCGACAGCGACGAGGAGCCGACCAGACTGTAACACTCACTGGAAAACCGAGAGTTTGACGGATGGATAGATGGACGAGTGAAGGGACAGATGGACGGAGGCAGACGAAGAGAGAGGAGAGGCAGAAGAGACTCCTTTCTACCCAACTCAGGATCTGGACTTGTTTACAACTTTTGTACATTTGTATTTTTAAGATGTATGTGAACTTGTCTCAGGATGTATATATTGCAGGCATAATTAAGTATGTTTATTTAAAATGTGAGAACGAGGCTGGCACTGTGTCTGTGTGTTTGAACCCAGCAGATAGACACACACACAAACACACACCTCAGTGAGGTGAACAAAGTGCCTTGCTCGGCGCCTTCAAGGACTCCTTGCTCATCTGATATTACCCAGCATGCCCTGTGGTAGGGATAGAGGTAAAACAAAGGCAAGCATATGAAGTCTTGGGACCAACCACGCCTGCACAGGTTGGGCACTTTAGGGAGCTGCTTTGATGTCTTAAAAGGTTTCCACACAGACGGCTTGGAATTGTCTGTCTGCGCTCCATCTCCGAGAGGCGATATGTCCGGAGGTGTCTGTCCGTCCGTCTGTCTGTCTGCTCTGCATCCCTCTGAGGTGGTTCTCCACAAGGGAACCACGGCTCCATTCCAATAGTCAAAAAGTGACTTCCTGTCTCCTTTCCTAACCACTTTTCCTTGAACTTGATGGAAAACGTCAAGAGGTCGAGGGAAGGTGTGAAGTAGAAGTCGTGAAACTACAACGTCGTGAAGACGGACTACCGACAGCCCGTCTGTGATACTTCTCACCGTGTGGTTTCATGCAGTCTGTCTTACAGGGACGACCCGTTGAAAGATTTACAAACACTTCCAGAGGCTCCCAGCCACAAGAGTGAATCTAGTGGGTTGTCCCATTGGGAGTGGTTGCTCGCGCTCACGTCGACTGTCCACATTCGTCCGCAGCCAGTCTCCCAGTTGGAGAACGAGCAGACATAAGTTTGGTGCATCCCTCGTGTTACCTCTGAACTCCAGTAAGGATTAGAGAGTGGATTCATGACGTGTGTTGTTTGTTCTCTGCTGCTCTTGTTAAGATTTGAGACTTGTGAAGGAGAATCGAGGAAATGGGAGCAGAAAGCAAGATTTAATAAATCGTAACAGTGGTGGCCCCCACCTCATTTCCCCACCTTCACACTGTTCACACGTGGGACTGACCGATGGATTTCATTTTCATTAGTTATTTAACCAACCAGAGAAGAGGGGCCCTTTAAACATTTAGACGTAAAGAACTCAGTGGAGTGCTGAACAGCGCCTCCTAGTGGACAGCTTTGATGATTTAGACACAAAGAACATAGTGGACACTGACCAGCGCCTTCTAGTGGACAGCAATAAACATTTAGACAAAGGACATAGTGGAGTACTGACCAGCGCCTTCTAGTGGACAGCAATAAAAATTAGACAGAACTCAGTGGAGTACTGAACAGTGCCTACTAGTGGACAGCTTCGAACTCAGTGGAGTACTGAACAATAACGCTAGCATCGTACAAAACTGGAGAATATTGAGTATTACAAAATTAAGGAATGGCTTGGATGATGTCATGAAATCACTCTCTCACAAACACACAGAAAACAGACTACCAGGTAGCTTCACCTACACCACATGAAATAACTTGTTTGACCAGGTGCAGGAGAGTTTCTTCTAAATGTTCCTTCTGACATTGGTAAGTAGGCCCCTCAAACTCACTATGGTTGACCCTCATGTGCAATGTTGGGATGCAGTCTTTAACCCAACTTCCTGTCAGAGGTCAGGTCATCACACCTGCAGTCTTTAACACAACGTCCTGTCAGAGTTCATCACACCTGCAGTATTTAACCTCCTGCCCGACCTGCTGGCTCGCAGGTTGATGCTGTCATCATATATACTGTATATAGGACAGCATCACATGCTGCGTTACCATAACAACCCTTCAACAATGCGGCGATGATGTCAGCAGATGCAGGACAAACATCTGTGCTTGCAGACAGAGACAGCAAGATAGACAAAGAGAAGGACAGAGAGACAGACGCAGAGAAAGACAGACGGAGAGAATGACAGAGACAGACAAAGAGAAAGACAGAGTGTTATTTCTTATTTATGTTGTATCTTATTTTAGTTTTGTACTTTACCAATGTCAATGTACCTTTTCCATGGCAAAAAAATAAACTTTAACCTAGAGAGACAGAGAGAGACAGCGAGGTGCTTTGCTCTATTAATCCAGAATATGCAAATGTCTGCTTTTGCAAGGTAAATGTTTGTTTATTATAATAGAAGAGAGAGGGAGCTAGAGAGAGAGGCAGGGAGAGAGAGAGAGAGAGAGGGGGGGGATAGAGAGGGAGAGAGAGAGAGAGAGAGGGGGGGGATAGAGATAGAGAGAGAAAGAGGGAGAGAGAGAGAGAGGGAGATAGAGAGAGGGAGAGGGAGAGAGAGAGAGGGAGAGAGAGAGAGGGAGATAGAGAGAGAGAGAGAGAGAGAGAGAGAGAGGGAGAGAGAGAGGGAGAGAGAGAGAGAGAGGGAGAGAGAGAGAGGGACAGAGAGAGAGAGAGAGAGAGAGAGGGAGAGGGATAGAGAGAGGGACAGAGGGAGAGAGAGGGACAAAGCAGGAGAGAGACAGAGCAGGAGAGAGAGAGAGAGACAGAGCAGGCGAGAGAGAGCCATAGAGGTAGAGAGAGAGGGATAGAGCAGGAGAGAGAGAGTGACATAGAGGGAGAGAGAGAGAGAGGGACAGAGCAGGAGAGAGAGGCAAAGAGAGAGACAGAGCGGGAGAAAGACAGAGAGGGAGAGGTAGAGAGAGACAGACAGAGAGATGGATAGACAGAGAATGGTTAGACAGACAGAGAAAGACAGACAGAGGGAGGGAGAGACGGACAGAGAGAGGGAGAGAGACAGAAAGAGAGAGACAGAAAGAGATTCAAAAGAGGACTGAAGGAGAGCTGGAGAGTTGAAAGAATAAGGAGAGGGAGAAGTCACTGTGTCCTTGAAGTGAAAACATTAATACAATGAACTCCTGTGTGTGTGTGTGTGTGTGTGTGTGTGTGTGTGTGTGTGTGTGTGTGTGTGTGTGTGTGTGTGTGTGTGTGTGTGTGTGTGTGTGTGTGTGTGTGTAAATAGTATTATGTCACAGATTAGTCATGTGACATATGTCTCTCTGCCCACGGACAGCGGTGACCTCAAACAAACTTTCAGACTTTCTTACAGTCATACACACCGTGTGCTTACACGCACACAATTACACACACACTCTCACATTAAGTCAGGTTCCCTGACTTCTACTCCCACAATGAAGCTGTTATTCTACGTTTCCTGAGTCACAAATACTACTTCCTGTGTCATCACCAGCACTTCCTGTAACAGTGACTCATACATCACACTTTAGCCCCTCAGGTCAGTATCACAGGCCTTCTCTGTTCCCCAAGTTACAAGTCATCTCTTTTATCTACCGTGACCTCCTTTGCTGTCACCTCCTTTGCTGTCTCAGGGAGGAGGTCTCTGAAGGTCCAGGGAGGGAGGGAGGAGGCAGAAGGTCTCTGAAGGTCCAGGGGGAGGAGGGAGGAGGTGTCTGAAGGAGGGAGGGAGGGAGGGAGGGAGGAGTTCTCTGATGGTCTAGGGAGGGAGGGAGGGAGGAGGTGGGACGTAAGGCAGCTTCACTTGATGCTCAGGGGAATGCTTTGTAGAAACGTCTACACTAGTTGGGCATGAAGAAACACACACAAACTGTACACTAAGCCTACGTTTAGTATGTGTGTGACAGACACACAATAAAACAATGTTTCAGACGCCGCTGTGTCTGTGAAATACGGAGCAGGACTCTGTGGGTCCTGCTGTCAGCATCGTACATCAGCCCATTCTGGGCCCAGACCCAGACCTCTGGCAGACAGACAGGGAGACGGCAGGGCTGTCTGTTCAGGGTCATCATTCATACAGACAGGGAATGCAGAGAGAGACAGAGACAGAGACAGAGACAGAGAGAGAGAGAGAGAGAGAGAGAGAGAGAGAGAGAGAGAGAGAGAGAGACACACAGGTTACTGACACCCTATCCTCTATGACGTCAGCTTCGACTCATCCTTGGGAAACCCCACTCTGCGTTTGATTAGTATTCTGTCCGGCCCCGCGACGCCAGGGAGCAATGGGAGGGGACGGGTTGCTAGGTTACCAGGGAGGAGGGGGGAGTGGCCAGGTTGCCAAGGTGAACCCAACATTCTCCAAACGGTGTTCACAGCACGACGCGCGGCTCGTGACCGAAACAGAGAAGAAAGAGCGGCGCCGTGTCGTGACAGAGCGCGCGCCTGGCTGGATAGGAACAATATCTAGAATGAATATAGAGCTACCTAATGCTGGATATGAACAATACGCATATATAGAATAATACAGGCTGACATACTGCTGGATATGAACAAGAGCGCTCATCTGGGATTCTGATCTCTGCTCGCCAAAACAGCTGCAGGTACGTTTCCTTCGTGATGTGAGACCGTACAGTGTTAACAAGGACGTGGTTTTCCGTGGGGTTTGATCAGACGTCCGAGTTAAGAGATTGACGGGTTCCTGGGGTCTCCAACGCCACTGGGGCAACACGCGTCTAAGCAGCGCCTCCCCCCCACGAGCGGAGACGCGCTCTGCCTCCACGAGCTGAGACGCGTTCTGCCTCCCCTTCACGAGCTGAGAAGCGCTCTGCACGTCCGCCCCAAACACAGGATCATTTTTACTCACCTGTATCCCACATCTGTCTCTATATTCACTGAGCCTCACTTTTAAAGTGCATTGAGGAATGGAGGATTGATAGAGGAGAAAGAGTTGATCACGGCATTCAAAGATAGCCTGGCTAAAGCTGGACGCGGTTGTAGTTGGAGAGTAACAGAACGATTATTTTAACGGATGTCAAATGTCCAATAGTGGTCCATCGTCTCTTGATTCGAGTGGAGGTGTAAGTTTGGCTTTGAGTTTTTGTTCTGCTTTGTGACCGTCATGAGTGCGTAATATCCACATATCATGTTTGTTTTTTTTTGCGTCAATGTATATATGAAGTAGTAGTACTATGCCTGGTTCCAACTAGGCAAATCTGAAGCAGCTTCATATTTCTTCGCCCAAAGTCCCCTCGTTGGTTTCTGGAAGCAGGTTCACTACGTCAACACTGTCCGCCTTTTCCTATCCTTCCTCCCTCCCCCCGCCATGAGAGGGCGCCCCTCTCCCTGTAACCTTCCTAACCCGAGGTCAAAAGGACCAGCACCCTGACCTCTCCTGACTCCTCCTGATCTCCACCCTGCTCTTGGATAACAGAATACCGAAGCCCTCCCTCCAATTTCAGCTGTTGTTGAGGGTCACCTCTCCTCAAACAGCTTCAGTCATCACTAAATAAATTTAGTTTATGTACTTCAAGAGAATAGGAAAAATGGCATCAGCTGGATTTATCTTCTGGTTGTGACCAAGCTTTTTCTGGCAGGCGCTGCAGAAGGAAATTATACCATTGCAGTGGATTTTTGTATCGCTGCCATCGCGGGCCATAACCGCTTCATTGTCTTATCTTTAATCCCTTAATCGTCATATCATTGACCATATCATCGTCTGACCCTTAACTCTGGCGTTGTCTGATCATAAACTCAATCATCGGGTGATCCTTAACCCTGTCATCGTCTGATCATTAACCCCGTCACTGGCTGACCACCAACCCTGTCATCATCAGATCGCCAACGCCGTCATCAGCAGATCATCAACCCTGTCATCGTCTGAACACTAACCCTATCAACATCAGATCGTTAACCCTGTCATCGTCTGAACACTAACCCTATCAACATCAGATCGTTAACCCTGTCATCGTCTGAACACTAACCCTATCAACATCAGATCGTTAACCCTGTCATCGTCTGAACACTAACCCTATCAACATCAGATTGTTAACCCTGTCATCGTCTGAACACTAACCCTATCAACATCAGATCGTTAACCCTGTCATCGTCTGAACACTAACCCTATCAACATCAGATCGTTAACCCTGTCATCGTCTGAGCACTAACCCTATCAACATCAGATCGTTAACCCTGTCATCGTCTGAACACTAACCCTATCAACATCAGATCGTTAACCCTGTCATCGTCTGAACACTAACCCTACCAACATCAGATCGTTAACCCCGTCATCGTCTGAGCACTAACCCTGTCATCCTCTGATCCTGTACCACAGGGTGAAGCCTCCGTGCGCCCCTCCCTCCTGAGCGCGGTGTGGTCGACATGGGGATGTCGCAGGGCACCTCCACCTTCCTGGCCTGCTTCACAGGGTTCTGGCTGCTCTGGGCGCTGGTGGTGGTGCTGTGCTGCCTCTGTGGCGCCCTGCGTCGCCGGCTCAAGAGCGGCCAGGAGCGGCGGCTGAGGGAGCAGTGTCTCAGGACCATGGAGACGGAGCCCGCCGAGTGTCCACCCCCGCTCCCCGCCTTCTGTCCCCCGCTGTGCCCCTCCTCGCCCAGCCACGGCCCCCTGACGCTACCGGAGGCCCACTGGGTCACCTTGCCAGGTACTGGTTGGTCAGCCTTCACCTTATCACTGCACCTGTAACCTGACCACTGCTACTGGACCACCACAACCGCTACCTGACCACGGCTTCTGTGACCCGACCACTGCACCTGACCCCTGGTTCTGTTACCTGACCACTGCACCTGACCCCTGGTTCTGCTACCTGACCACTGCACCTGACTCCTGGTTCTGCTACCTGACCACTGCACCTGACCCCTGGTTCTGCTACCTGACCACTGCAACCCAACCACTACACCTGACCACTGCTACCTGACCACTGCAACCCGACCACTACACCTCACCACTGCTACAGTTACCTCTCCACTGCTACCTGACTGCTTTACCTGACCACTGCACCTGACCCCTGGTTCTGCTACTTGACCACTGCAACCCGACCACTACACCTCACCACTGCTACAGTTACCTCTCCACTGCTACCTGACTGCTTTACCTGACCACTGCACCTGACCCCTGGTTCTGCTACCTGACCACTGCACCTGACTCCTGGTTCTGCTACCTGACCACTGCAACCCAACCACTACACCTGACCACTGCACCTGACCACTGCAACCCGACCACTACACCTCACCACTGCTACAGTTACCTCTCCACTGCTACCTGACTGCTTTACCTGACCACTGCACCTGACCCCTGGTTCTGCTACCTGACCACTGCACCTGACCAGGTTTTGTCTGAAAATGAAAGATAAGGAGAGGCCAGAGAGCAGTATATCTTCTCTTGACCATTGACCCTCCTGGTTGCAGAGTTTGCCTACCGAATGTGCGCGTCCCAGATTAAAAATGACCAGAATACTTATTAACACTAGTTCTGAATGCGAAGGATGTTACTTTTGCACACTTAATGCATTGAAAATGACTTGACTTTTGAATTTCTCTCGACAGATTCAGACCGGAACCCCCCCTGCTATGAGGAGGCAGTGTTGATGGATGATCCCCCCCCATCTTACAACGAGGTCTTGGCGGACCCCCTACATGGCAGGGCCGTCTTCCTGAAGCCCCCCCAGCAACGAGCCCCACCCCTTTCCCCCCGGGAGCTCCAGGGGCGGGACCCCGAGCTGGCTCTGCAGTCGGTCTCCAGCAAACCTCCGGCACCGAGTCCTGAACATGGCTACTGCTCTCTGATCCAGCTGCCCTCGGCCCGGCACTGGGACGGTCTGGGTCAGCTCCTGTCCAACATGGACTTGAGCCACAACATGGACCACAGAGGCCTGCTGCCGGAGGCCAGGACTCAGTCTGAGTTCTTGGGCTTCAGCGGGGTGATCGGGATGCCAGGCTTCCAGGAGCTCCACGCGGTTCAGGAGGGGAATGGACTGGACTCTGGCTGTGGCCTCCGCAGGGGGTACCCCATGCTGGGCAGGAGTACAGCTGTTTGAGGGGCTCCCTCATCACAGATATAACAGGCCGTGGGCTCCCCAGGGGGTACGCCATGCTGGGCATGAGTACAGCTATTTGAGGGGCTCCACCCGCACGGATATAACAGGAAGTCCACAGTCTCTGTGGAGAACTTAGTTCCATCCTGACCAGGCTCTGGTCATTGGGTTCTGATCCCCCCCTCGTTCCTCTGGAGCTGAGGACGTTTGATCCAGCCCCCCGAGGGAATGCCTGTTCCTGGTCATCGGACCACATCTTCATCTGTATAGGTTCTCAATTTGCGATGATGTGGTAACAGGTCACAGTGCTATCCGGATTTGCTTGTATTAAGTGATAAGCATCAGCAGCCTTCACCAGACTGTTGGGCTTTTTCGCCAGGGATGGATTTTCTGAACTCACTGACAAACTGCCTTGGACCTGCCTTCCAGCCACCCAGATAAGGATGAAAATGGAGGTTTTTATTTTCTTACGAACCCATTTGACAATTATAAAAAATAAAATAATAAATAAAATAAAAAACTATGTGTACAAACTAAGTGATCCATTTAACTAATTTAAAAGGGACTGCAGCTTGTCTACGTCTGGCCTCAGCACCAGCCTCCTGCAGTAGTGCCATGTGGGATCTCAAGCTGGACCTCATAGTGCTTATGTTCTGGTGAAGAGAGGAGCTGTCAGCCATCACCGTCTGGGAGTGGGTTGGCCCAGATGGTCGGACAGACCTGATAGGCCAGACCAGTACACAATGAGGGTTTTCACTGAAGATCGCGGAGCTGCTGTGCATTTTGTAATTGTAAAGGCATTAAAAGTGGAACCATGTTACTATCACGTCTTGATGTCCATGCTTCATGGGTGAGGACATAGACTAGGATTTAATGCAGAGGTAAATAACGACCTGAATAAGTCCCTCAGGAACATTTATGATTTATGTGCTACACACCAACGGCAAATAATCATTCAGTTATTCATTTAAAGCTGCAATCTCGAAGATTTCTGTCCCGTTCGCTTTGGTGAAACCTTTGGCGATGAGCGGTCAGTTTACCCAGAGACAACAGTATCGTGACCAAAGCTCTAACTCGCGTAACAAACAGACAAACAAGGGTTTCAAAGCTCTTACTCACGTAACAACCGGACTTAGGTGTTTAACTCGACTTGTCTTTCTGTACGTCTGTGCAACAAAACAAGTTTGTTGTCATTATCTAAACTGTAGTAGTGGGATTTTAACCGGGGTAACTTTCAAATCAGCCTTTAGAATACAGCGCACGTCTCCTTCCTATTCACCAATCACACTGCAGGAGGCGGGGATCTGTTGCTATGGAGACCCACCGCTCAGCCGCCGGGACGCAGGATCGATGATTGATTGATTGACAAGGACATCGACCGATAATTCACACGAGAGACGAGACGACACCTGTTTTTTTTTTCTAACGTCTTTTATTAACGTACATCAGCGAGTCAAAACATCGTGTGCTTGTTTGAAAGAGAGCGGGCGGCAGACAGACAGAAAGGAAGTCATTAGAAAAGACTGATAGAAAAGAGCACGACGCGCAAGAGAGAGAAAGAGAGCATAAATAGAGAGGAGTAGAGGTATGGAGCTCTGTTATTCTTCTAGTAGTAGTAGAAGTGGTAGTAGTGGTAGTAGTAGGTGTAGTACTGTTATGCTCATTTAGAGTCGCATGTGTGAGGGTCTGAGTTCACACAAGGCGACTATAAATGAGGTTTAGACTGTTGGTAATGCAGTCGTGTGTGTGTGTGTGTGTGTGTGTGTGTGTAACAGGTTGCAGATGGTGGAGGATGGGATGGGGGGGGGGGTCTCAGACAGAAGTAATCTCCCATAGCAACCAGGTAGCCGTTGGTTACCACGGAGGAGGCCTATGGCCTAGGCTACGCACCCAGCCTCTGGTCTAGCTAGCAGATTAAATATTAAAATATAGGTTCCATTATATCCCTACTTCTAGACTTTGTACAGTAGATTACGAGGAGACGACTGGATGAACACAGAGCAGCAGGAAGTCTAGCAGGAGGCACGCACTAGGTGTTCCCTCTAGACTTGTCCCCAAAACAAATGACCAAACCTTTCGGTCCCCTCTGCTGTGTCCCAGGTAGAAGGAATCATAAGATAATAAGAATAATACTTACATTTACAACGGTTAATAAAGCAGCCCATCAAAGCTATTTACATTTTTCATTGGATTCTATTCGTGTCGTTATTGATTCTTTTTAGGGGGGTTATTGCTTTCGTGGCCCAGGTGAGTCTGATCCAATCAGAACGTCTGGATCTCCAGAGGGGTGGTTCCGGAGCGCAGGGGAAGCCTTGTGCCCGCTGCCTGCCTGGGGTCAAGGGTCAGGGGTCAGTAATAGGATGGGTCTGAGACAACAGGGTGCAGACCAGCTTGGGACCTGGGTCCTGGGGGGGGGGTTCCTGTTGGGATAGAGAGCCCTGCCTGCTGTCGTTGTACTTCGTTCAGCTCTGGTTCTGCACTTCACTCTAAACAGCCAGCCAGAGGAAAAGGCGGGAACTAACCGTCCACACCGGGTAAACATACCTTCACCGCAACCTGGGGAGGACTCAGATGAAGCCTACGATAACGACCACATGACGATCCCTCGGTGACGCGACGCAGCGTCCCTTATTGACAGGAGCTGCGCCACTGTGTCCGAACTCTAGACCTCACAGAAGGGAAAGTGCTACAAGGCGTTAGCTGCAATGCTACGTCGCTACTGTATGAAATACTAACAGTACTGTCGCTAAGAAGAGGAAATTAAAGGAGTGAGTGAAGACCGGAGGTGGCCTTGTTGGGACCTTCTGATCTCGGAGGTCGGTCCCGTTGAAACCATCGTTCAGAACCCTAGGAGTGGAGGATCAATCAGCCCTTGGAGATTTATTGGAATGCTGATCAGAAACTGATCAGGATGGTTTCAACGGGTCAGTAACGAGGCAGAAGTATAGTGGGATACTAGTAGGACTATAGTCGAATACTAGTAGGACTATAGTCAAATACTAGTTGTACTAATAGTCAAATACTAGTAGAACTATAGTCGAATACTGTCAATACTACGACTATAGGCAAATAGTACAGCAGCTGACATCTAATGAGGAACGTGTCAACATACGATTTGATATAGCTTCGGTGGCTCGGGCAGAATAGGATTTGGCTCGGGCAGAATAGGATTTCAGTTGTCGTGATTCGTTCTACGAGTCATTCTTTTTCATGAATGAATACTAGAAAGGACAAATTCCTCAAGGCACTCTTTAAATAAATTCTTTAAAGACTGTTTAAATACCTTAAGATACATGCTGGTCTACCAGAAAGAAAAACCTCAGCTCCAGCTCCACCAATCAGAGACAAAGCCACTCCAGCTATCATCAGCTGCACCAATGAGGGAGCCCTATTGCCCAAATAATGAGGCGGAACTATGAGTTCCCAGCTGTCTAGCCTCAGTGCTCTTACTGTATATTTATTAATATGGGTATTATTGCATTTCACACAGAACACCACAAAATAACACAAGAGATCCATCGGTTGGAGCACTCATCCCGACAGGAAGTTAAGTGTACGAGACTCCGCTGCTCCTTCCTGTGACCTCCTGGGGTGACAGGATGTGCTTCTTTAACAAATCGGCATGAACTCGGTAAGTATGCCAGACAAACATACGAGGCCTCCCGCTAGGCTGGGAGGAGCTGAAGCATCAAGCGAACACTGCAGGCAGCACTTCAGCCTCACAGGCCTAGCGTTGGTTGTTTCATCCCCCGGTCGGGTGGAGGTGGGTGGAGTTTAGACAAAAGGTCACGTGGTAGCACAACTACCAACTGAAACGACCAGTTACGTCAAACCACTACAGTAGAGGGGTTCCCCAACACCGGGCATTACACTGACCTGGTTTGAGATGTATAGAATGTAAAGGAAGTCTTAGTTTGAAGCCCTACCACCATCACCACCCCTTCAGTGCTCTCCTCACCCTCCCTCCCTCGCTCTTTCGGACCCTAACGCCTGACATGTTTCAAAAGTAACTCAACATGTTGACATGTTAGTAGTAACGAGTTAGTAACGCATGAGTGGGGATCGACAGCTAGTATCTATTCTGTCTCCGTAGCAACAGACAGAAAAAGGAAATAGAGGAATTGGGTTTCAAAATAAAAGCGTACATGAACAAGACAGATGGAAGCAGCTAACAGCATCCTAATTTAATAGAGAATGAATGCTGTTGAGGCAGAGAGCTAGCTTGCCAGACCTACAGTTAGCTGGAGCTACTGCTAGCTAGATCTAAAAAGTGAGAGCTACTGTATAGGGCTGGGCTAACCAGAGATACAGCTAAACCTACTGTATAAAGCCATAAATAAGCTTTAGCTTAAGCTAATGTATGGTTCAGCAAGCTCAGCTATAGCTGGCTGTGGCTCTGGCTAGCCCTGGCCAGGGCTAGTTCATCTAAATACAGTAGCTCTAGCTGACTATCGCTCTTGATAGCTCAGCTCCATAGCGTAGCTCTAGCTAGCTTAGCTCCATAGCGTAGCACTCACACACTTCAATAAGGATTCCCAGCTTCCAGCTCATATATCTGCAGCAACACATTCAAAACAATAAATAAAAATATCAAATGCAGAAAAATAGAAAACAGAAATTATCAAATAAATCAAGATTTCTTAAACCCATATTTCCTTAAACAGAAACTCCAAACCTTTCCAGGGGGCTAATGTTAGTTTCTTTCTAGGGTATTATACAGAGGAGGATGCAAGACTTATTACTTTTTGTGTTTTGTAAAAAAAAAAAACAGTTTCCTAACGATGCACTTGTTCCTCTTCCTGGTCTGGCAGCTGCCCCTGATTGGTCGGCTAGTCGTCATCTTCATCCACAGGATCTGTGTCCCAGCAGGTGATGTCAATCTCTGAGAACACACGCACGCACATACACAAACAAATTAAACATAAAAACACACATATTCACATTAGTTTTTATTATTACATAATAATAAACAAAAAAATTGTATGATGCATTGTATTACTAATGTTATACTAATTTAGTAAATATAATGTCCCATAATACATATTATATCTAACATATTGTAACGTGTACGTGTCCTATACATAATAATATATATTTGACATAAATCAGAAAACGGAGTTCACCTGGTGGCTTGTTATAGAACACAGGCGTCGGCTTAGCTGTGGTGTCCTCTGATTGGCCGAATTCGTCTTCCTGTGATTGGCTGAAGTAGCCCTCACTCGCCTGTACAGACAGACAAGAGTGAGGAGGTTATAAAGTTCTTCAATCCTCTCAAAGTTCGTCCTGTGTATTTATATGTTCAGTCTTCATCTTTATTGCTAAATACGCATACATTTCTTCAAACCTAAATGTTTTTTCTGCATTGTTCTCCTATTGCTGTGAGAGCCAAGTCAATAACGTTCCTTTAATCATTAAATGAGTAATACCATCGCCGTCCTACAGGGGGCACTAAAGGAGCACCTTTGAATGTTATAAAGAATGGGATTGTAAGGCAAGATGGATTCCTCCGAACCAATAAGAGGAGAGATGCTCTGATTGGTTAGAAATTAGCTGGGCGTGGTCTAACATCTAAATGGTCTCAAACAGATTGAGTCAAGCAGTGCCCATGAGTAGTATTAATAAGTAGCACTAATTAGTGGTATTATTTAGTAGCATTAATTATTGGTATTAATTAGCAGCATTAATTAGTAGTATTAGTAGCATTATTAGTAGTAGTCATTAGTTCATTCATAATATTTTCTCATGCCTCATCCCTCACCTGGGTTCCCTCCTTCAGCGCTGTCTCCCCATTGGTCAACAGTCGCTTTCCATCCTCCCCCTCAGGCCCCTCCCCCGCCGCGTGCTGCAGTGCATGCTGGTAGCTGAGGGTCATGTGATCAATCCCCGCCACGTCCACCAGGCTGCTGGGCTCGTCCTCGACAACGGGGGCGGAGCAATGCGACGCGTCCATGATGTCATCGAAGCTGAGCAGCGGCTGCGGGCGCGGGGGCGGAGTCTCAGTGGTGATGTCACCCATCAGGTCGACCAGATTGGTGGACTGGGAGGCGGGGGCGGCGCCAGCGGCAGGGCCGGGGGCGGCGTCCCATACGTCCACCAGGCTGTCCGTCGCAGAGCCCCAGGGGGCGGGGTCGGGGTCGCGGGCCTGGGGGGCGACGCTCTGGACCGGTCTTGGGGGCGTGGCGTCAGACTTGGGGGGCGTGGCCTCTGAAGCTGGCTGCTCCGGCTTCGAGGCTGTGAGGACGGCGAGGGAGTCAGTCCCCTTTATAGTGCACTATTTATTACCCATAATGCACCCTGAAACTACAACTGATGTATCTCATGGTGAGGTGAGGACTGTCTCCTGGTGTGGTGAGGACTATCTCCTGGTGTGGTGAGGACTATCTCCTGGTGAGGTGAGGACTATCTCCTGGTGAGATGAGGACTATCTCCTGGTGTGGTGAGGACTATCTCCTGGTGTGGTGAGGACTATCTCCTGGTGAGATGAGGACTGTCTCCTGGTGAGGTGAGGACTATCGACTGGTGAGGTGAGGACTGTCTCCTGATGAGGTGAGGACTATCTCCTGGTGTGGTGAGGACTATCTCCTGCTGTGGTGAGGACTATCTCGTGGTGTGGTGAGGACTATCGACTGGTGAGGTGAGGACTGTCTCCTGGTGAGATGAGGACTATCTCCTGGTGTGGTGAGGACTATCTCCTGGTGAGGTGAGGACTATCTCCTGCTGTGGTGAGAAGTATCTGCTGGAGTTGGCGTGTCGGGGGTATCATACCGTCGTCGGCTCGGCTCGGCTCAGGGGTGGTCACCATCTTGGGGGTGGGGGTCACACCGCGGTCCACACTCACTGCAGCATCATCATCACCTAGGCAACACATCCCGCTTCGTCAGAGCCACCTCCCACACCTGCCAGCCCTCCCAGCCTGCATCCCGTCAGTCAGTAGGCTGACATGTGATCTAGATCTAGATCTATGCTTCAAGTCTCTAAAGTCTCTCAAGAACTCGACTGTGGTCACTGTTGACAGATGGGATTTATCCAGAAGCCATCGTCACAGATCAGCCATTATAGTCTAGGTAGGGCTTGGGATTCTGGCACCAACCAATGTGGGCAGGCATGAGGTCATTGGGATCGAACCCTGTACCTCACACACTAAACAAACTAAAATGTTGTTTCAGGGCCCCTATGTTAACCCTAGGTCTGATGTTGATGAGTCAACACAGTCCATTTTTAGATGAACCAGATTGTGACATCAGAAGTGGGAGTGTCCACTCAGGTGTACCACAGACAGATGAACTCTTCCCTCGGCGTTAATCTACCCATCATACATCTGGGTGGATACCCCCACTTGTGACATCACAAGTGGGGGCGTCTGACTTTTGTGGTCACAAGCGGATGAATTTTTTGGGGTACGAAGGTGAGGCCCCGACGTCGATAAGCCATCCAAACACGTGACAGACGTGACGAACAACACGCAGGAACACGATACACACTGACGACTCCGTGAAGACAAAGAGCATCACACAACAACACACAACGCCACACGAGACCACCGGCCCAACGACAGTACTGCAGCCCACACACAGCCACACGCACGCACGCACACACACACACGCACACTTACGCACACACACGCACACACTCACGTTTGAAGCGGTCGGCAGGAGAAGTCCATGCAGGAGGTTAGAGCGAAGGAGGAAGAGGAGGAGCAGGAGAGAAGGAGGAGGTGAGGAAGACAGAAGCAGAGGGTGAGACTGGAGGAACGTTAGAGTGTGTTTCTTCGTGGTCGTCTTCTTCTAGGTTCCGTGAATAATAATTCAAGGTCAGTAAGTGAGGAAGGAGCAGGAGGCATCTGAAGAGCTGATGGAGCATGGAGCCAACAGCTAGCACACACAGCGACGCCGCAGGCTAACTAGCACAACAACACAATCACCTCCTGGCTGGTTAGCTGCGCAACCTAGCCTGATCCACTCTGCAGGGTCATACTGAGGATACTGTGTCTGTTCATGTTAACAGGAAGTAAGGTTGTTCGTACAGGAAGTGATTGAAACACTGGTGCTAGGGGTAGGATAGTAGGGGAACTAAGGGGTTGGGGTATGGGAGATATCGCCGATGTCCTAATGTCAGCCAAGATATCGTGGATGATATCATATTTGACATTGAGGATAATGGAGCAGATTTCGGTGTGCGATCAGCTGTTGAAACCTCGTGCTTGGGACAGACTCCTGACATCAGTGGAGAAGATCTAACCGATTATCTCGTAGTGTGCACATCTTTACAGATTCGGTAATCTGCAATCTGAAGCCTTCTGATCTAGCCTGGTCACCATCCGGAAACGATTTACACAGCGATTCACTAAGACGTTCAGTTCTGATATAAGCACTCAGACATTAGCTCTGATATAAGCACTAAGACTTTAGTTCTGGTACAAGCACCAAGACATTAGCTCTGATACAATCACCAAGACTTTAGCTCTGATACAAGCTCCAAGTCATTAGCTCTGATATGAGCACCAAGACGCTATCTCTGATACAACCACTAAGACATTAGCTCTGATATAAGCACTGAGACGTTGCTCGCCACAAACTACAGCAAAAAACTTGTTAAGATTTATCTATCGTTTTGTGTGTGGCCTCTCTCACTATTAAAAATGATCTTTAGTTTAATAAACGAAAAATGTCGTCTGTCCCCAGTTTCAGCTGGTCGCTAGGGGGGTGAGGGGTTGCTAGGAGACGGGACTGGGGGTGGTTAAGCTCCGCCCCTCGCAGGCCTGTACCTACCGGTGAACGTCGGTATGCGTAGGGGGGAGGGGCCCCGAGGGGCGGGGCTTGAGCTGGGCTCGCTGACGCTGTGCTGTTGTCGGAAGAACGGACTGTCCACACGACCTGCCACACACACACACAGCACCACGCGGTGCACACACACACACACATACACACAGCACCACGAGGTGCACACACACACACATACACACAGCACCACGAGGTGCACACACACACACAGCACAATGCGGTGCACACACACACACACAAACACAGCACAACATGGTGCACACACACACACACACACACACACACACAGCAACACACGGCCCACACGAGGTGCCCGGACAATGGGAAGACAAAACGAAGAAGAGAGAGGGAGGGAGAGGAGGGAGACAACGGGGGAGAGAGAGAGAGAGAGCGAGGGAGAGGAGGGGGACAACGAGGGAGAGAGAGAGAGAGAGAGAGAGAGAGAGAGAGAGTGAGGAGAGACGGGGGAGAAAGAGAGGCAGGGGACCCCATAACAATGAGAGGTGTAAAGGATTGTGGGTAATAAGGGCATGAGTCCCGTTAACATAAGACGAACGGCAAGGAGAGACCCGGGAGAGAACATGGAGAAGGGGGAGTGAAGGGGTGAGGGAAGGATGATGGAGGGATGATGGATGATGGATGATGGATGGAAGGATGGTGGAGGGATGATGGATGGTGGATGATGGATGGATGAAGATGGAGGGACGATGGATACAAATGAAAGACGAACACCAGGTGAGGGCCAAATCATTTGCAACGAAAAGAAAAGAAAGAGAGAAAGAAAGAGAAATAAAGAGAGAGAGAGGGAGAAAGGTAAAGTTTGATTAGTGTTTAATCGGTGGACTTTGCGGCGTGCAAAGCGGCAGGACCTCCTGGCTGACGACGAGGCTCCCATGTTCTGGGGAACCAGAAACCAGATGTTCTGGCAGCAGACCCAGACATGAAGTCA